>NC_065530.1:3040578-3373635 GCF_020184175.1 Aphis gossypii
CATGGACACTTGACAGTGTAGAACTGTAGATGTACAGATATAAAATGCGATAAACAACAGATAGGATACACGGTAAAACCTCCTTATGACGGATAAATTTGGGACCAACTAATTTTTCTGTTTTAAAGGAGTTTCCATTATATTGGGACTAAAATATACAAGGTACATGAGATTATTATTATTTTTTACTGTAATAAAATTTCCGTATTATCCCTATGATATCCGTTATAAGGAAATTTTACTGCTCTACTGCCTACAGTGGATTTCCATTGTATTTTGACTTGTTGTAGGTACTTGATAATCGTTATTTTATATGTATAACTGTATAAGGAATAATAATTAATAGTTATAGTTAAGTACTTAAGTATAATATTATATAATAAAATGAATTAGCTGGTACGTATTTTCAGTATCTTTTTCTTTTTTAATAATAATTCTGTGAATTTAATTATTTGAATTATTTTTTCGTCTTTTTAATTAATGTTCAAGATTTTTTGGTACGATAATTAAAAAATGAGTTCGGAATTTTTATCCTTGAACTTTTCATTTAAGATTCGTGGAGTGTAAGAAACCAGTGGCGTAATTAGGAATTTGATTTGGGGGGAGGAATTATACGTTTTTGTAAATCTGTAACCTATTCCCACCCCACCAGAATACAAAAAAAATAAAAATTTAAATTATAGTTGATTTAAAAATACAAATTTGTATAAAAATATTATATATTTTATAACTTTTATACAAAACTAGATCTAATTTGAAATTTCCTTGGTCTTTTAGAAATATCATCTAATACAATTAATACATATTCAGGATTAACTTTAATGTTTATATGGACCACCAACATACTTAACCCAGTTAACCTATCCTAGTTATTGGATTTAATTATTAATTATTAATCTAATAAGTAATAATCACATTCAAGCAATTAGAAAAAAAATTATTGAGTATAATTTAATTATTCTCACTTTGGTATGATCATGATTATCAATTATAATTTTATCACATGAATTATTATTTATTTTTTTGACAAAATAAGAAGTGTTTTTTCTTTTTTGTTCCATTGTTTGAATAATTATAAAAATATTTCATATTATGTATAATATGTATAACAATTGTATTATTTGTATTACTATTTACAACCTAATGTCTTAGTACCTACTGGCTACTAGTGACAACTGACAATAAACGATTAAATATTTAAATACGAACTCGCCTACGGTTATATTATAAAATATTATCAAAGAATCTAATTCCCATCAGGAAAAAGTATGGTTCATTGTTCAGGGTTCTATTGTGCATTGGCGCGAATGTGTAATGTGTATACTTATCGTTAGTATACTTGTCTATGCTCGGGTGTGTTCACGATAAGTCGATAACAACCAGCACGTCTTATTTTAAGAATCGGAAATACAGGTATACAAACGTTCGGAGTTTCGGACTGTCTGAGTTAACGTAGCCTATAGGTACGTCCTATTCGACGTTCGCATAAGATAATATTATACCTACTTACTGTTTTACTAATTATTATGAATGTAACTTCCTAAAATTTAACATTTTATGCAAAAAAACAGTACTAATAAGTAATAAGTATTCACAGATAATGATGAAACACTAAGAAATCAAGAATATATTTTGAACAGGTATTCAAGACGCATAGGCAAAATTACGGGTCAGGCCATGGCCTGACCTAGTAATACAGGCTGCAGGATACAGGGGCGTCATTTGCGATACGCAGGGTATACATTTGTGTACCTAAAATTCTAAATTGTAATTTTTGGCCCACGAGGCACATGCACACGGCCACATCACAAAAAAATAAAAATTATGATTATATTATTATATTAAAATAATAAATTAATAGGTATGTAAATATTATGATAGTTGAAAATTGATTGATTAATCACGTCTTTATAATCACAATACAATCGTTGTATAATTATTACTAGTAACCACAAATTTTATTGATTTATTTTGTACTTATCTATTGTGTTGCTTTATATTGTTATATTGTATTAAATTTAGATATTTATAGGTTTTTCACTATTTACTGCTTGTATTATGTCATTTTACTTTATTTTAATTGTGTTAATAATTATTATTATAGTATTATACTACTATAATATTAATAATGTCAAATATGTCAAGAAAAAATAAATAGTGGCCTGCTCAATATTTATGCGTACCAAAAAAAAAAGATGAAATGACGCGCCCCTGCCTAGATATAATTGTCATTTCATTACATTAAAAAAAAGGTAAATTATTATTGAATAAAGTTGTAATTAGAATTTTTTTTACGTATCTATTTATTACTTGGCCTATTCTAATAAAACTGTAGTTTCACGGTTTCGCCTGATTCAAGGTAGGTATATTGTATTTTGTAAGTACGTAGGGACGGTAGGGCATATATTTCTAGTTACAATTTTGAAAAGTTAAAATTATAATATAACTAAATTTAATAAAATGCTAAATCATAATAATATACCTACTCTATAACTCTAATATGCTAATATTGACCATTGAAAAAAAACAACGGTTACGGTGTTTCTAATATTATTGTTGACACGATTTAATTCTTTTCCCGATCGCGTGTTGCTTGTATTCGTTGTCTACAAATCAAATTATAGGTTTGTTATTGCTTTCAATAATTAAAATTTAAAAACTTGGCAATTAGCATTCTAAAACTCATAACTCTAACACATGATATTAAAATATGTTGTTATTATACGTGATATTTATTTTAGGATTTTGAGGTTGAGTTTAAAATACTAAAAAATATAAAATATATCCTTTAATATTGGTCGTATCGTTTTAAAATTTTAGAGTTATAACTTATAACGATAACAAAGTGACACCATCAAATTTCTGTTCACAAAAATGTGACATTTCGATTTAAGATTGAGAAATTGCTAAAACAAATTCTCAAGTTAACTTTTTGTTGTTGTTGAAAATACACATTTACAGTACCACTTATCGCTTAAATTATTCAGTTTAAAAACTTTCATAAATTGAGAATTATCTAGGGATGCACCTACGTTAATCTTTGAAGGTTTTATCTAGGTAGGACCAGTAGGCAGTATTAACAGATTTAGGTTTGGCGTTACATTATTGGTTAAATTACATAATTTAATAATAAAAATAACGACATAACATTGATCAATAACACACCTATGATGAATCGCAGGTTAATTTATTACAGATAGGTAGCTCAACGTCAAGTTATATAAAAAAATTTGAATTTATAATTTATATTATCTATATGTCACGAATATGATAAAATATCTAATCTATTTATATACCTAATATAATATATAATTATTGTTTTGGTTACATTTAAAAATTGCATTCGTAATATTAACGATTTTAAACAGGTAATACATTTATAATTATTCATTTTACATAAACTGAAATTGTTTCGATTAAAGAACAATGAACATACATAATTTAGGTAATCAGATTAGAGATTAAATACTAATACCTATTGTTTTTGATGTTTTCCACAATTAGTAATTAATTAGTTATTAATTTAGCATATTAAGTTAAAATTTATGAGATACAGTATCTAAAAATAGGAAATATCGTAAATTCTTTCAAAGCTTCAAACTGGCTAAACATCTAACATCCAGCCACTAGACAGCAACGACGTAAAAATGTAAAATGAGTAACCATTATATAACCATTATATAACCGTAAACCGTTTAACGTCATTAAAAAACGGTTATTTACTAATTTCGAGCGACGGATAAATAAATAATGTATCTAATCCTGGACTAAAGTGAGAAATTCGTATACTCAAAAATCCTACTGGAACTATTAATAATGCCGGATCGTGTTGGTAATTGGTATAGGTATTATTGTATAAAATTTGATTTTTTTTTTATATGGTTAAAATTCAAACTCTAGAGCAATCATGAATCATGAGTCTTGATTATGGTTATCAGCTATAATTTCTTATCGCCAGGCCGAACTGTACCCATCCAACCGTGATATCCTGGCAACACTGAGTCGTGAAGTGAATTAGTATGCTCAACAATTATTTACTATGCACCATGGCTAAATATATATTTAGCCATGCTATGCACTATATATGTATGTACCATGGCTATAGATACTAACTATAGCCATGGTATGTACACAGACTATGTATGGTAGAGCGGTTAACGTTGGTAGTTGGTGTTGGTCATTGGCCATTGCCTATTGGTCATTCAGTATTTCAGTCGCTCGACGCTAATGTCGTTGGCAGGTTGGCACATGTCACATGACTACCAAAGTTTATGACACGATTAAAGTAGTAGTTACTTGTAGAAATTATTCTTATTTTTTTTATTAAAATTGAAGTATTTTTAACCATTTGACACACCATTCTCGATTAGAAATAAATATGGAAATACGTTATTAATGTCACTATACCTAACTACCTAAGTATAGCCTGAATACTAGTCAATTTTTAAAAAAAAATTTATTTGCTCGCGATAATCGACTATTTATTGTTAAAAATTGTCAATAATTTAATTCATATAAATTTTAATTTCTATTATTTTTCAACTGCCTTCAGCTATGGAATCGATAATTTCAAATGAAAATTCTGGTAAGTGCTACTACTGCTACCTACTAGGTTATTATTTTATATTTTGGTCAATAATAATGTTTGTTGATATAAACCATGTACATAAGATTATAATTAAAGACCGGATTTTGCATAAAATACATGTTGCTATTTTCAACATCATAAACATGCAGTCAATGAGTGTCCACAAATCATTACTTGAATTATTAAATATCAAAATTGTATAATGCATTTTTTTGCATATTCTAACATTAGTGTATATTCTGCATATTTAACACAAAACCGTAAAAATATATACTTAACAATCCAAAAGGGTTTTGAGTATAAAAAACAGAATATATGTACATTTATATATAATATTAATATCAAATATTTTACATCTCAAAGAGTTTTCGAATACTCAAAATAGGTTAGGTTATTGTTTTTTCGATTAATATGCTTCATTCCATTTTTTTACTTTTTTTTTAGATCAGTATATTATCAATGTATTTACTATTTAGTTTTAATAAAATATATTTTACAATGTATCAATAACTAAAAATTTAAATTTCAATTAAGTACAATTTAATAAATAACATTTTTGTACCTATAGTATATTTGTTGTATTATACAACAAACTTTTTGTAAATGGACATTTTAATAAAATTAATGAATAATAATTATCACTGCAAAATTAAAATCAAATATAAATGTAATAAAAATTGAAATTTTATTTTGCACGTTTTGACTCTTTTTAGTGTATGTTTGCATGCATATTTTTAAAATTTAAAATGCATATAAATCTGGTCTTTAATTTATTATAATATTGTATAATATTGTTTATTGTATATTGTATATTGTATAATATTGTATAATATTATAGCGATGATAACCGAAGATGAACATGATCCTCAAATAAATTCTAAACGTGTCAAATATACATTAAGAACTACAAAGAAACCATACTTAACATCTAATGATAACTCTTCAAATGAAACAAATCATTTCCAAAGAAAGGTATGTTGTGTGTTTTGTCATAAAACAGAAACAGAAGATGTGTATATACCTTCAGATGCTGAACCAGAATGCATTGTGTTAACCAATGATGTTTTGGCCAATATTTTCACTGATAATTTTAATATTATTCAACATAACCTTATAAATTATAGTATTTATGATGAAAATGGACATATGTGTGCAATAGATTCAGGAATAATGGAGAGAAATGTAAAGTTGTATATAACTGGATATATGAAACCAATTTATAACCGCAGTTTAAATATTGAAGATGGATTTGCAAGTATGGCAGGCCCAATATTGGAATGGTGGTTATCATCTTATGATGGAGGTACCCAAGCATTAATAGGTATAAACACTGAATATGCTGATTACTTATTAATTGAACCACATCCTAATTATAAAAAATATATGACGTCTGTGATTGAAAAGATAAATCTGAGCAAAATAGTAATTGAAAAAATGTTAGACAATCATGAAAATGATGATCCATCTTATGAAGACATTCTAAATTATGTTGTAACATCTATAAATCCAGCAACAGGCAATACGTTTTCAGAAGAAGATCTTATCACTCATGCACAGTTTGTACTTGATCAAGTTGTAGACTATGACTCAACTGGTATGTATGATTTTCCATTATCTGAGACTCAGTTTATTGAAACTTTAACCCAACTATCAGGGGCTGTAAAATCTGTTAATGCAACCAGAAGATTAGGTAGATTAAGACAAGACGCATGTATAAAAACTGATTTCAGCCAACGAAAGTTCAGCAAAGCCACTACTACAGAGCTAGTGAAAGATGTGTTTGAAAATGTGTTTGCTGCCCAATTAGATATAGATGATAATCAAAGTGAAGAAACTATGAATAAACTTGTGAAGACTGTATTTGATTATGTATGCAATGAAAATGTTAGTAATAATCTATCTGACATCCATTATGTTGGGCATCAAGTGATGTGGAATGATCAAAAACTTTGTGAAAAAATGTTTGTTGTTGTAAAAAAAAATGTCTCAACAATACCACTAATAGGACGCATAGAATATTTTTTAAATGCGTTTAAAAATAAAGCCCATATTCAACTTTTTATGCATAGCTATGAAACTGTATTGGGTGAAACAGCTGATCCTCAAGAAATATTTGCTCTCAAAAAATGTATGGACATTGATCTTAAAAATGTAGTCAAAATAATAGACGTTGTACAAAAAATACCCAGTAATAATTGGTTCCAACTTGGTAATTCAAAATTACAAGATCTCTTGGAACCTGTTAATCGCAAAAATAAAAAATCATTTTTTTATCAACTACAATATGATGACACATATGGACGATTTGAGTATCCTAAGTCTGAAGAAGCAATTAGTGACATTGAAAATGAATATTGTAGTAATTGTGAAGTTATTGATTTTGAAAACAAATCAAAAGAACCAGAATTACTTGAGTTTATTGAAGAAGAAAATGGTATTTCATATTTTTATAAATTTAAATTATTAAATGAAGAGTACAAAATTGGTAATTTTATTTATTTGCAACCTGGAATATTCTCTATAGCTACTAGATCAAATAAGACCGAAGAAGAACAATTTGAATATACAGAGATAAATAAAAACAAAAGTAATGTAGAACTAAAAATTATTGATGAAACTGTGTATCCTGAGTATTATCGTAAAACTTTAGAAAATATAATGCGTGGTTCAAATGAAACTACTCCAGATCCATTTGACATTGCAGAAATATTAGCTATTTATATTATTGATCACAATAATAAAAATATTAAGTTAATTGTACGTCGTATGTATAGAGCTGAACAAATTCTTCTTGAAGATTCTGCTAGAAATGTAGATATGAATATGCTATTTTGGTCAGATGAAGAATTTAGGATCACAAGTGAATGCATATTTGGTAAATGTTATGTTTCCTGTGGAACCAACCTTCAAGATCCACTTGTATGGTCTTCACGTGGTCCAGATCGATTTTATTTTACAAAACAATACGATTGTATAACTGATTCTATTGTTCCTGAGTATAAACTCCCATGTGAAGCTAAACTGATAGGAAAAGAAGTATATGTTAATTATAACTATAAGTATGTGGATGAAGATAAATTACAGTATATACCATCATATGAAAAAATCAAACCACTCAGAGGACTTGATATATTTGCTGGTTGTGGCGGTTTGTCTAGAGGATTAGAAGATAGTGGTCTTGTTATAAGTAACTGGGCTATTGAATGTGATGAAATGGCTGCAGAAGCATTTAAATTAAACAATCCAAAGTCAACTGTGTTTGTTGAAGATTGTAATCATTTATTGAAATTAGCAATGTCCGGAGAAAAGACAAATAATAAAAATCAAAACATACCACAAAAAGGTGAGGTTGACTTCATATGTGGAGGTCCTCCTTGTCAAGGATTTAGTGGAATGAATAGATTCAATTCTGGTCAATATTCATTGTTCAAAAACTCTCTGATTGTTTCATTTTTATCATATATTGATTTCTATCGTCCAAAATATTTTGTTGTGGAGAATGTCAGAAATTTTGTATCATTTAAAAATAGCATGATCCTTAAATTGACACTTAGATGTATTACACGTATGGGCTACCAATGTACATTTGGTATTCTACAAGCTGGTAATTTTGGTGTACCTCAAACTAGAAGAAGGTTAATCATTATGGCGGCAGCTCCAGGTGAAACATTGCCATTTTACCCAGAGCCGATACATGTCTTTAATAAAAAAAGTTCAAGCTTAAGTGTCCAAGTGGGCGATAAAAAATTCAAAACTAATTGTAAGTATGAAGAGTCAGCTCCTATGAGAACTGTCACTGTATATGATGCTTGGTCTGATTTACCCGAAATATCAAATGGAGCATATGAAGAAGAAATTCCATACAAATCAATCCCTATTACTCATTTACAGAAATTATTAAGATGTCCAGATAACCGATATGCAGAATCTATATTGAGTGATCATATATGCAAAGACATGTCACCTTTGGTCCAAGCTAGAATGGAATTGATACCAGTAGGTGAAGGAAGTGACTGGAGAGATTTACCCAATATAAAAGTACAATTACCTGATGGAAGTTTTACCAATAAACTTTTGTATACTCACCATGACATCAAAAATGGTTATGGTCTAAATGGTGAATTGCGTGGTGTTTGCCAATGTGCTAGTGGTGAAAAATGTGATCCGCAAGATCGTCAAAACAATACAATTATCCCTTGGTGTTTACCACATACCGGCAATAGACATAATAATTGGGCAGGTTTATATGGTCGTCTAGCATGGTCAGGTTTTTGTTCAACCACTATTACAAATCCTGAGCCAATGGGAAAACAAGGTAGAGTACTTCATCCTGAGCAACACCGTGTGGTGAGTGTACGAGAGTGTGCCCGTTCACAAGGATTTAAAGATTCTTTCATATTTCAAGGACCAATCATCAACAAACATAGACAGATTGGTAATGCAGTTCCTCCACCAATGGGTACAGCTATTGGTCATGAAATAATCAAAGCTATTTGTCAAAACTCTATGGTCTGTGATTATTAAAATGTTATTAGTTGCATATTTAGATGACAATATTATTAACATATTTTGTTTTTTTATTTACTTAAAAGTAACCAAATTTAAGTTTAATGAATGTCCATAGTTATTTTTTATTGTTAAATTAAGGTAAAATTATTTTTAATTTTTTAAAATTAAATTTGTTAATTATTTAATTATGTTGTTTGTTGAAAGTATTTGCATAGTTTTTTTCATTAGTAGTAAACATATATTTAAGTTATGATTTTTTTTTTAAATTGTTTTAAATAACCTAACTTAGCCCATATTAAATGTAAACATTCCTAATTATATAACTTTTTAACAGAACTATTATTTTTTGAAATGTATGACTTGTTTAATTATTTTTGAATTATTATGAAAATAAGGAAATAGGTACTTTTTTTTTTTTTTATATTAAATTGAAAGAATTTGATACATAATATAATGTTTATAATATATATGTTATACTATTGTAATGTTTGTATTATTCAATATTTTGCCTATTTTATTTTATTTTTTACTAGATATAATTTAGTCATTATGATTATTTGTTAGGTAGGTACTAAATATTAGTTATTTAAAATCTATGTATAATTATGCTCTCAGAACAGTAAAAAATTGGTTTATTATTTTTGGAATAATTTTATATGCAGTTTTTGACTTGTATTTTTAGGGTTTCATCCTCACAAATATAAAGATTAAAATAATTTAAGGGTTTAATATTAATGTAATTATAAAATGTATACAATATATATAATACATGAGTAATAACTAATGAGCTAATTTAATTTTATTGTTAGACTATAAATATTTCTACATTCTACTTGTAAATACATTTGAATTAATAGTCAATAGAACCAATGAAAAACATTAATGAACTGTAGTAGTTTTTTAGAAGTTTTAAGCATTGATCTATATTCTGTTAACAGAAATTTAAGCAATGCAATTGTTCACTCTTGTATACAGGTTTGGTTTATACTGCTGACTTAGTAGAATTTTTCTACAGAATTAACGCCTATAGTATTTTGACAATGATTTTAAGAAGTTTAATTTTGGAAATTTTGTTAGTGAGTGTCTTGTGAACAAGTAGGTACATTGACTTAAGGTAATGCTAAGAGATAGGTAGAAAACCAGTGGCGATGGCGCCTATGTGTTTATCATGAACCAGTGCAGTTTAATATTATAGAGCAAATATTCACTTGATTCAAATAATTTTTAAGTTATAATGCTCAAATCTCTAATGTTTAACACTTCTCAATTTTTCATGTTTTCCTTAAATTAAAAAAAAGTATCGTAAATTCATGACCAACATTATATTTTATTATTTTACAGCAGTCTAAAATAGACAACTAAATAATAGTATGTAATGAATTTCTATGTCTAAATGCATAGGCACAAAAGTTAGTCAGTTATGAATGTTTTAAAGTTATAATACTTTACATAGCTACAATTCACTTTAGAATGATAATATCCATAAAAGCATATGACATTTTGTATATAGCATATTACATTTTATTGTAGCTATATGTGACTGACTTGTAAAATACATTATTCAGATAACATTTCAGAAACAGAATTTAAATTTGTCTTGAAAATGATTTTTGCACATTTTTTTGTTCATTGTTGCCTTTTAATATTTTAAAATTGATAGCGTTAACAATTTTTAAAGATATTATGTAGAGTTAATAGTTCAAATTTTAACAAGTGGAAAAATCGTTTTTGAGTAAATTTCATAATACATTTATACATGTTTTCAGAGTTTTATCCTATTTTTTTTATATTCCCTACAGTTGGCAAAACCAGAAACACACATAGGGATAGGGAAATGGGTCAGTTAAGAGGTTACAACCACCCCCAAATATCTTCAAATATTTTCCGAGATGTCCAATATTTTGAAATACATAAATACATAATAATACTAATTTATTTATTTATCTAATTTTAAGTGCTTCTCAAGGTGTATTGATACACCTTAATACACGTCCTTGGTCCTTGGTGCTTGTATAACATCACCGGCTATTTTATTTGTACAGATAGCGCTGATGTTTACGATTTTTATTTTGTATTTAATTTTTGGAGTGATATACGATTGCGAGTGGCAGGATTGCCAACGGACCTTTTCCAGAAACACGACTTGTAGAACATTTTTACCTGCTTTTTTTGTACGGCATTGAAGAATTGGCGTTAGTCAATTATATATTTTATAGTAAATGAATTTAATATTATTTGTCCAAATTTTGTTTTATTTAATGGCCGAATATTCCAGCTTTGAAGATCACGCATTTACAATTATTTACTATCCACATGACGTATACATTACACACGATGTGTTATTTTCATCTTTGGACGCAAGAACGCTCAGTAAATCTAAGGTAAGATTAAAAAATATTAAATTTCAATTCTTGTTGCTACCTACTAATAAACTTAACGATGCTATTTATACAATTTTCTTCTATCTTGTAACCAAAGTGTTAATTATATATTTCATAAAATTATTAGTTATGTATCACGATAAAGCTAATGCTTTATTTTTAATCAAACACGAATACGTTGGAATTAAATAAGTATTAAACATTTAAAGTATGAATATTTAAAATTATAACAATTAGTTGATTTTATTTTATGTTTGTCGGTATTCTTAATAGCCAATAGCAACTGCCAACTCATAAAAGTTTAGGTAGGTATACATCTAGTTTAGCAACTTCTCGAAATTTCGATTTTTTTTTTTGGAAACTTATATATTTCAACGTTTTAAAAATGATGGTGCCAAAAGTTTTTTCGAAAATCATTAATTTTAAAGTTATAGCCTACTAAATTCACGATTTTCGGTGTCTTACGACTTCTAATCAAATTATAGGAAAAGTAATATTATTAGTAATAGTTCTATAGTGGCGATGTAATGTTATAAAATACAGATTTATACATGTATAATGTAAAGATATATATATTTTTTGTATGTACCTACAAAGGTATGTAGATGATTGCGTGTGGAAACTAGTAGTTGTTTGAAAAATAATAATCGAAAATTATTACTAACCATTGTTAGAAAAGTTATGAGCATCGTTTTTTAGCCCTGTGACCTACCTTAGGTGGTGTTGCATAGCAAATCGAGGGATATTTTCGTTTTGAATGTCCTAACGGGCGCAGCGAGCGAGTGGCAACGTTGGCCCTTAATTTTCTTTGAAAATGTATTTGAAAATTGTATATTAAAATAAGCAAATATTTTTTTTGGATTATTCAAAAACTAATAATTTCCGAAAAATATTTTTGGCGCCATAATTTTTAAAACGTTAAAATACATAGGTTTCTAAAAAAAAAAAAACTAAAATTTTGAGAGGGTGCTAAACTATAGATTTGTTCCAAATTTTATATTACGCTACTTATTTATACTTTCAATAATCTGCATTAATAAACAAAATTTGGTGTAGGCCGTAGGGCGATGCACTCTACAAATTAGTAAATATATTATTTAGTATTAATAGTGTAGTGAGGCATTTCTCCAAATTCTGGTACCAATAATTATGCTATAATGGAATAATAATGCAGAAAATACTCTACAAACATTGAATATTTTAAAAATAATTTGATGATGTATTAATTAAAATGTAATCTACCAATAATTAGTAATTAATTACACTTAAAATGTTTACGGATCCATTGTTCATTATTATTATTAAGTATTCTTTTTATCATATTTTATTGGGGTATTTTAAAACATTTATTTAGAGAAATTTGAAAAAAAATTATAGTAAGTGTGTTTATTTAATATCATTATATTTTTTCGGTATATTTTAGCATATATTTAATAAAACAAATGCATATTTCATAATTTTTTATTGACTATAAATCCTAGCTCTAGTAATCAGTATGCACTATTAAGGCATAAATAATAATATATATATATATGATGTAAATCAACTCAGAGCTAAACGAATAAGCATAGGTTTTAAATTGTTTTAAATAGTTAAATATTTTGATTTTTTTCATATAATCCTACCTGATTGTCAGATTCTATGTAAGACAATAATTTAAAAGTATCTCCAAAAAATTAAAATTATTTGTCAGTGTAACCGTGAGCGGTCGTTTTCCGTTTATAGTGTTTATACAATAAAAATGCGAAACAGCATGCGCAACATGTGATTTGGTATTGTAAATAGATTTTAATGTTTTAAACAATGCTGCACTTTCGCCATAACTTTGCAGCTGTAGTAACTTCAAATCGTGCAGGTACTCATAGCTACTTATGGTATCGGCTTCTGTATTTTATGCTTTTAGTACTTTAATTTTGTGCGATAACATTAAATAGCAATAACGAGTCGTTTGAATTCAATTTCTGGTACTTGCAAATCACATTTCATCTTGCAGCACACATGTAGTGGTGTATAATATATCTTATAATTGTTTGTCTTATTGTCTATTATAAAATGTTAATGTTTGAAGTTTATAATGATAAGGATAACAACCAATTACAAAATAAATACAACATCGAATGGAAATAAGACAAAATCCTAAATATCTCGTTGACTAATATTTAGGAAGCTAATTTTCAACAAAGTTTTGATTAATACTAAACCATACTTTATTGTGTCTAATCTCATCAATAATAGGGACCTCTTAAATATTTTTTTCCCAGACTCTCAAAATTATGATTGTGGCATTGAATTTGGGTGTTAAATATTATGATGTAAAAACTATCGCGTAATAAATTAAGACGATTAAGTAACTCACATAGCGACATTGGCGGAACTGTAGTTCAAATAACAGATGTTTTACGGTAAATTGATTGAAACTGAATTTACACTTGGTAGGAAATTCGGTATTAAGCCGCAAACTTTAAATTTGATCGAAATTAAAACTATCTGAAATTCTCGTACTATTCATTATAAATTTATAATACTTTGTTGAGTGTTGAAAATTTGACACATTAATAGTAGGCACCCAATATGACTGTATAATAAATTAGAAGTTGACAATATGGGTGACCGCTAGGAGTGTAGTAATGTAATCTATTGCATTAATTTAAATCTATACAATTATAATTAACATAAAAGTATGAAACTATAAGTCACGTTGAATTTTTGTAACCATTTACCAAATCAATACATACATGTAATTTGCGTACTGTTTAATCAATGATGATCAACTATCAAAGTTTAAGAGTGTATACAGACCTGCAAACTTATTGTTTTAATATGTATACATATAGTTAATAGTCATAATTTATTAAGATAATTTGACCAAAGAGTATAGTGACTACATAATAGGACAATGTCTTGATAGATTGTACTGAAATATAAATTGTCATTTATTACATTCTTGTCGGCCGTATAATTTGCTATTTTGTAATTTAGCTTTTTTATCATCGTGTTGTGTAGTGTATTATCTTTTTCGATGTCGATGTTAACCTCGATGGTTCTTTAGGTATAATATTATAATAAATTATTAATAATAGCATAATATTATGTATTAAAAAAACAAACTGGGAAAATATTAGTATTAATTTATATTATATAGGTATATCATATATGTACAATATAAATTATGACTTTTGTAGTCTATTATATAAGACTGACGTTCTCTTAAAAAAATAATATAATTGGTCGTTTTGTTTTTGGCTGCGTCATTATTCATTTTTATTTTTATTTTATTTTTACCCCATGTGTAAATATCAACCGTTCATTAGAACAATGAGATCTGACAGTCGAGTGCACTTCTGCTTTTTTTTTTTTTTAAAAAAAAAGGTTTTTTTTTTACCCGACAAGTCTAATTGCTGGAAAATAGCCGAACAAACAGACACGCTATATATACATATATTATATACCTAACATACGTATACACGGGCATAAGGACTCTGGTGACGGGATAAGGGTCGTGGAAAGAAACGGGGAGGGGAGAGGGAAACAGTTTGTGCCGTCGTCATGGATACCAGGATATACCTCCCCATTCGGGCAATGTTGACATTTGCACCCGGATTTAACAAAAACTGCTGACGCGCGGTAATTGATTTCGGAAATGATATATTTTTAGAAACTATATATATATTTATAACAGTATTGCACAGGCCATTATAATTTATATGATGCACTTTTGCGTATTACATAATATGTTTTACCTATTTTATATGACTATAGTCTATAATATATGTTTATTTTGGTTAGTGCATATTACAATAAATTGTTCACATGGCACGATCTCTGCTGCACAATAGAATAAATAGTTTATAATTTGTCAATAATATACATGTATGTATTGTGATAATAAATAGTATACGAATATACCATAACTGCAGTACTCGTCCTCAAGGGCCATATAATTATGTAGGTATAACAAAATATTATTAATGTCTAAAAAAATATTTTAGATATAAACCAAAGCTTTTTTAAAATTTATTTTGTGTAATCGAATTACAAAAAATGAAAAAGGTATTTATTGATATTATAAGACCAAATTTATAATATAAAACCAATATTTTCTTTAGTCCTTTACTATTGCTTAGATATATCTATATTAATAATTCATTGTGTTTTAAAAGATAAATTATAATGATGAATTATTTTCTTAAAAAAATTTTGTTTTGAGCTTAAAGTATGTTTGTGTATAAAAAATTAAATTTTTATATCGAAATTTCGTTGATAAATTTTGAAGTTATGTAACGCTTTAACTGCGAAATGTATTTATATATTGTTTATTTATTTATCGATAAATTTATAATATAAAAATGTTCAGTTTTTGTATTTAATTATTAACTATTTATAAATATTATAAGAAAATAGCATTACTAAAAAAATGAATAGATTAAAATGGATTACGTACCTACACGTTTTATTTTAACTATACAGTAGGTATCTTATTTTTTGTACGGATGTACTGTGTAATGTGTTTAATGTTTATTGTGTATAATTATGTTTTATTTTTATATTAGTATAGATACAAATATATAATACGGGTTTTATAAAATATTATCTAACTTAATAGTTTTGGTTATTTTAAATATTTGATTCATTTACAAATTCTAATATTAATAATGTTGTTAAATGCTAATAATTATACTTTAATACTGACAATATAATATGAAATTATGGGAACTATATTAATATAATAGGTATACTTATTTACTCATTATTGTATGACAGATGTCACATAAAAATATTTTTTTATATTCATGCGTATTATCTTAAATTTTATTTCCAATTTAAAAAAGAAAACATGGTACATCACACAAGATGCCCATTTGTACATACAGTGTAATAGTACTTATTAATTATATTCGAACGCTAACCTGAATATCATTGGTGTATATATTATAATATATATATATTAGATGGGAATGACTAATGATATATATATACGACAAGTCTATAATATAGAATATATATTTAGATGTACAGTGTATACAGAAAAATATGTACACAGGTACACATTTGTAGTGACGTAAAACTGCCTAAGTATATAGACATTAGATATATAAATACATATAGTGCCAGAGTTATGAGTCTTATATGAGATAATATGGACATATGGTAAAAAACTACTGTGCAATAAGACACATAGAGACAAAACAGTTATAATACAGATTAATACTTTACTTTAATATCATACTCATATTTTCTATAAAATCCACGGAAATGAAAATTAATACAATTATATTATATACTATTTTGATTGTTCTTTATTCTTATGTTAATAATTTATATTAAAATCAGAATGACTGTATACAAATACCTATATATAAAACAAAAGAGAGAAAAAAGCATTTTTGAAGTGGTAGAATAATGAAGGATTTTTTTTTAAATAGATTAAGTTTAATTGTTCTGTATGTATAAAAATTCAGAATAGTCTGGTCCCAATAAAAATGTATTTAAGCTATATTAAAAATTCGCATAATATGGGTACTCGATTCGGTTTATGTGGACAATTTTTATTTTATCATAGCGTTAGAGTATACACACTTGTATTTAAAAACAACTAGTATAATCGGGTTTCGTCGGATCTATGAGATAGTGTTTATTGAAAGTAATAAAAAGCATAGCCATCGCATTTAAATCTTAATATTTTGAACGTTTTCCACCTCAAAATAGTATTTTTATTAAATATGTTATATTTAGTTTCATTTATGTAGTAATTTAACATTTTTAAAATTGTATGGTTCAAATGCGCAAAATATAAACATTTTTGATACTAGACATTTTTGTGTTTTTGAACTAATTTTGGTTTTTTAGACAACCGCTTAATGTGGGCAAACAGGGCTGGTCCTAACGTGCCTACATTAAGCGGAATCCACTGTATCTTAAAACTCTCCTCAATTGTACCATAATAATATGTATATTAATTTACAATAATTATACCATATGCTATTTTTTTACTTTTTTGTAACAAATTAATAAGTAACAACTCAATTCTCATAACAAGTAACAACGCCAATTTTATTATTGATTTGATGTATGGTATTTTATATTGTCATTAATTATATGTATATAAGTAATTACTCGAGATATATTAACTATTAAGTCAAGTTGCTGACTGTCATCCTTAACAACATGCACATGGAACAGTGGATATTTCCTATAGAACTTTTATTAAAATCGTACACTTTTTACACTCTAACTTAACACGGCCTCAGCGCCTATAATATACAATATTTTATGATTTATTATAAAAGTTAAATAACTAATTGTTAGTTTAATGTTAATAATAAAACAACTTTATTGTTGTTATTTAGTTTTAATAGATAGGTATACGACTCATGTCTCATACTCGTACTTCATAGATAGGTTTTTCAATGATAAAAATGTAAGTATATTAATTATAGGCTGGTACCGAATCGGTTCCCATTTAATAAAGCAGATTTTCCTTCTAAATTTTACGTTATACGTACATAGGATATAGGTATACAATAAATCCATTACCCATATCATATTAATAATAGCGATGCGCGAGTTCGTATATTCCAATCGTTGTCTTAACCGATTATTAATAATTTGCTAACTCTCTAGACTCTAACAATCTATATTGCAATATTAGAAATTAGAATCATAATTATAGTCTATAGAGATAGAGTATAGACACATTTATACTTTATACTATCTTATTTATATTTTGCACCAATTATTAAAAATAAAAATTGTAACTATTTGACCTGAACTCAAACAGGAACTAATTCGGCCAAATAGGAACCAATTCGGTTTCTACCAATTTGTAATATGTGTGACGTACGTATAGTACGTATTCAGTACTCAGTAGACTTTTCAGATGAAGTTTATTGGTTTCATTAAAAAAGTTAAGAATCAAATGTTTTTAATATTTCTCCTAAATATCTCTCGTTCATTATATTAATATATTTCGTTAGGTAGTCAACATTTTGGGGTCAATATATGTAAAGACGTATCGACTATCAGTATACTTACAAGTTACAATTGGCTGACGGACGTATAGTATCGGAATAATTCATATAAGTAAACAGTTCGTAAAAAATAAAAATTTAAAATAGATATTCTATAAATATTAAATAGCCATACAGCCAGTCATAGGTAATAGGTATAGGAATTATTAAATATATTGGATATTTAAGATATTTTAGAATTATTTGTTCAAGATCAATGGGTAGGAAAAAAACAGTTGTTTACTGTCTAAGAATATTATACTCCAAAGTAAAAGAAAAGGAAAAGGAAAAATATTGTGATATTATTAAATTAAACGACTGTGAATCGTGTCTTTTCGATATTTTTAATAACATTTTTATCGTACTTTGGTGACGTCTTACAGTCATTATTATCGTAATATGAAATAATAGTGCAAATAGTAGATTCTAACTTTTAAATGTTAAAATATTAAATGAATTACAAGCACATATCAGCACATCACTTTAATATATATAATAACGGAAGCATAATTATTTGCAAATATTATTAATTATTTATACAATCTTTAAAAATGAATACGTATTTAAATTGTTTTTTATTTTTATGCGCCCTAAGCTGTATTTGTAAATAAATCTTTGAAAACATGTCATTTTTAGAAAAACAAATCGTCGTAATCGTAAAGATAATTAAATCGTTTAAAGGGTTCACGATTTCTTTATAATAGCATATGTATTTATAAGTGAATGTGTTTACAGTTCTATTGCTCGTATCCAAGAATACCAAAAATATAATTAAACTACAGTCTCATTGTTAAATTTATTCCTAGTTATATTTGATACTTAATTAAGTTTACTTTAGGTAAATTGTATAGTTGTCTAATAACTAGAAAGTTTTTAATCATTTTTTTTCGGGGGAATTTTTTGGCTATGTACATAATGTGTGTATATCAGCGTTGGATAAAATACTAGACCATAAAAGTTTGTAATTTATTAAAATATGTAGGTACCTATAGTTAAAAATACAAGTGACTCGTTAAATATTTATTAATCGAATTGTTCAGTGCTCAACAGATCTGAGATAAAGTTATATTATATAGTTGATTTCACAAAAAATGAAATTTGTCTAGGAAAAATTGTACTATTGTAGTTAGTAAAATCAACTGTACTCAAAACACGATCATATATTAATATCCATACCATATACGTTTTAAATTATGATTATATTATATTCGTATGTGGTGTCGAATTCAATAATTCAATGATAGCAGTACATTGTTAATATTATAAGCGATATTAATGTAATCCTTGTAAAATTTAATCATCGCGGTTAAGTGTATAATCATCATATTATGTGGAGTTTTTTCCCCCAAATATTGTATAATATATGTATAGTTATGTACATACTGTGTATCGATGTATAATATATTATAACATAATATACGACTGTGTGAGTGTGACATCGACATTTGAGGGCGTCGCAAAAAAAGCGGTGGCGGCGCGGTGTCTGGCAGACGGGCGGGTGCGAGACGCGCGGGCGCCCGCGCGCAGCATTAGAAGCAGCAGCCACCGCCGCCGCAGCATCCGCCGGCAACCGTCAACTATAACGGTGCCGACTGATGCGATTACCGTCGGGCGATTGCGATTGGCCGCCGCGGTCGCCGCCCCGCCCGGCCACCGGCCACCAACTACAGCGTCATCCGCGGGCTGAGCACCACCGCCGGACGATCGCCGCCACCGTCGTCAGTGCAGACGACACCACCGGGATCCGGAGGTTTTTTTTTTTTTACGATCTCGCGGGACCGCGACACCAACGGCGACGGATCGCGCGCGCTGCCCGAACACACGACGTTGTACGCTCGCTCGCGTTACCGTCGAACGTTTTCAAATATCGCGCACATCAGTGTATAGCTGCGTTATCGTGAGCGTTTATATATAAATATATACATACATGTGTGTAAGTAGATTTACGAGTCAACGACACAAGGTTAGGTCGTGCGCAAGTTCACCGTCACCGATTAGCGTCTCAAAGATTTAAAAATATTATAATTGTACATGCACGATATATACAGCGACAGTGTGCGCGGTGTATACAATATTGTATATACGGTACGAAACAGTAAATTGTATAGGTTAGGATAATTTATATCGATAACTTACGTACTTTCCGTGGTAAACTTTCGCCGCGAAAACGAATAAAGTTCGCGAGGACGAAGGCGCTGTTGTCTCGAGTTTACACGCGCCCGCAGAGCTGCACCGAACACGAGGCGATAATACCTATACATAATATTTATAGGGGTAGTCCATAACCGCTGTTGAAGTCTCATCCTCGTCTGTTGTTACGCACCGAACCTTTTAGGTGAGTACCAATCGCGAATAAATACGCCTGTATTATAATATGATATTCCATAAATAAGTAATATATTTTAATCTGCAGTTGTTTTGTTCTCGATTACCACTAAGAAACGTTAGAAATTTAGAATATTGTAAAATTTAGCGATACGCGCGAAAAATAACGAAATAATAATGACACGTATAGGAAAGTCATAATACGTTATACACTTATTTAAATCACAAGAAATATATCATTACGTGACATCCCGGTCACATTTATCGCAATAAATCAAATCGGCTATACTTATATGGTCATATGGTTATTTATAGGATGTTTTCTAAGCAAACTTTGAGAATGATCTATTGTTAGTGATTAGTGAATAGAGTTGAAGTATAACTTTGACCATTTTATTGATAACTCTTTCAATTGATTGTCATTTGCATAAAAAAATAAGTCTTCTAAGAGGCCAATGAGACTTTTCTTTCTCCCAAACCTCTATTTTAATAAATCACTAGATTTTGGATGGTGTCTGAACATGTAAATTATTGCGTGTACAAATAAGAACAGAGATTTTAGACGACGATAATTGTTGTGATGTTGTTACAGTTAACTGCAATATGCTTAAGAATAAACAAGATAGCTATGATCATTGATTATAAGTCTTTTCCACTCCAAACTAACCAGAGATAATTTTCAAAGTTTTTACAGAAAACACAAAAACTCCGTTTATATTATATGTATATACACAGTATGTTACATATTACATCCACTAAATATAATAGTTTTAGGTAGTTCCAGCAGTATAGTACACTTATTTATTACTTTTACTATATGTCTATGTGACTATTAATACCTATAAGTATGTTATTTACATATATTATGTATTAAATGATGACTAATGAGCCTTGTCGCAAATACGTTAAATGAATAACTGTTTTTTTTTGTTGTCTCACTAAAAGTATGAAATTCTTTTAAGGCGTTTTAAATCGTTTTATTTGTATTTATAATTTATATGGTTATTGATTTTAAGCGTACTTTGTGTTGATATGTATCTGTATGGATACACCACTTAAATATTGATTACATTTTAATTTCTAAGATTTATAAATCAGATTTCTAAGATAATATTTATAACTTTATTTTTTAGAACTAAATTTATAAAATACTATTTATAGATAGTTAAAGGATTATAGTATTCATAAAGAAAGAAAAATCTGCAGTCAATTAAAAAAAAAATTAACTATATATTGGAAAATAAAATAATAATTACTATTTATATATTTTGAATATTTAAGAATTTCGTCTTAATTTTTATGTTAAAAAAATATTTTTATTGATATGTTCATTATTTTGTTTTAAAAAAGTTTATTTTTATAATTTTAATGAATTAGTATTAAGAAAAAAAATTATGTATTTGTCAATTCACAATTTAACGTCACACGATTAAAATAATCAAATATATTTTACTTCTTAAAATAGATTGAATAAAATAACATTGATCTTAAAATTCCACTAATGAATATTTTAAAAATTATTCAATAAAATGTAGTTTTATCTGCAATAATATTATATTCTGACTTTTTTTTTTTATTCTACATATAACTATATAATAATCATTATACAATGATATAAAACTAAAGTTGACAAAATTTAAAAAGTGATTGTAATTTATTTTCAGTCATAAATTATTAATATCTTTCTGTATATGGGTATCACGTACCAGTATAGGTTCTAAGAAAGAAGTACTATTATATGATTCATAAAAATAAAAGTATCTAGAATAGACATTATAGTATGTTTTTATATCAGTTATAGGTTATTAATTTGAAAAAGTATTTATGGTTAATTTGTTATCAGATTTTCAATGAAAAATTATTCTAATACCATGATAATAATATATTTCTTAACAGTAGAATTTTGTGTTTAAAATTTTGTAGCTTTATGACAATTATTATAACACGCGTATATTAAATAAATATGTATAGTTACTCCTTGTATGCATTTTTTTCTCGTCAATTACTATACAAAATGATGGGTATTGGATCCCAACGACGCATCCTCCTCAAGGGGATTCTCATTAGCAAACTTTAAAGTTGACGAGTGCTTTTATAGCCAACGTTATTTGCGTGGTCCACCCCTAAGGGTTCTTATTCGCAGTACGCATTTACACTCAACCCTCCAACATCGCTACACATTTTATATAAAAAGGTGTAGATGTATATTATAAAATGATTTGCTTTGTAGAGGGAAATTGCTTTATTTTGTTTTTTTATTGCTTTTACAATGATTTATTTTTCTGTTAACACTATGTGGGGTAAAACGAGTGCTCAAAAAGTTTTTATATAAAGGTACGACTTTTTATATGATTTTGAAGTTGGACATTGATGATAGTATTTATTATTACTTATCGGAGAGTGATAATTTTTGAGCAACATAATAGTGAACATGAATAAGCAGTCATAAATTCACACAAATCTGTTTTGAATAAAATTTACTTTGAAATTTTTGTAGCTATTCAGAAATGTATGTATTATACTTATACATTTGAACTTTCTGTTGTTTTCCGAGCCTGTAACAAATATAAAATGTAATATTTTTATGAAAAATTATTTTTAAATATAGGTACTCGTATTACTTCATCTTATATATTTTAAAAACTTGAAAAATGTGATATTTTTATTTGATCGCATTTTAAAAATATGATAGATATGATTATAGAATTGATTTTATAATTTGTAAGATTTGTAGACCATTATTACTAATAGGTACGTTAAATTTCGATAATAACATTTAAAAAGCTGAGAAAAGCGATAAATATGTTGATTTTTCAATGATGTTTTAAATTTTAAGCGGAAGCATGCCTATTTTTTTATGTATAATAATGATTGATTTATAATAGAAAAATGCTTGTATCTTCGAGTTTGAGAAAGATTTCTACAAATTAAATTTGATTAGTACTTTTGGGAAGTCAATGTTGAAAATCCTTAGTACTTTTCAAAAATAATCGTGAAAGACAGTTAAAATATTAAGTTAAATTCTAGAATTTTTACGCATAACTAGTTTTCTGCAAAACTATTTTCTTATTTTGTTGTAACTTTTTGTAATTAAAATACGGGAGATACTTAAAATATTCTCCAAATGTTTGTGAATGAATAATAAAAATGTTATGGTTATTTTATGTAATTCAAAAATATATTTTGAGGGGATTTTAAACTTTTATGTTCCTATATCATCAAACGACGTTTTCAAAATATTTAGATTAATTTTAAGTTTATTTACACCGTATAACGTAAACCACATTAATAACAGTACAATCAATTACTAGATATAATAGAAATAGAAATATATCACATGGAAATAATTATATTATTGCTTCAATAATAACAGGGCGATATGCATCGTTGTAAAAAAATTGAAATTATATTTTCTAAACATTAAAATATTTAAAGTCTTCGGAATTTATAACTATCTATTGTGGTATTTCTTCTGTTTTCTCCTTTCAACAATTTTTTGATGTGTGTATAATATTACATAAATTATTATGTTTTAGTAATCATTTGAGATTATATAGGAGCTATATGGGGCTCATTGTTTCCTGTGGTGTCCCAATAGACTTTTCAATAACATTATAATATTATATTTATATATTAGTTATTAAGTAAATTATAGTATTATAGAATAAATATAGAATACAATAGGGTCATACATTTTATCTATTAACCTGAATATAGGTACAGTGAGAGTGATTACTGATTGTCAATGGTATTAACTTTTTTCCAAATTTTCTTTTAAAAAAAATATATGATACACAAAATCCTAACATTTTATTGCTTTAATTTTTCAATATAGAAGAAAATTTCAAAAACAGTTAATACGTTTCGAGTACCTGCATTATACACATATATAAGCGGTAGGTACATATGATATATATAGCAAAATAAGCCTGCGATTATACGAAATATAAATAAGAATATAATAGCAGTGTACCCACTAGATCGGTCTCTATATAACACAAATCACAGACAGCAGCTGACGGTATCGTCGCAATAAAGGATGTTTGTAACGGCGGCTTCTCTGATTTCAAATATTGTGTTTGTATTAAACACGGCAGAATTCACAAATCCACACAATGATTAATTACCGTTCTAGGTGATGAACACTCCCATAAGGATATGTATATTTATAATATACATAACACACATTATATTATATAATATTATACCCTAAATATTTCGGTTTTACGTCCCATACACACATACAAACACAGACACATCACATATGTATAATATATATAACATATAAGACATGTAATATATTATATACTTAATATGTATTTCTTCCGACAAGATTTATAAGACTTGACGATTCGGTTCGTTTGAAATCGTTTAACGCGCTGGTGTGGTCGCGTTCGAAATCAGTCCTTTTTTCTCTCCCTTTTTCCTTTTTTTTTTTTTTTTTGTTTTATCGGTATTAGTAAAACGGTAACGCGACACCGACAGCAGCTGCTCGGCGGCGGCGGACTATATAATACGACAGTGCGTGTCGTGTAAATTAAATTGAATATTCCAGCCGGTGTAACGCGTATATAATGTAAAATATTACATGTTTGTTGCTAAATACCTATATATTTGAATGTATACACATCTAATATCATATTTTGTTCTAATTTCTATAGTATGTATAGGTAATATTAGAATATGGTGTTTTTAACTTTTCGATGCGTGTTTTAGAATTTGTAGCTAATAATTGACATGCGCCTGTCGTGCGTAGCTCATGAAAATGATTTATGTGGTGAGTAGTTACGTATTATGGTGTTGTGTTAATATAGTGTTGATGATGAAACACAAATTGTTTAAAAACTTTTTAATTTAATTTAGGCTGTACTATATCAATCAATAAAGGAATTACAGAATTAGGATTTTTTTCTCGCGACTATATTTTTGTAGGATTTAATAGTCATATAATATTCAATATGGACACTTCCATATATTATATACTTCTATACTGCGAACGTAGTGTTATTTCTCTTTAGTATTTATTAAAGATTGTATGTAATTGAAATGAATTGTATGAAATTGTATGTATATTTAGTTATCATTATGGCTTAGATATTTTAATAACTGTCCATAACCTTAATTTCTTTAAGTAATCCAGTACCTATCTATTATTCACATATTATTATCCTGATTCTTGAAGATATTCTTCAAATATCTTTTTTGAATATAAATGATACATTAATATTTTTACACTAAGCGGATATGGTTCTATACTTCTAATACCTAAGTTGTGTAAATTGCTAAATTTCCAGTAGTTAACTTATTTTTTTAAGTTTCGTGTTATTTAAAAAAAGCTTTTATTTATTTAATCGCAAATAATAAATAATGTATTAAAAACAGATGCTATTCTATGTGTTGTATTGTGTTACAAATACTCACAATTTTGAATGTTGTATATTATCAACGTGTGTATATCAAACAGAATGACGAGGTTGTCCAATTTTCTGCACATTTATAACAGTGTATCTACTACCTACCTATAGTAATAAAAATAATGCTACAACGAGATGGAGATGTCATTTAGGTTTTCGGCATAAACATAAATACACGTTTACTTCGTATGGGTACATCACATCCTTCACCACATAATATATTATATAAATATATATTGTACAAGTATACAACATAATATGACATTATAATATAATATAAACGCGCGATGTCGATGAGTTTATTATTGGTTTAACACCAATATATACTATACTAATATTATAGGCACATATATAATATATTTTTAAATAAACGAATTGACAATAATGACAATGCCGTGGACGTGGACAACAATATATTATATTATAATAATAATAACAATCATAACGACGACGGTTTTCTATGTGCAATATTTGTACGTGTTTATCTCGCACGTGATCGAGGAGCACATAATATTACATCTGACAGGTTGGAGAGGGTCTCCTCTTCTTTCTTTCTCACGTGTTTTTTTTTCGCGAACGCCACTAGTATAATGTGTATATAAATTTTATCGGAGTACCCCACACGCATACGTATATGATCCATTCGCTCGACAACCGTTCGCTGCGTTGCACAAGAAGTAACAATACCATACGGGCGGATGCGGTGGTTGGATATCCGACTTTATTTGAGTTTCCTATACACATCACATTACTTGTGTATAGACATTATATATTATATTATATACATATAGGTACTATTGTGATCGAACATTATGCGTGCGCACACACACTACATACACACTTATATTATTATTATTTTACTATATGTCTATACCTACGGTAGACACATAACATAATAATAATATGTAATATATGTACATAGGTATATGCTATAGCATTATATTATATAGGTAGGTAGTACTTAGGTATATATACTCATATATAGCTATGTAAAGGAGAGACAACTATAATAATTTAATACAAAGCTGTCACGTATGTAGCCAAGCACATTTTTAAACAGCCAACATATATTATTATGGTACTAAATACTAATAACTATTATAATGTGACGAATGCATTTGTTTTTACGACGCACCATTGATGCGCGTGTATATATTTTGTCGTCTTATAGTTTATACATACCGTTTTCTAAATGTCCATAATTTATGTGGTCATTAAATTACTAATATATACTAGTATATGTTATAGGTATATGTACATCAATAATTTGTCTAACTTTTCCGTAGGTAGGAAATTAAAAAAAAAAAAATTATAATTTAGTAGATTTTTGTTTTACAATTATATACATATGGTACCGGTACAAATTTAATATAGCTATAAGATAGTATAAGTAAAAGTAAACCAATAAATATAAATAATTATAAATCTATAACCAAAACTGCTTTAAAGTTATTCTTTTATAGTATTTGTTCTGTAGTTCTGTTACAAATAACAACAAACCTATAATGTATACACCATAAAAGTTAAACAATAAATAATGGCCATTCATTAGAAATATTCCAGTGTTTGAAATTTGTAAAATTTAAATCGAAAAGGTATGCAAAGTAATTTGTAAGTGGTAACTCTCAATTATCCATAACATTGACCTAAACCTAAGCTTTCTAAATGTGTTTTGCAGGTATTTATTAAAACACTAGGATTTATTTAACACGGATAATTTACTATACAGTTATATTTTTTTATTGTAATAATTGTAATTCTTATATGTATGAAAGAAGTCTGTTAAAAGATACAATATTTAGAATTATAAATATCTAACCTAATCTCAAAATCCCAATTAATGTACTTCCATACTAGATTTCTAAATGTATAATGTAAGTTATAACTTATAATTATAAATTAGGAAAAGTTTTAAGAGTGCTTTATATTTATTATTATATTCATTTTCAATAATTCTTTATCGAGATAGTAGCACAACATTATTTTTACAATATTATCTCTTGATCTGGTGTTAAACATCATACTACAATTTTATGTAATATTATTTATAATATATGTCACTTTTAAGTGTTAAAGTCAGGAGATTTTTTTTTGGAATGCACTGTCACTATCTCACAAATAAATAATAACAGAGTATAATATACACATATTAACTAGGTACTGTAAATTACAACTAGTTCAACTGGTAAATGAAGTCATACAAAGATGTTTGTAAGTATAGTTCGTAGTGTTAGTTATCAAAAACAATCACTTTCCCGTTTTAAATAATATATGAACAGTGAACACATCTTACATTTTTATATGCCTTTAAAAAATGTATAAAAATAAATAGATTGTAGGTATACTGTGTAATCGGACGTGAGTATACTATTTATTATAATTTATGAGTATCTGAATAAGTGATCCTACATCTAACTGACATTACTCTTTATTCACATTAGAATACACATTTTGAACTTATTATTAAAACCTATTCATTGCGGTGAACGTCAATACACGAATAGTAACCCTCCCAATCATAATAAAACGGTAAAGTTTTGCTTATAGTTATGATCTGTTTATCACAATATAATCTTAATCATATAATATAATGAGTAATCATTAAAAAAATACTTTCATAGTTCATCTTTAGCATTCAGTTTTAAGTAATCGTGATCTAATCTTATACCTGTATAAATCGTTCCCACAGAGTTGTGATTTTGAATAAAAAAAATACCCGCATTTCACACAGTTACTATAGTCGGAAGTATAATATATACTCGTGATTATAGGGCGGGGGAATTTGGTGCAGTAATACGTACTACTACAGTTTACAATATTGTATTATTATAATGGTTTGAGAATATTATAGTATGAGAGAATTGCTTTAGATTTTTCTGTTTTGTATCTAGTTAGTACATCTTACAGGCATATTTTGTATTGTGTGTTATAACAAAATATATAACAAGTATATATATGATTCAGAAAAATATTTCTAATATTTCTAATATTTTGTAAACATATTACAAATTTTATAACATTTTTTAAAACAGTATAAATAATAAAATCTAGTATTATCGTAAGATTATACAGTTAAAATATTATTTATTTCACAAGTATGTCTTTTTTTATTTTATGAACTATATTAAATGATCGAGAATTTTTTAGTAATTTGTGACCAAACTTAGGTGTTTTAATAATAAAAAAAGGTTTTTTTTGGTCATAGTTCGGAAGTTGATTATTAACTATGTTATTGTCCTTCAATTTAAGAATGTTGGTATTTGACTTAAAATCTATATAGGCACCATATGACAGATGTAGAATAGTTACAAATTCTTCATAGTGATTACTGATTACTTAAGAACAAATACATTTGCATATTACATAATATTATACATATCGATATGTATGAACATTTCTATCTTATACAATATTATATTTAATTATTATTTTTTCATGATTATTTATAGCAATTAGGTGTTGTATATGTCATATGTAAAAAGAACATAAACCTTATTAGGAACATTGTTTATTAACGTTATTTTGTTTTCAATTGTAAAATGTTTTTTTTTGTTAAAATATTTTTTGTTTTGGTATTATTTTAGGTTTACGTATTTCTTTTGTTACAGGAATTGTTTTCATTTCTGAATAATTTTCTTCACAAATTAAACTGGCATTATATTCCAACAAATATCATTGTCTGTATTTTCAGACATTGGTGCTTTTCCATAATTTTCTTATCTTAACAATAACAATTTATAATCGACATTATGTTAATTCTGTAAAGTAAATATAATAGACTATGGTTTTAAATCTTAGGTGTTATCGTGATAATATTGATAGAAATTGTTTAGTATTACCAAAAAAAAAATGTCTTAATTAATTATATAGTATATGACGTACTACGTAGGTACCTGTTTACTTATCTATAAAGTTTAAAACAGGCAAGTATATACATTTTATTTAGTAATTATAACAATTGAATTAACTCGGATAATTAATAATAGTTTATGAAGAAATCTGGTAAGCGTGATGTAATACATTATAATATTATAGCGTTTAAAATTATTCATTAAAAATGATTTGTTGAATAAGCATCTATAGTATGTACGTGATCTACATTTCAATTAATCGACTAATTTTTGAACAAGTACGATTTATATGTTATACTTACGTATGTTATACGATCAGCAAACAGTTTACCAAAATGACCAGATTTTATACCACGAAAAAATAACGCAATCGCGATAATATAATAATATGTAATGTAATATATTTATTATTTGTATTATATATTTTATTAGTATCAATTTGGTTTTTGCCGTTTAAGCCGTGTCAATATAATATTATGTACTTATAAAATGTTATACAAGACCGGGTGTGCATCAGAGGTGTAATTTTTCCCTCAATCTCCGCTCTGGCATTATAATGTATACGAGGGGTCACCCTTCTCACGCGTAATATTATTTATACGATTAGCGCTCGGTCGACGTCGTTGTCGCCTTCGTAGTCGTCAGCATCGCCGACGTCGCGTTTTTAATACTTTACGACAAATATTATTATTGCGCTCATTTCTTTTCGCGCGAACACTGCAATCGCAGCGAGTCCTTGCCTCTCCTACACCCACGACCCACACCCATCCCACCTCTGATATAAACTAATCATAACAATAATCCAACTACGGTATTTTCATTTTTTTTCTCCCTTTATTTTTACGACTTGTTTGTTTTTGCCAACTAAGCCGATTTGCCACTATATATATAATATAATATTACTGTACGAGTATACCTACTAAATATTTATTGTATAAGTCCGTATATATTGTGGTCCACGCAGTGTTCAGAATCGTACGAAAACGATGACCATCGTATATAAAACATAAACATTCATAATCCATACACATCGTTTTGTAACACATAAAATATACTACACAGATTATATGGTATCGGGCTGCAACTGTGGTTGTGGTTTCAGTAAAAAAAAAAAAAAAATATATATGAAAAACGAAACAAAAAAATTATACACTATAAACTCACCGGTAATATGACACGCGTTCGTTTTGTATATGTGTGTGTATAATATTATATATTGTTAAAGAGTGCTGTCAAAGAAAAAGGCATAAAAAGTAATAATATAGTTTAACGCAATTTTTGTTTAGGTGCAGTGCTTATAGATATTAAAATTATGTTATCGAAATATACTTCACGTGAAAATCAATATGATGTATTATACATTTTAATTTATACCTACAGGCTACAGTATTACACAAAAAAAAAACCAACCATCGTAATTGATTCATTCATAGATCAAATTCATTCAGATATATTGTTATATACATTATTTACAATCGGTAATACAATATATAGAATATAAATGGTAATCAATAATTATAACTTATTGTAATTATACATTTTTCAGCGTACAAATTATGCCCGTGACATTTTCTAAATCTGATAGCCGTTAAAATAATCGTTTAATGTAACCTATAATTGGTAATCAGCACATCACACACTAATTACACAGTACACTGACGAGTGGCATACTGTACAGTGTACATACATTAAGGTATAGCCGTATAGGTAATATTATAACATGTAATAGGTTGTTACTTGTTATACGTTTTAGTTAAGTTTTCGCTCTATGCTTCGATTTCTTTCGCTGTGATTTATTGTACCTATACATATCGTGTAAAAACAAATATGAATAATTAAGTTCTGCATGCTAATGAATGTTAAATATATGATTTATCATATATTCAAATGTTTAATATGATATAAACAGTAAACACGTCTCGTGTTCAATATCTGAACTCTCTTACCATTTTAAAACTATTTAAAAGTATTCAGAATTTTCGTGCTCATGATTTTCGATGTGACAGTGTTTTGTTCCTCCTCCATAATTCTTATGAATTTAAATTTTAAAAACAAACTCAAATTTCACACTTTAACAATATACAGCTGCACTTGACGCATTTGCAATGGGTTATACAAAAACGATTTTTCGATCATTCAAATTATCGCAGTTACCCGAATGAGAATGTACATAGGAATACGAGTGAACCATAATATTTTCTATTAGTCATCACTCATCAGTATTAAAGGAATAATTAAAAATTGGACGGCGCGTTGAACGTGAATAAAAACGATGTCACATCGTTGTGTCGTAAGATTGGTCGTGTAATCATGATTCATGATGGTATCATTCACTAACCGTGGTCTACTGTTGATCGAGCTAAATTTTTGGATACGACATGATAGATAACATATATGCGAACTTGGCTTGAGTGAAATAATTTTATGATTAAACCGAAAAATTAAAAATTAGTATTATTATTTAATTTGGTTAACAACAAGAAAATTCTGAAAACGAATCACGCGTGGTTTCCCAGAAACGGCGATAACAGATTTAAGCTGCAGTATATTCACGCAACTAAACTACCAAAGTCATTCGTCATGTCGAGTGATTTTTATCGTATTCTGATTGGTCGCCGTAATCATGGTATCAACCACTCAACCACAACCTACCAGGAAATTTTCAGAGTTGGGTCAAGTAAAACTTTTGGTCACAACATGACAGATGACGGATAGCTGCATTTGAACTCGATATAGTATCTTAAGACTCGTTAAAGGAAGTTATCGAGGTTATCGGATCGCGAGTAACATAAACCACACGGATAGCAGATTCATCGGACCGCCTCCTACTTTGTGTTTACGGTACATACTCGTAAGTTAAGGCATTTATTATATATTATATAATAGGACGTCAGTCGTAGTCAATCTGCTGTGTAAAATTGGCTAAAATTAAGTCGTTTCCACGTAGTCCACTGTCTCGTTTCACTCTTTTAACGCGGTCGATGAGGTGTGTCATCACGGAGTTTCTAAAAATGCGTATAGTACCGAAAATTTCTGACTACGCATCGTTATAGTCGCGAACTGTCGTTGACGGTTATATAGTAAACGTCATTACACGATAAAAACGCGGCACGCCATGTATTAAGTCACACAAGATTCAGTACAATGGACATCGATTTCATTATTCCTAACGCTACCTTTGCACCATCGCCAAAAGCTTGTTGTTCTTTCATCGTACACTTTGGGGGGGGGGGGTTATATGTATTTCGTGCAAGAGTATACGTGTATAAATCTATCTGTATACTATACACTGTATGGCGTCTAATGAGTCTATAGTGCCTGTAGTACTTGTACCTGTAACTTGGAGTTATTTTTATTTCGCGGTTTGATATAAGCAATAGCCCGTGATACGAGTTCAATTTCAAGATTTACTATGGAGCCCGTGGAGTCACATCTCGCTGACGTACAGTGATCTGAAATGATAAAAATTCCTTGTTGACATTGTTATACAATACTATAATATGATTGCTTGTGACTTGAACTGTTGCCCCTTTTTTGAGTCTACAGAGACGGATTTTGAATATTTTTTACGAAACTATCACATTCGATTATTTTATTAAAGATATACTTGTTATTTGGATTTACAAGCTTATAAATATGTACCATACGTAGGTACCTGTATTTTTGTGTTATCGTAACTGTGTAATGTGTACATATCACACAAATAAATAAATACCACAATGAATTATAAATAACGTTCGTAGAGTCGATGTGCGCGAAGTTACTCTCACTTCGTCGAGATATAGACTCAGCAGTCTGCACTCTTGAAAACTTTTGCATTTAATTCTAGCCTCTTGATTTAAAGCTAGAGATTTCAGACGTTTGCATAATCGTGCAATTAATTAGTAGAATTACTATTTTATTTTCAGAGTTTGAATTTATCATTTCAGATTAGATTTTAGTTTTTTTTTATTGTGAATGAAGCTTCTTAACATTTGGATATTCTAATTTTTCAAAATCAAAATATATAACTATAATATCGACTTCAGATATAATTAAATTTTAAATAAATAATGTCTAAATTATAATGTGTATGGCTATGAATATACCAATACAATTTATAGTTTATACAGATATTATGCGTAATTATAATAATTCTCGGGTAACAAGTATAACGCGTTTTATCGGGTTGCGGTGATATTAATATTTTATATTAATATATAAATTATAAATCTACGTATAATATACAACATGTGTGTTGACAAAATTCCATTGTATAAATACACAATACTTGTGAAAAGAGACACCAAAAAAATTTGAGAATCATATTTATGTATTTAATTTCACTTGTTTGAAAATCAATCGACCTCGCGTGTGCAGAGTAAGTGTTTTTTTGATTAAGACTAACGCCTTGAGAAAGTATTGTATTTATCCATGCATTCGCGAATAACGTAAATTATCTAAATAGTACTCGAGTACTATCCCTATACGTAGAACTGTTGCACAATAATATCTATGTTGGTGACGTGACCCATAAGTTGAAAATATTCAACTTCACACGATATGGCGTTGTGGAAACTCGACTGTGCTTCACAGATAGGTGGCAGTGTTCTCGAAGTTTGGGTATTATTTGCTTTCACCGTTATCATTCAAGAACACTCCTACACAATCCTACCCATTTTTTTAAGTATACGGATGATGGGTAGGTTAATTAGCTGGTAAATCATATACCTGCAATATTTTCCATCGGTTAAACTCATAGAAAAACATGAGTCAGTATTTTTCTCTTCGTCTGCTATGCGCAGTTCAGTTCTTGATCAAACAATTTTCACGTTGTCATCTACGAGTGTGTATTATAAATATCGGTGTACTGGTGTGCACATTCCATCAAAAAAAATCATATACCTACATATATTTGTGAGTTTCATTATTTCCGGTACAACATAAGGCCCGTATTTCGAGGACGGCACTTTAAGGTAAGACACACATCATGCATCATAGATTTCTTGTGAGGATGATAGTTCAGGTTTATGACGGTTATACGAAAACTTTATTTTATTAATATATATATATATATATATATATTATTCATAATTTATGACTTTTAATTTTTAATTTATAATGATTATCATTCATACCAAATATTTCCATCTTTTTCGCCAGAATTTTTTATGATAGTTATTAAGAGACAGTTATTCATACATTTAAGTTTTTAATGTTACTTGTTTAAGATTTATTTTTTTTGCGTATTGTAATGTTTATACGCCTTGATACATTTACAAAATTGAAGTTATTTACACTTTAATGAAATCTAGTGAATATAGTAACGTTATATTTAGTAAGTCAATGTATTTTTGGCTATTGTTATTATAGTTATTCACACCTGAATTTTCAGGTATAGTGTATACAATATTTAAATATTATACTATACTAGAATATTAAATAAAAAACGATTAAAAGTAATAGCTCTTCATCAAACGGTATTCTTATATAGAAATGTTGGCCTGGCTGCATAACTACCTAGTACGACCTATGTCCTATACTTACTTTACACTCAATATTTTAGCTAAATACATTAATTATATTTTATACTATTATCTACTTTTTATAAGGGGTATATATACGTTTCCCCTCTCAGTTAATACAGGATTTAGATTATTATAATTTATAATCGAAAATGGTTTACTTGCTAAGTGTTGTGAACTATAAAGGTATTAGTATATTATATTATGCTATAATACCTATATAGTATTATCGTCATAGAATTTATACGTAATTATATGGTTGAACTCAAACGAGTGATCAAATTATCTTAACAATTTTCATATACCTAATCTATTTGTAACGTTCGTGTGCGTGGGTGCTATGTTGTCTCTCGGATTTTTAAAATTCCGGATTACTTGTCAAACCAACGATATAATATATTATATGTATCCTGAACTGCACTATTATATTTGTATTGCAGGTAGGTTTATAAGGTATAACATCTGTGCCGAGTTGAAAACGGAATATAAAATCGGCCGGTGTCATGAGTTTTAAAACGTATCCGCACAGAAAACAATATACACATTACACACTGCACACATATAATATTATATTTATTAGTATACGTTATATAAGGTTATGGGCGCGGGGGACGCGCAGAGTATATATACATATATAGTGCCATTGTTTTTTATGGGGTCCAGACGGTATTTGTTTCGTTTTTATTTTTACGGGTTTTTATTTTGTTTTATTATTGTTGTTTTGTTTTTCATTTTTGTTTCCCGACTATGACAAATCGGTTCCAAAACGTATGCATAATCGATTTTCGGACACCTGTGCCTCGTCGGCCGACGAACGACGAAGGCGAACAGCTCGCACACGTGTATCATATGCATACTATTATATTATAATATATAATATAATGTATAATAATAATAGTTTGTAGCCAGCACTATACTGCGCTTATGATATATATTTATATACATTATATATGTATACACACTGGACATAATTGATAACGACTGTACGACGTTAACGCAACGTGAAATTAAATCAGTTTAACGCGCTTATCACACACACAAGCGCGCGAGTTAGGCGATCGAGAAATATGTCGCGAGAGGGTAACTTCAGAGTTTTCTGTTATAATAGTGACTGGCGTAGTTCTGTCGTCATCATCGCCTCTGGACGAGTTATTACCACACAATTTGTACCAGCGTATTACTGCAGCGTGAAACGCACCATATGATTTATAAACGTGAAAATATATCGTATAGGTATCGCCAACATTTTATCGCGTTCTGGGAACAACGCGGCAGTGTAACGTAATAATTTAGGGATAATATAACGGAGGTCAGGGTCATTTTAGAGCTAGCCACATCGTCGTTTGGATTTCTGCAGACACAGGTTCGTTTTTTTTTTTAGCGAAACAAATCGCAATCAACTGATTTTAAATATTATTATTACATACGCGAAGTCACGCCTTTATATTATATAAGTATACATATGTTATACATTTACAGTACCAATTCTTTATATATATATATAAAGTACATGCGTATTGTACGGATTGCGTTTGTGTAATTGTTGGTTTCGCGATTTATGAGAGACCGTTGTGGCGCGTACAGAAAATCGCAAAACGATGGTTTATGACATCGATGACGGTGATGATGATTATGAATGTACAAGGATTTTAATAGTATTACCACAGGGGTACACCCGTGATGTAATGACACGGCAGCATTTATACGATGCGTACCTATCTACATATTATTATATTTATATACATATATTATTATATTATAATATATACAGTGCACACTGTAGACCAATATGTCATATACCTACATGAGTGACCGATACAAATAACATGATTTGCGCCTCTACAGCAGACTACATTTCTGCAATACGCGATTAATATTACCGTCCTTGCCCCTTGGAATGCATTTATTGTCAAATGATAAAATGTTACACGCGTTCGTGTATACAGTAATAGTATGTATTACATAAATTTACATTTATGTATGCATAAATCAATCTAGATATAATCAGTTAATTAAATTAGATCGTTGTAAAAATACTTTTTTTTAAACATACTAATACTATAATACAAATCGGTATTTTTTGACAGCTATACTACTTGAATTGTTCGTTAGGCGTCATACGTAGATAGTCAAAATTATAATTATTTATAATTCGGCTATTGAATAATAGTCACAGTTAAGTAACAATTATAGTATAGTGACAAAAGTGACATTATGGAAATATTAATTTTTAAACGTAATCAGCTATCAATAGTTTTATATTTGGTGATAATAGTTATAAGTTGAAATTTATAACTTATATTTTATAAGCTATACTACTTATTCTGATTCCATTTACTATATTACGATATGTACAAATGTACAATTTTTATTTTATTACAAAAATTGTAGTTTTACAGTTAAATGCCAGTTATTGTATAGATGTAGACATGTGGTTATATACTTATATCGTTACATACTATTGAAATGTAAATACTATTTCTTTGTTCATACATAATATTCATAGATATTAAAAAAATATTTAAATACATGTATTTTTTACCGAGTTAGACTTAACTATAATAATAGTTTCAATAAAAAATAATCATAATGATTTCAATTAAACAGTTATAAAAATATGTTATACTATGGGTTAACATTAATAAGAAATAATTTAGTTCATAACAAACGATTATAAATTTTTGATTTAAATCTATGTTGGTATTGTTGGTAATTTGTATTTTATGCTATGGCCATTTTGAATTTATTTAATTAATCTAAGCTTTTTTGAGAACATAAATATAGGATACAGCCGAGTTTATTTAATATATTTGGAAGTCAATAACTATAGCAAGTGTAGATAACTTAGAATAAAGAAACGTTTGATCGAAAACAAATTTGAAGGAAAAGAACAGTATAATCATTGACCTATCCTAACCTTCCCTGCAGCTGATCGGGTGCACTGGCCACTGACATAAAAATTATAGCACCACACCTATTGGTGACAACCGGATAATGAAGTACGTACGTATATGTAATATAAGTAGTAAAATACCATAAACACGGTAATATTGTACTCACATTTAATTATATTCGATTCAACTGTCAAGTTTGATTTAACATTTATAAATATTATTAAACAATATATTATTTAGCAATAATACGATAAAACCTATTGACAATTTATTGCCAACACATTACATATATCATTCATGAAAACTATTCCATTCACACGTGGAGACAGCAGTTAAAATTTTATTGCCGTTTACAGAATAGTAGTATAATATTGATTCGTTCATTTTATTTACGTCGATTCTGATCGATTGGAATGATAAATGTATTACCTATTGATTTTACGAGTACAATGAAGTGTTTTTTTGGGTTTATGTTATTACGTTTAAGAGAGAAAAATATTCATATATTTTCAATTTATATGGTGGTTTTTGGTAGATAATTAAATGTAATAAGTATTTTGGAAGTCAATATTAGAGAACTCTAAGTAGGTATATTATAAGATAATAACTGAAAAAATTTTGGATAATGAGAATCTTTATACGCATACATCCCACGTCAATTTACGAATCTACGTAGGCACGTGGTACTTAAGACTTTTAAGTCCATATCATAGATATAATGTAATTAATGTTTTATTTTAGATATTTTTTCGAGAGCCATTTATATTAGTCGTGTTTTTCATTTTATTTGTTATTTATAAAAACTCACCACCATCAATTTTTACATGGGTTCAGAATTTGGCAAATGAAATATATTGTAAAGTTTTAAGTGTAAAGGAACATTAAGTTTCACAAAATATAATTTATTTAAGGTAAAAAAAAATGAATGATACATCCTTAACACTTGACTAGCATCGAGTTACTAAAAATATCTCGTACATAATAATATAATATATGTTAAATATATTATAAAATTTGTTTGAATTATTGTACTTTTTATGTACTTTTATTTTTTTTTTTTTATAATTAAATGCATAATTTAAATTGTGATGTTTGTAATCAATATATTTAAATTGTATACAATGTATACGATTATACTTAATTGTATAATTATAAATACAAGCGTAATTCCTATGTTATACTATAATACATAAGATGTAAATACTGATGTAAACAATATCCGTGACACAATAATATTTCTACCACTAAAGCGTTAAAAAATATTTATCAAATTGAAAAATTCTTTTAAATTTTATAACCTATTATGATAACGTGTTTAACGTAGATACCTATACATTAAATTATAAAAATACCGATTATAAGATAATAAAAATATAGCCGTACGGGTTTTCGGAGAGCATATGCACAGAACTATTTGATAAAAAACCTAACCTAACCTAACTTTATTTTTTAATATATTCCTATTAGTCTTGAGATTATTTAAAAATATCGCTTATTCACCTTCTACTTGAATACTATCTAGTATATTATAATCATTATACGTTGTAATTCCAGAAATCTTACATGCATGTACTTTTGCAGAATGTCATTTCTTTATATTTCTCCAAAAAATAACGAAAAAAAGAAAAATGTGAATAGAAAATTCAAAATAGTATGTATAAGTGTTCAGCTAATTTTAATAGAATTTCAATTCGTAAAAATTGATTTCAGTGATATTGTTGAATACTAATCGATGAAAAATCGGTTTTTTATATTATTTATTTAACTTTTTAAAAATATTTAAAAATCTAAAATACATATTATACAATTTATTTGATATAATACTTAAAATATGTATCCATTTAAAGTTAACATTTTTACGAAATTGTACACAAAAAATAACAATTTTGGTTACTTCGCTGTAATTCAAAAAACATTTATAGTAGAAATATTTAAACTAGTATACGTTACAATGTTTAATATATTTATAGGTAACACGAATTTATATACATTTGCATTCTACGGTATTTCAATATTGACTTATTATAATTATTATAATTTGTAAGTTAATAAAAATATTATAATAATTTATATGTCTTATGCGTTAGTTTTGTCAAAAATTAGTTTAAATTCGACTTATCGTATTTCTAATAGAAATATATATTAATTAGGTTTAATATTATATAATTATAGTACCTATAGGCTATAAAATATGCTCGGGAATATAGTTAGGTAGTATATACCTACCATTTCCGCCGAAATGTTTTTTATTTACAATGATTATAATTAAATTCAAATTAAAAAAAAATAATTTTATTGTTATACCTACTTAATATAAACGAAGTTCACACAATACTTATTCTACAGCAAAGCAAATTTCTTGAGTATTTTAAACTTATGCAATTTTATTGGTTTTGAGTTATAAATTTGAACCATCAAAACAAGGTGTCTCAAAATTAAATATATTATTTTCTTTAGTGTTGGATGTTAGAATCTTTCAGCCGACGCATCCGTCTTAATTTGATATGCCTTGTTCAAACGTCAATGTACACTGCATTTAATTTGCATACATTACACTTGCATAATTTATTTATACTTGCTTCATTTAAAACTATTATTTAACGACATCCGGAGTACCTATTTATGGTTATTAATTATTATAACCAAGTTAAAGTTATTTATTTGAAAGGATTAAAACGATTTGTCCAATTGATTTAAAATCATCGATTTTTTTTTTAATATTATGTATATTTTGTCAAATAATATTATGTACAATTTCGAAATACTATCTCGTGTTTAAACGTATATATTTATTTTTTAGTTCATATTTACATGATATTTTTAAAACGCAATTAAATGTTCAAATATTTTTTCAGCACTATTTATCCGCGACTCAAGTGCATGGATTATTTTTAATACGATCAAAGAGAGCTTTAGCCTTTTATTTATCGTTGGGTGGGTGTCTCGCACGGTATGACAACCCGAAATGGTATATAAAGGGTAGCAGATTTTCACCACCCATTGGCAATTGAATTCAATTACATTTTACAAATCCCACATAAGCACTCGTGTTGTATAAGAGAGGGAAGTACGAGTGTTTTTCTTGTACACCAGTCCCTCTCTGTATACGCACGCAACGAGCCCTACACATCCCTACATCCCATCATCACACTCGAGCCGTATTATTATAATGGTTGATCTTTTGGACGTGTGCCGGAATTATTTCGGTCCCCGGAATCGGTGTACGTATGTCTGTTTGTAATCTTCGAAATTACACTGAATACAATTCGTTGAGTAGATTTGAATACAATAACATACGTTTTCTTAACATTTTCCTCGTTTTTTTGTGTATGTTTCAAAAAATTGTGGCTCAAATAAATAAGAATTAAAATTTGAGTTATTTTTGTTGTTGTTATACTTACACTTATATATATTAGATATAACATATATCTATTATATTAATTGTGAAGGTCTGTGCACTTTGGTAAAATCACCAATGATTAAAATATTTTATAAACCTTCTCTTTTTGTGCTAAAATTTAAGTATCTCTATAACACTCTGATTAGTATTTAAATAACAATTATTTTGTTCTAAATTTTTTGTTTTTTAATATTATTTTTTATTATCTAACCTGTAGGCTGTAACAGTACGAAACGTATTACTATTCATGTATAATATATATATTAAAATAATAATATTTGCTTGTTAAAGTAAAATGTACCTAATACCTATATATAAATACAACTATTGAACCATAAACAGATATACTGATATACACATTTATATATTTATAATACACCTACTATATACTGCAAGTATATTATATGCATGAACATATTATATAGCATATATACATAGTATTCTAGGTATTGTCATATAACTGTTGGCTTATAATTTATATACAGTATTCAACGGCGGCAACACGATGAGCAAATAATACGTTTTGTTTTGTTCATCTTCGACCTAAATTTTACCTGTTAACTCAATGGATTTCCTACTAAAATCGACCTCCCTACAATATAAAATCATATAAAAAAAAAATGTCTTTTAAAAAAAAGACGGGTCCATCAATAAAATACACATCTGTTCGTAGAATGACTTCTTCCGAAAGGTTTTGGCCGAACAATACCTTCAGGTCAGCCAGACTGTGAGGAGCCCAAAGGTCCCGGCGACCCAATGTCTACCTTTTTCGCCCCCTCCACCGCGCCATCAGACGTCCATACCTGGTGTGCGTCTATTATGTTTTTGAAATTTCTCCGTTCTGTCGGCATATAGGTGTACATTCGTTTTTGGCGGTGCCCGCACTGCAGTGCACGTCTAGTGTTTGTATAGTATTCGTCGGTCTGTAGAACTGTGGTGGTGGTCAGTGAGTGAGTGTACTTCGACCGTCAAACGCAGTTTTAATACATGTGCCGGGAAAACGTTTATTACCGGTATTCGGGAATATGTGCCAAGAATTGAAAATGAAAACTAAAAGGAAATGTTACAGGAAATCCCCATTGCCGATGCCCAAAGGTACAGTACATATATAATAATATATAATGTATGTTGCGCATTAGTAAAATACGTTTGATTTCAATTTTTTTTTTTTTGCATTTTCCCTTCTACTTTATTATAATTGTATTCATTATTTTTTTTTTATCAGCAAGCTGGTGGATACCCTATAGTGATATATTCGAGTACGTGAGTCTGGAAACATTTTTGCTTAAATGGATTTTGATTGTTAGTAGATAAATCACGTTTTCGCGATCTGAGTGCGTCACCCGTTTACCGCCGTCGCACGTGCGCCGACGCGCCGACGGTTTGCCCACTTTTGTCGGTCGGTCGCGTTAAAAAAAGTGCGCACGCCAATGGGATGAAATAGTAAATACCTAAGTTTTCTTGTTCACACACATCGGGTCTATAAATAATTGTATTCAAATTTACTTACGCACATAATATTACAAGTCGAAACGATTTATTTAAATTTTTTTCGGAACTTGAATAAATAAAGTTGTTTTACGTTATTTTTTATTACGAGCGCATTCGTTATGAACAACAAAAGCAAACTAATAGGTGAAATAATAAAGTTTACACATGAGTTATGACGATTTTTATATATTATATATATATATATATATATACACACGTATAAGAAATTGAGAAAAGTGGACATTATTCTTACTACTCTAAGATCATTTTTAAAATTCTAAAATACTCTTGCATATACTTATAAATGTTTTGTTAGGTACCTTTAAAATATACGAATAATTATCTTCATTATTTTTTAACTTGACATAAGAAATAATTATAACTTATAATTTTTAAGCATTGAACTATAGAAAATACAATTATTTATTATTAGTATTATAAACACATAATCGGTGTTATCCTTCGCGAGCTGTCCAATACAAAAACTGCAACTTATCTTTAGGAACAACATAGGTAAAGCGTTAGTATTTCACTTCTTAGTATAATCGTATCAAATTATTTTTGTTTTGTGATGTAATAAAAATTCTAATTAACCTGTTGTTGATTATGGTTTTTTTTTACTATACAATATTTTGCACTTATGTTACATGGTTGTTAAATTTATACTTCTATTGTAGCCCATTAGAGTAATACTTCGAAACAAATTTTATCGCATTATACGCATTTTGTACGTTCTCCTTATTGCGCTCGTGAAAATGACGTTATCGCATAATGTTTTGAGTAAGTCATACAATATTACTGTAAAAAAAAAAAATGCTTTAAATGTTTTGCACTGGTATTACACCATACCTACAGTTAGGCAAGCAACTATATTTATACATTGAATCTAGGTAGTAGATGTACTTAAAATTTGTAGGTACTACGATTAAATATCTTACATTAAATTCAATATGTGGTTACTAAAATATTAATTTATTTTGTAACACAATATAAATTTGAGTACAACGTTTAAATTGGTAACAAATTAAGCTACTATTATGAATTATGTGTATGATTCATATTTTATATGTAGTTATTGTTTACCATATTATTATAATATTAATAATTATCATACACTAAAATTTAAAATGGATACAATTATTGTATTGTTATTAAGATTTGACACCTTATAAGTAAGTCAAATATAAAACAGTACTATAATAGTATTAATACTATATGATATTAGAGATAATTTTAAATTGTATGAAACTATGAACATCGTTGTAACCATTTAATCAATGATTTTTATTGGACTCCGTGCATAAAATCATTTTTTATTCTTTTTAGGTACATATTATTATTAAGTAGCGTTTCACTATTAATTATTTCTAAGTCAAAGGAAAATGACCTGCCTTAGACACGAGGTCAACGTTTTTTCTTTAATTTATAAATATAAACATATAATACGTAAAAGACTAGGAAATAAAACAAAGTGACCATTTTATAAACAATGTCCAAACCTGGTGTCAAGGTTGCTTTAGTAAACAAACTGCGCTATGTACTATGTAGTCAAATTGTTTTAGTTCCGATAGTTTGTGTAGTTGTCTCGGTGAGTCAGTGTCAGATAGAGCTGATTTTTGTCGCTACAGAATTTATTACTTTCAGCCATGCGTCTAAATTTATTTTTAATAAAAAAATAGCGTTTAATTCATGCGTGAGTTATTAAGGAAAAACGCGGAATTCAAAATGCACGCCGGTGGTAATAATATATTGCACTCGATGTACTGCAGTCGGAGAACTGATTCATTTTATGTAAATATGGGTAAATTGATTATTAATACTCGTGACTTTTTACTTGTTTTCGGGTCTACAGAGATGAGAGAGAGGAGCAGGAATGCGGCAAGGACACGTAGGGAAAACGAGAACGCCGAATTCCTAGAATTGGCCAAACTCTTGCCATTACCGGCGGCCATTACTAGCCAATTAGATAAAGCTTCAGTCATCCGGTTGACCACTAGCTACTTAAAAATGAGACACGTCTTCCCTAACGGTGAGAACAACACGCGTTTTATTCTTATCTGTACTTAGATTTCGTTTCATACTTAAGTACTTAGAACTAATATTTATTACACCCATCATAATTTAGGCTTAGGTGACGCTTGGGGTGCAGCGACTCCAGCAAACCATGCAAAAGAAGCTTGCATTAAAGAGCTCGGTTCATATCTACTACAGGTAAATATATTAAAGGTAATTCGATAAAACGGTAAAACTCTAATTCGTAAAAATTCGTAAATAAAACAACAATATTTTGTTTTTAACTTCTCAATTTTTTTTTCATGCCATTGAAAAAGTGTTTAATGATCAAGCTAATGACAAATCACAACTATACAAATATTTTTCTACCTTTTTTTTTTTATCAATAATAATATTATTGATCCACTTTTTACCATTAACTTCAGTAAAAACTGTTGACATATGCTTTTTTAGAATTATATTTTCAACTATAATAATTATAATTATAATTGTATAATTCATAAAATATTTACCCATGTTTTTATTTTTAGAGTCTCGATGGTTTTATATTCGTTGTAGGCGGAGATGGAAAGATCATGTATATATCTGAAACAGCATCTGTTCACTTGGGGTTGTCACAGGTATTATATAAATATATTGTTGCATTATAATGATATAATTAATATTTTAAAACAGATGTTTTTGTAATACTTATTTAATCACTATTTTAATTAATTTTTAATTTCGATTGATATTGCTGCGTTAAGGTGGAATTAACTGGTAACAGTATATTTGAATATATCCATCAAGCTGATCATGATGAAATGATATCAGTACTTAGTCCACCTCTTCCTCAAAATCTTCCAGCGGAGAATATGATGATGAGTATGTTATTAAAAATTACTGTTTTTCACAATTTTGGGAAAGGCTGGTCCTAATAAAAAAAAATACATTTTAGATTCAACTGTGTTTGAACTTCAACGTGTATTTTTTTTACGGATGAAATGTGTACTGGCAAAACGGAACGCAGGGCTTACCACAGGAGGATACAAGGTAAATTATACATTTATATTAAGTATATTATGTAGTTCTATAATTTATAAATAAATTATGTTATAGATAAAACAAATAAAAATGTTGAATCGTTTTTTAATTAAAATCTAATTGTTAGTATTATCTATACCTATAATGTCAGTAAAATGAACTATTTTTAAAATATTAATCTAAATAAATATATTTTAACTGGTTAAATAGTTACATAATATCATATATTACTAAGTGTAGAGCATAAGCATGTTTCAAAAAACATATAATAAAACATTTATGTTTATAAATTAACTAAATATTATTTTTTGAAACCTGTAAGCTTAAAAGTTATTTTATGATTTAATTTTTATTTAATCTGTATTCTGTAATATGCTTGAATATTTAGTAATTACCACTCGTTGATGATAGATTAACTAATATAGAATACCTACATTTTTTTTCAAGTTATTTTTCCATAATTATGTTGCAGACTTGATAAGATATAATTTTAATTATATATTATTAAATATTAATATTCATAGTTTAATAATTATATGCATTACTTATTCAAATTTAAGCAAATAAGTTTGGCTATTATTCTATGTTACACCATTATATCGGTGTATATATCTCAGTGACTCAGTTAACGAAATATTGATACGGTTAAAATATTTCCTGATTCCTATCGGTAATCGTAATAAGATATGGTATAATAGCTGGTAATTAATAAAACAAATAATAATAGTAAGTTTATTATTTTGACTATTGATTGTTAACACAAAAAGTAAATTTAATACTGTAAAGAAATTTATAAAAATATTAACACAAAGTTTATAACGTTGCATTGGTACAAATTACAAACATAATATTGAATAACTTTAAAAAAATAATTCATATCAATTTTTGGAGGTATTTCATACATGCTATCATATTTTATTAAAAACTTAACTTACATATCAACACGTAGTTGATGTAAAATTATCTATCTTTGGCATAAGTACGTGTGATAATGATAAGAAAATAATAAAAACAATTTAACACATTATTTTTTTTTTTTTTTAATTATAAGGATAAAGAGCTAGTTCTCGCAGTTATTACGACAAATACGAAGTAACAACTAACAATGCTATACCTATGGGTTAATGACATTTAATATTATTGTTGTACTATATCACTAACTACAGCCTAAACAATATAACTATAAAATGGTCTGGTGGCAGTTTAAACACTTACTGCCAATACAAAAACCTGAACGTGTTTACACTTATAATTTACTATTCAGTCATCTTGTACATACACCATACATGAGCGTATATAAGCTAACAAGGTGAAAATATCAATATTTAAATTAAATTAAAATCAATACTTAAATTGTAAATAATCGCGTTGCAGTATTGAAATTATTTATTTTTTCATTAGGCATGAATCAATAAAGTTAAAAAATTAAAATTATAACTTGTTTAAATGTAACTTTGAAATATACTTTACACGGTTAAAGTGTTATGTAAAATAATTTACTTAGCTTTAATAAAATTCTAACAATTACATTCCGAATAAGTCATTATATTACAAAGGAACAATTTCAACTAACCGTAATAGATATCTGTATGGTTTGTAATGTAAAATTATACTGTAGTTTTTGTTTTTAACAAAACATTATCTAATTAATAATTAAAAACGAATGTTTATAAAATAATATATTTTATGTATAATAATAATAAGTAAAGTTAAAAATAGTTTAATGTGTAAACAATAATAATGCATATTGCATGTAAACAATACGCAATAACCTTCACCATTATTATACATTTAAAATAATTGTATACATAATATAAGAATTTTATTGTTTATCCAAGAAAAAAAAATAGTGATATAAAAATATTAAAGTTAAATATAATATATTTAAATTGTTTTTTTATTGCGTTTAAATATATTTTTTATTTTTATACAATAATAAACGTTCATAATATTTTCTTAATTAGACAAAATAAAATTATAATGGACACAAGTTTTCTTTAAATTAGTCGTGTGTTGATAGTTTTAACGGTCGTGTAATATGCTAATTGCTCAGCTAATATAATGCTATTATCAACATGTTTGTTATTATAATTTTTGTAGGATGTAATTTCCATGGCGCGTTAAAAAACACTAATAAACTAAAAAACTATGGTTGGTACGACTTTATTAATCATTTATTACACTTATTTTCTAACATTTATTTAATGATGCTGATTGATGATGATAGATTTAATAAACTTATTACATACAACTAGTCGAATTATAACTAATTGAAAAACTATTTCTAGGAAACGCGAGTAGGTGAACATAATAATACTAAACAAATACAAGACGAACGTGTTAATCTGCCTAACAATTTTTTCTTTTAGACAATTATTAGGTACTATGTAATGAGTTCAGTATCATATTTGATACAATCAGTGTCCTTTGTAAACATTAGAAGCTATCGAAATTCGAAATACAAATAACCATTTACGCGAAAACGTCATTGTATGCTTTGAATTGTCATTTATTTTTAACATAACTGCGGAATTTAATGATTTAGATTTGAATTACCAAAGTTTGAATTGGAAAAACAGATAAAGGGAGGGGCGAAATTTTTTTTTTTAAAAGGGGGCTTATTATAAGAAAATATTTTTATTCCATTTTACAGTAATCTATCGGTACGTAAAAAAATCATAACTTAATTATTAATTTTTAAATGAATAAAAATAGAATACCTACTAAAAATCACTGTAGCGTGTGTTATCACTTGCCAATCAATGAAATAAACTACCTAGTTAATAAAAAAAAAATTACGTAAACAACTAACTATTTTATTATTTCCATACCTACAGTTTTTGTAGGTGTACTACATGAATAACAACAATATTATATCGATATAAAATTATTTTTTTTAAATAAATTATTGTTAGCTAAATTGTGTAAAACAGACTTCTAATCGTCCTCTTAAGTTCTATTTAATAAACCATAGAATACGCTGAAATATTAAAAAAAAAAACAAGGGTTGGGTGTCCTCAAATCACTTTTCCCAATTCAAGCACTAAAAAATATTAATAATATAAATTTAATGATGTTAAATATCAATATAGTAAATATCTACACACTGTTAAACATTACAACCAAAGCTTGGATTTTATAGCACTAAAAATAACTGAAATATGCGCTTTTATATGATCTAAAAAAATTTTTTAAAAAAAAGTGCTATCAAATATATCTTTTTACCAATTTTACCAAATTTATTATGTTCAAAATTTAAAAATAAAATACTTAAATTTATTTAATAATATTATTTATGAATTAATATATTCATAAATTATAATTTATAAAAAATTATTCAAAATTATTTGGAAATAAGAATAAAATTTCAAGTAATCGCTTTTTATTAATTAAGTAATGTTCTAAACTATTTTACCTGAGTCACACTGTATAATTAAATATTTTGACAAATATTCAAATTTGAAACTCCGACGGTTGTTAGTCAACAATATTTTGTAGGTCGAGAAGGAATACTAAATATCTACCGATGTGATAGGTGAAAACTTAAAAAATATTATATCGTCACAAAACAATTTTTCAATGTGGTTATTTCTCTTGTATTTTATATACCATGGTGTATGTTAACATAATATAAACTAGATTTATGATTTTATAAATATACAAAATAAAACTTTATATTATGCAAATTAGCAAAAAAAAACTTTAAAAATAGCACTAAAAAGTAAAAACTTAAAATACCTGCAAATATGCAAAAAAATAGCAGTATAAAATTAGATATTTGGAATTTTGGAGTAAAACAAATTCGTAGTTCACTGCTATTTTTATGCGTAACGTATGATATTTAGGGTTGCATACGAAAACCGCACATTTTTTCGGTTATTATATAACAAAATACCCCAAACTGAATGTGGTTAAAACCGCACACTATTTTTAGTGCTAACTAACGGATTATATAAGATAAGATTATAAGATATACTGCAATAATCATCCTAACACGTTTTAAGACTTTAGTCTCCACTCAATACATTTTTATAATTTTTACTTTTGAGAATACTCGTATATATGCATATTTTTTATTTAATATATTTTTACATTTTTTAAATTTAAATACTTGTAATACATTTTTAGATTCTGAACGAAGTGATGAATGTATTGATTTTACAATGATGTGTGTTTTTTTTTTTGAATAAATTATAAATTATTAAGTATATCTAATCTAACCCTTTTTGGCGTCGAAATTTAAGATGAGCGATTTTGTTCTGTACTTTATTAAAAGTGTGCGGTTTTAGGAGTCAACGATATTTAGCAAATTCTACAAAAGCCGAACCCTGATTATAACGCACGTATACTTTATATTCTATATTTCTATAATATAATACAGTATAATATGGTATCTTAAATATTATCGTATTACCACCCCAATTGTTTGCGGCTCATTTCAAATAGGTGTGAATTGCAAATAGATAATGCCATTTATCATTTATACAACCCTGCATGTTTACCAACGAGAGCACTCGTGCATTCTATCAGGTTATTTTCGACCACTTTTTGTTATTTTAATTTTAAGTTTGCTCGGTATTAATTTTTATATTATGTTTGACTTATCATTACTTGCACAGTTTCAAACTGGATTTTTTTACTCCAACATCGTAGTATATAAAATGGTACGTACTACGAACCTATTATAAACGAACGTGTTCAAAACTTAAAATCATTTTATTTAGTACCTACCAGTTTTCGTTATACAACCAAAAATATATCTTGTATAATGATATGTGTTATTCATATCATACGCGTATATTACATCACATAATAATATACATATACTTAATTTTGAACGCTTCTCGCGGTTAATGGTAGGATTTATAATATTATTATGTACGTTATAAACTGTTAAAATATTTTACACTTCGAATTAGGATAGCACTATATATTATACAGTATAGTTGCTGAGTATTGGTCGTATACTTATAAGTTATAATACATATATATATATGTAACATTATAGGTTTTTCTTTCCCTAGACATAGCAAAGTTTCATACATTTGATTTATGATATATATATATATTGTACATTTTTTTTTTTTTGTTGTTGCGGACGGCTTAAGTGTAGGCCATAAAAATCACTCGTGTGCCCTGGCGTGTGTTCGTGCATACATTACGGAGCTAATGCTTACGCATATATAGGCTCATATAACAAACGGGCGCGTATTGCTGCAGCATTATAATAAATATATACAATATATTATATAAATATATATACACACACATCACGGTATGTGCGTACCGTGTCGATTGTTATAATATACGTAATAATATAACATAATATTATACGTTTATACGAGGGGGCAGGATATGGGATGAAAGGAGCGGGGAAAATAAAAAGGAGTGAAATAATAAAATACAACGGACGGCGGCGGCGGCGGCGGCGCCATGTTGCGGGGGCCCAGGTGTGCGCGCGCGAGTGAGTTTAATCGCCGCCGTACATTTACCTGTGTTTTTGGCCGTCCGTTTGCCATTGGCCGCGCTCGCCGCGGGCGTCCTCGCAACACTCTTCGAGAGTCCTCCTCTTTTTCAATATTTTTTCCCCGTTACTTGTTTCTCTGCTGGACGACCTCTGCTCGCGCACCGGGATATAAACGATAAAGCGTCGCGCGATATGTGTTTATAAAGTCGTAGGGAGGCAGCGCACGTTGCGCGTAGGTACCTAAGTGTACTGCTGTAGGGTCGTGGGCCTATATAGATCGTCGTATAATATTACATATTATTGTCTTAACACACACGGGAAAACGTGAAAAATCGGAAGTCTGCCGGTAGATGTATATCGGCGTGTATATAACGGACATTTTTAATAACTTTGCCACCCCTCACTCCACACCAGATATACAAATAGTAGACGTTTTTAAATAATCTAAAATTAATAATAAATACATCAAACATGCATTTATGTCTTATATGATAAAATTATTTTTCCTTCAAAGTATTGTATAAAATACCTATATCGTATAAATTGTTTCACGTTTCTTCTGTTGTATAATAACTATGTTGAGAATAAGTCAACATCATTATCGCACTATCTGGAATACAATAATATTATTTCATGAATAATTATGATTACAAGATTATATAATAACATTATTTACAAGTTACAGCACTTTTAAATTATCTTTTATGTACCTAATATTAATTACATTTTAAAGATATGGGGTAGATACTATGTTTTTCGTTAAGAAATACTTATTATGATACTAATAGTTGTTTGCTATTGATTTTAAATATTTATTGTTATTAGTTTCATCATATTCTCTTACATGCAACAGTATTTAACCACTTGTCCAAATTTTTATATTTTTGCTTTTTTTTTTTTTTTGATTTTTTGAGGTACTCCAACTTTGGATAAATACTAGCATTTTTTTAATTTAAAACTATAAAATGTGTTCATTGAATAATTTAATTTAAGACTATTAGCTCACGACACGCGTTGCAGTAAATGGTATAAAATGACCCACTATACCATTATCAAAATAACGAATAATATAGGTATATCTACTTTAGAATCTAAAGTTTAAAAGAAGTGCGATTATTACTTCTAACCGTAACTGTTATATAACTAGTTATAACAAAGGTTAACATTTTGAGTTATTATTTACGCGGGATATTTTGTCATGGAATTTTTTAAGGGGATATTTTTGTTTAGAAATATTTTGTCTTGGAACTTTCATAACATATTATAATTTATAGGACTGTACCTATTTCAGTATTTGACAGAAACCAATCATCGTAAAAGTGTATAATTTTATAATATTATGCTATTATAATATTAAAATGTATAATAATATAGACTGATGTAAATTTTATTTTTCGATTCTCGTTATGTTCTAAATAACATTTTGTGAAGGCACTAGGAGTAATATTACAATATAAGATTAAGAATATTTGATCTTCATATGTAAATATATATATTATGGTCGGAATAAAATTATCGGCAGGTATATGATTTTTTTAAACGTATTTCGTTTTATTCTGTTAAATATATTTAAAATATTTTAATTTCCATTTAACAGACGTATTGACCTATAATGAAGTGTGATAACCGATAATATACATATAAAACTTTCTATTTAACTTTGCAAGAATAGGAAATTCTAGCAACATCGGCAAAAAAACTGGACACGCTTACTACCTTCTAAGTTATAGTATAATATAGTATTGTTAGCATTATCGCAATAGGATAAACGTACTACGTAGTATAATAAAATTGTGTGCAAATAATATATAGATAACCTACCTATAATGGCTACTGGCTAGTGGCTAGCTAATACCTACTACCGACTACTGCAATCTATAGTATACTGCTCTACAATGTATAATTATTGTATATACTATATATTACTATATTGTAAATACATATCATATTGTTATGTTATGACTTATATGATCAATTATGTTGCTACTTTTCTATAACATAAATTTCACGAAGTACAACATTTTGTACTGTTTGCAACTCTTGCAAGTTAAAATATTATAAACACGATGTGGAGATGACACTACATTCACGTGCGTTATTATCTCCATTTTATAAGTGTATAACATAGCAAATTGGACATTCTGAATATTTAATTTAACTTTGTTACATTTAATATTAGAGTGAATAATTAATGCATTAGGTATACAATTTAAAAATAAGAATATTATCTAGCGAATCGTTTACGTTTTTTTATGTTTTAATTTTAAAATAAGTATTTCTCTTTAAAATTTAAATATAAAAAAAACCAAACAGACTAATTTAGATAATATTTTAACTATTAAATTTTATAATGGGTCAATTTACTCTGATAAGTAAATATTAAACATTAAAGATTTAAATGGATTAGGTATTCATCATAACGTACAATTTTCCATGTTATGCGTTTGTAAGATGGAGACAATTCATTTGGGTGTAGCGTATTCTTAATAATAATGTATACAAATAACCGTATATTGTATGTTTATATGTATAGGTACACACTTGCGCAGGTGTGATAACATTTATTTATGTGCACGATGTACTGACTATACACGAAAATTCGAATCGCAATAGGTAGGCACGTTTTGGAGAATTATACTTCAAAATAATAATAACGCACAGGAATTTTCGAATCCTTTCCATTGTATAAACGTAATATTACGAGCGTCCTCGCTATAGGTGAATTTTCCGAAACGTGTCCAAGTCCATGCATGTCGAATGCAAGAGTGAAAACGTTTTAAAACAACCTGTACACTCCACATGTGGTGTCGATAGCCGAAGATTGATTACGCGAACCGGTCGCATTCGTAGTAGGTACCACTACACAGTAAATAATATTATAATAGTCTCTAATCCCGTCCGCTTATTGATACCTCACGATCGGCTCCAACGTGTCTGAGCCACGGAGAACACCTATGATTTTTATTACTATTCAGTACCTATTGTCCCGGTTGCCGAAGGTACATTTTGGAATTTTTTGGGTATATTTTTCGAAATGAAAGACAGTGAGGTGGAGGCGAAGAAAAAAATATCTCACACCTGTGAAGAGACCCGTATTTAATTTATTCTAATACTTAAATCTTGTATTTTTGGTTGTGGTCACGTCTCGGCTATTATGAATGGACTTCTTGACACCTTCTCAACGTGCACATTATATTACCTAGCCTATTATAACCCATGTGGCTATGTGATGCAGCAACGACCTTTAGAACAGGTCTTATGTTGTTGTTTTTTTTTCATATTATATTATGATATACATATACCTATTTATATTTTATAATGGTATTTTTTCAACGGCATAATATAATAACACAAACTCGTACACATAATATACTTATTATATTGTGTTTGTGAGTTGTGACTAGTGCATACTGCAGTACCTATATATGGCTATATTATACGACTCTATCAATGGCCGTATTTGTTTAGAAGTGTAAGTATACATCCGTTTCGATATTGTCATATTGAATATTCCATCGAACACCCAAGGGGATCATATTTCTAAAGTGAATGTAAACTATATATTTTGTTTGCCTTCATATAATATACACGCAAAAAACAGTATAGTATCGTATTTGTATACATATAGACCATATAGGTTTGTGTGTGTGAGTGTTTTTAGATTTCAATAATTTGGCTGAAAAAAATGTTAACATGATGTTTTTGTTGTTATTCAACAAAATAAAAATCTAATATGTATATACAAGCAGTCCATCATCAGTTATCAATTATAAGTTAATTTGCATATTTTTATTATACCCACTATAAAACATGCATTATGATAGTCAATATTTTAATCATATATTTACTTTTTGTAGTATTTTATGTTAAAATATTTAAATACCAATTAGGTATTTCAAACAAGTAATAATTTACTAATAAATACCACATTTTACAATAAATATTTTTACTCAATCGATAATTATTATCTATAATGTTGATTAAACTATAATTGTAATTAAACAAACAACAATTATTAATTGCATCATACATATTTTTTGTTTTAACTATATAGGTAATACACTGTTCTGGTTACCTTAAGGTGAGACAATATCCTGCCGGAATGCCCGGAATAGAAACCGTTGGCCTAGTTGCAGTTGGTCATTCGTTACCACCGCATGCCATCACAGAGATTAAATTGCATTCAAATATGTTTATGTTTCGTGCGAGTTTGGACTTAAAGCTCATATTTCTAGATGCCAGGTAAGTCAAGTAAACAATTTTCAAAATCCCAATTTGTAATAATATTTCACTCATATAGTCATATGTTTCACTCATATGTATACAATGTACATAACACATTTTACTCGTGTAGTTTTTTTTCCATTTCATTTTTTACAACTAATGCATAATGGTTAAAAATATATTATTATTTAACACACATTTTAACGTACGCCTTTTGTTTGATTGTCTATATTATTTTGCATCTTGTAACTTTGTGTAAAAATTATGATATTTTATTTTATTATTTTTACATTTTAGAGTATCTCAGCTGACAGGATACGAACCTCAGGATTTAATTGAAAAGACACTCTATCATTACATTCACGGTAATGATATTCATAACATGAAACTCTCGCATCACACACGTAAGTACTGAAAAAAATCGTTAAATTTGCAGAAAATAATAATAATTTTGCTTGTTTGTTCCAGTGTTATTGAAAGGCCAAGTCACCACAAAGTACTATAGGCTGTTGGCCAAAGATGGTGGTTGGGTGTGGGTTCAAAGTTACGCCACCATAGTCCATAATAGTAGATCTTCGAGGCCCCATTGTATAGTTAGTGTAAATTACGTACTGAGGTGAGTAAATTAAATATATATTCGACAACAGTATCGACGGAGCTATAATAGAGATATTTGGTTATTCTGTAGTGAGTCCGAAATGAAAGACGTCTGCCTGTCCGTAAGCAATAACGGTTGCACGACGTCACAGAATGGCAATGAAGATGCTGTAATCCAAAACAAATCCAGCAAAGCGCAACAAAACCAAAGACAGTCAAATCAAAATCACAGGTACCACAGACCACCGGTGGTGACCGATGAAGAATACAGTGATTCCAGCGGTGGACTTTTCAACGACTACGTGAGCAGTAACAGCGTAAGTGTAAAAAACAAAACATAAAAAAAAACATCTTAGTTCTCGTCCGTTATAAATTATACCGGTGAATAGCACTGTTCATGTTAAAAGGATGTCCCGCCAATAGGTATTGTACATAATACAGTAATATAATTATACAATGACGTAATACGTGTTATATCTTTGCCTGTCAATACTGCTACACCAGCGCATGTATATGGTTTTTATTTATACCTATATGTCTATTGTCTATATAAGTTCCGTTAAACGGCGGTGTATGATGACAACACATTTTAAACCAATTTAAAATAGACTTGTGCGCAATAAACGTTGAGAGTTGAGACGGATAACATTCTTTTCTCTTGGTAATATAATAGCCTTATAGCTGTATCTTACACATTATTATCATGTTAAACTGTTAAAATAATAACTAAAAAATAGAATGTTGTATTTTAATGACGATCTTCGCTGTATACTAAGTGCTCAGATGATAGTCTACTAATACGTTCTTATTTAAATTCTTATGCTGATAGCAAAATGTATTATTTATATTTTATATAGGTAGGTACCTAAATTATAATATCTAAATAGTTTTTATGATTAACAAAAGTAAAAATAACATTTATAAAAATAAATAATAAAAATATAAAGTAAAAATAATAAAAATTTGATTGATAAAAAAAGAGGAAATTAGGTAATCGCAATACAGTTAATTATATTATGTGAAATTTACCTCCTCATTGACTAAGTCACTATAATAATGTATAATATGTGTTAAATTTGAATTCTAAGATAATAATAGCATACAAAAAACGATTCTGAACGAAAAAAATCTTTCTAGATAGTGTATTCATTCCTAATCCTAAGTATATTTTATAATACATTTTTAGTGGTATTAATAATTTATATGGCTTATTATAGTATTATTATTATTTATCATACTATTAGTAAACTGCTATACGTTGAATTATTTTTTTGTCAAAAATATTGAATTTACTACCTATATTTTTAATATTTAATTATACAATTATTGTATAAATTAATATCATATAATATTATTGTTATTAATATTTTCCTGGTTAGTAAGAAAAGTACTGAGAATTTTTAATTTTTAACTCCCAAAAGTACCTACCAGGTTTACTTTCTTACTAGAAAAGATATTAAAATTGAAAAGCAAAGTAATTTTTTTACTACAAATCATCTATACATAACACACAAAAAAAATTATACATCATTTAAAAATCAATACATTCATTTTTTCGCTCAGAATCCAAAAATAAAATAGATCATGTACTTAATATCATAGTCGTTTACTTATAATATATACAATTTATTCATAATACTAAGTGCTATTATTTAAAATAACTTCTATGTAATGTTTATGTAGTGATTGTTTCCCTCAAAGTTACTGTTCAGTGAATACAGCAAAAACATTTAGTTATATATTTATATAATATATTACTTTTAAGTTTTATTACGTTTATATACCTAATATAACATAACATAATATTCAACTAAAGTTTGTTTATCATTTGATTTGTGTGTAATTGTGATAATAAACAATTTTATTATTGTTTATTTCCTCCATATAAACTTTATAGAATAAAGTCAGTAAAGTTATTTTTAAGTAGGTATATACATTAGCGTTACGCCGTTACAAAAATGGTCATGTAATTTATAGTATACCTCAATTATGCATATTTAAAGTGTTATCTTTGTATTTTAACATAATATAACATATTAGTAGTATTTCTTTGTTCATAAATAAAACTTTAGAAAATTATACCTATATTTTAAACTATTATTATGTATAAATAGTATACAAAATATACGATCACCGTGGTTTGTCGTTTGTGTAACGTGACAGTTTGCATGCTAGTGATTTATGTTCACATATAAATCATATTTTATTCGATTAGAAATGCAATTGTAAACGAAAAAGTTTATAACAACTTAAATTTAAATTTTAAGTTAAATTTCACTCTCCAACTGACATTTTAAATTCTTATTTTTAATTACTAATAATAAATCATTACTTGTCTTGAGGATTTCTACTTAAGTTAGTATTTTTTAAAAGCTAATGATAACTAAAGACTGATACAATAAGTGAAGACTAATGATATTTAAACTATAAAAGTTGTAATTTCTTCATTTTAATGTATTTACATTTTTTAAATTACCTATCTATTCAAAATATATTTTTCTACACCCTATAAACAGGTGAGGTTGTTGGATATTTTAAATTGCTCGAACCAATTAAAATTACAATTAATATTTATTATGTACAAACTATCAGTCGTGACAATGAGTTAGTGAGTACCAATACCTCTATATACGCCATACGGTCTAAGACTAATTTCATACTATATAACATTAGTTATTACCTATTGATTATAATAATAATAAACATAGGTATACGATAATACGATATATTTGTCAGCCATTGATAGTAGTAGCATATATTATTATACACGCTTTACGAACAAAATTAACCAACATGAGTTTTTTTCTAAATAAAAATATACCTACACAATATTACGTATTAACCTAGCCTAACCTAAACTATCGTTAAAAATAAAATACTGCCGGTTACAAAATCATGCCTGCCGATTTAAAAAATATTTTGACACTTACGCATATTTTTAACTCTATAAAATGTCGTTTTCGTCATCGCTATAACCACGCCACTACTGGTGAGCTAAAATTCGTAGTTGGAGGGCTATGGTTGGGAGGAAACTACATTGTTCAAGGGACGATTTTACCCTTCACAAGTGACATCTTGTATCACACGAGTGTGAAACAATGTTTTGGCGTTGTACAAGTACATATTACTTAAATCCGTACAGTATACACGTTAGAGGCGCATTTCCTGCGCTTGTATAAAAACATAATATTATATACTTATGCATAAGTATATTGTATATAATATATTATTTCATAAATAACATAATATAATATATATTATGCTACCGTGTTTCTCATTGTTTTGCGTGCATATATAAAATTAATAGTTGATGCACAAATTTTCGAACGTTAAAAATTATTTTCCCTCCCCACTTCAATTTATAGAATTCTTCAAATAAATCATTATCAATTATACGGATATGTATTTTAAGTGATTATTAGTAAATGGATTATTTTCATTTTTCTTAAGCTCAATCGTTTGTTAGTTTTTTGATGGCCTTCGTAGCATTATTGGCATTAATATAAAACTAAAAACTTTAAATTAAAATCTAACCATTCGGTGTTAGTAGAAGTAGGTACCTATGTTTTTTTATGAAATTATAAAATAAAAATGTTATATTGACTTATTTAACTATATTTACTGTAGGTAAAATTTTAACTTCGTGCATGCGATGTTAACTTATTACCATTTACCATCATATACCATGTCTCTGTCACCTACGCGTTGTTTGTCGTTCCTGCTGACGGCCGGTAGCTTTTTTATGATATGTTACAACAATTTACATAACCATATAACAGTATTCACGTTTTAATTCATTTTATTGGCGAACAGTTAAACTCGCTAAATCATTGTTGATAATATTAGTTATAAACATGAGTTAAAAATTAAGATATACGGAATATACAAAGAATTAAGATAGAGACAACCATGAATTAAGATATATTTTTACTCTTGATAATCAATAAATTAATGTTAAGCATCGTAAATTGCAATGCGAGGCACGTTGATTATTATAATATTATATCGTAAACGGTAAATTAAATGTTATATAATAATTAACCGTTTCGTATTTCTGATGCAGGAACCGCAATCGCTGGTCAACGGCCCCGTCGGCGGCGGTGACGGCACCGGCCACCACCATCCGCCCCATCTGAACATGATGCAGGCGTCCAACATGTACACGGTCGAAGAGTACATCTACCCAGAACTGTTCTACCCGTACGACCAGGCGTGCACGCGGCCGTTCAGCTCGGCGTCAAGCTGCTCCAGTTCGAACGAGAGCGACAGGATGCAGCTGGCGCATCAGGCCGGCGGCGGCGGTTACACGCCGCCCGCGGCCATGCTCATGACCGCCACCGGCCACCACGACGACCATCACGCCGCGGCCGCGTACCAGGCGCTCACGCCCATCGGCTCCTCGGCGCCCGCGACCACCGTCGGCCACCACGGCGTCATCGTCGACACCCAACACTACACCGCCGTCAACGAGTACGTCCACTGATCGCCCGCCGCCGGAAGTATACTCGCGTAAAACGTCATGACACGGAGTAGCTGTACTTTATTCGCGACAGAGTTCCAACGCGGAACGGCCGCGATTATATAAATATTTTATACGAACGTATATAAAATATGTGTAAATATATACAAATTAGTGTATAGGTTGAATAGTATAATAGTTATATTATATGATGTATTACAAAATATGTTACGTGTACAGTGAGACCTCTTAATACCGGACACTGTCGGTTGTTGAAACGTTTTCCGCTTTTCGGAGGTGTCCGTTAACAACGTAACGTTTTGCTGTGTGTATATGCGAGTAGAGCGACAAAATCGAGCGAAAATCGGTGTCTAACGCCCTTATTAACCCCATAAACATCATGGTATTATAATTATTGTCCGTTGTGTTCGCGGAATATTGCTCGATCGGGCACAGACCGCTACGAGTTGTCATCAATAATAATAATCGCGTGCGAGGGGGTTGGATGTCCCGAATGAGGTCTGTGCAGGGGCCGTGCGACTGTAGTGTGAATTCATATATTATGTTCAGGGTTGGCTTTTGTATAATAGAGCATACGGCACTCGACGAGCGACGGACGACTACGAGTCGAATCACCGAATTCGTTTCGCTGGTCGGCTACCGGTACCGCGGACGAATTGGTTCCGATGAAAAATTAATTGTATTTTTCGTATTATTATGTCATACATAGGTATATATATAATTGATCAACAACAATTTCATAATCATCTTAAAACTTAAAACAATTTTACAAGATAACCGATTTATGTACATCATGGAACTGATTCAAACAGTAATGTTTTATATCGGTAATCAATTTGTTCTCTTTATTTGACTTTAAAACCAATTCTGTATTATATCCGATACGACGACGGTCATTTCCCCTCGAACACAGCCAATGTGTATCTTATAAAATTATGTCCAACGCATAATGTGTCCGGAATTCGAATTAATTTATGCTCGTCAAAGCCGATAATATCTACACATTCGTATACAGGGCTTACCAGCTATACCGTGTAACCGAAAACGGCTTATACTTTTTTGTTGGAACGTTTCAAAACACTAAATACGGCAAGCACTCTGTGTACGAGTGTGCTGTAGGTATATTATAATAATATGATTTATAGTAAATTTTAACTGTACATAATATTTTTACAATGACTATTTTACGTCATGATTATAATAATATTATATATAAATAAGTAGATGTATACTTATTATTCCTGTTAACTCTGTAGAATATTTATTTATTATTTATTTGTACATTTTATGATAATTTTACCTAAATAATTTATTAATATAGACATGCATTTAAAAAAAAAAATATTTATATACTGTGTTTAATGAATATTACCTATATTTGTTTATTGTATTATTTTCTCTGCTGTATATATATAATATATGCTGGCCCAAAATAAGGGATAAGACAAGCTAGAAAGTGAGAGCCACGTTTCCGGGGTCAGGGTAATGTATAAAGGGCGTCTAGATAATATAGACTATATGTATAGTGTTGTCAGCTTAATAGTTTATTAAGTGATTAATTGTTTACAATTTAATTAAATGTTTATATTTTGTATAATGAAAAATATAACATTTTAAGATAAACTAAAGAAAAAACATTTTAATAACTTCTATATTTGTATAAAAATTAAATATTTATACCAGGAACACCTACTAAACTATGTTTTCAACTATTGTCTGTTTTAAAAATATTTGAATCATTTTTTATCTGAAAGTGACGATAGTGACAACGGTGGTAACAGGTAACAACAATAATAATTCTTATTGTAGGTACCTACCAAATATTTTTATCATTGATATAATTTTAGCCATTTGGCCAAAATGAATTAAACCATAAATGTGTATCCTTAATAAAAGCATTAAATTATACTTATCCATACTATATAAGTATTAGTAGTAACATCTGAAACAAAAAAGCGCCTAGATCCTAGGTGGAGATAAAAACAAAATATGTACCTATTTATTGTTGTTAATATTTATGTAAATTTTAACTTTTAAATAAGTATATTATTTAATTGAAAATAATAATATGATTGAATAGTACTTATTATACAATGTATAAAATAAGTATTGAAGTAATAAAAACGTTTTCAGATTATTTAACTAGGTACCTAAATTATTTTTTTTAAAAGGTTGAATATACCTATTTTACTATTTTAGTATTTTAGTTTAAAATGAAAGTTAATTTTATTTTATAGTTAAATATTATAAATGATCAATTAATAATGATGCTTTTACGCATATGATTACAAGAGCGAGTAATTTTGATATAAAATTATTTGTATATTATCTATAGTTAATAGTTATACATACACGGCATGGCAATGAAAGCCAATATAATAATTAATAGGTAACATTCAAAATATTTCAAACAGATCAAAATCGATTTTTTTCCATTAATGTGTGTCTTGATAGAAATTTTAATTCTGATTTGATAGTATGACGTATTAATGTATTATTATGCAATTAATAAAATATGGAAAATTAATCCTGCAGAAGCATAATATTTATAAATGAAGAAGAAGACGTATATAGACTATACACGAATGTGTAATTTTATGTCTAAAAAAAAAAAATGAATATCATTGAATAAAACTCATACGATAATAATTAATAACCAAGTAGATGTAATGAATACATTATGTTATATAAAATAAAAGCTAACAATAATGAAAAGTAATTACACGGTACACAATAATATCTATATTATTGTAAATAATAAAAAATATAATAGTGAATCTGCATCAAAATTATTTTAGTAAATAAATCTCGTGTTTACGATCAATTATGCGGTGTTCTTACCGACAAGTCTGATTATTTTTTTTTTTAATTTCTTGACCTGTAAACGTTTTATTTAAAAATAATAATAATTATAAAAGATGTCATCTTAATTTTAAAAATAATTTTCCACGTAAGTACACGCATTTTTATAATTTATCACGAGTGAAATGTTCGGGGTGAACATTCACAGACAAATCTTCGACCAAACGCTTATGGGATCCAAACGAGTTGTTTAATACAATCACTGAAAAATAAATATAATAATAAAATATGTTTTTATTATACATATATAGGTACATATATAATATACGGTCGTACTTTTCTCTCAATTGGTACGCGTAACTTATTATTATTATTATAGAGAAAAACAAAAAAAAACACCCACACACCGCCTTCACGTGATCCGTGGGACTCGTGGGAGAAATCGAATAAGAGAGCCGTTTCGTTTTAATAGTAATTTGTAAGTCGCGTGTGCCACAGAGTGTTTATAATGGGAACAATGTCAGCGGGACATCGTGTATAATTGACCGTCAGACGTCGGTCTGTCTGCACACGCGTTTTGACTTCACAGCGTGTCAACGCGAACAGCATATTTACTACAATACGTCATATTATACGTATTAAAATAACAATCATAATGGCGTGTAATAGCGGCAACCCTTTTGGATTCACGTACACAATATAATATATAGTCGTCTATCCAAGTAGAGAATTTTTGCAGATAATTGGAGTGTCCTCGTATATTATGTTGGTAAATGCCAAATGGTAATGGTACATAGAATAGGATATTAGATTTCACGATCGACCAATGCCACGTGAATAGTTTTATTATTCCAATGATACACATTTTTAATCCGTTTGTTTGTTACATAATGTGCGCGAATAATATGCAGACCTGTAGTTGATGTTCAATTATTATAAACATTGTTGAAACCTAGTCACCTGGATCATTTGCAACTAAGATTTTCGATATTACGACGATGTAATATGTATATCTAGCTTCTGATAAACTAATAAAACTTTAATGTTTTGCAGTAGTCATCGATCATTTTGCGTTTAAAATATTTATGTACCTAAATTATAGCGATAGTACGCAGTTAAAATGTTGTAATGAATGTTATGATTTTACAATGATGTATTTTGTCTGTATAATCGATAAGTAATAAGTTCGATTTTCAACTCTAAGAGTGGTTTTGGATAAAAAATTGCATTTAATTTGTGTTGTAGACAGGCCAAAATTAATAACTATCATTATTTTTCAAAACAATTAGAAATAAAAAACAAAAAAATTAAAGAAAAGTAGAAGTTGCATGTATGCACATCCAGTCTAAAAATTTATTTAAATTTAATAAAATTCATAAAAAATTAGACAAGATTCCTCGTAAATTTTTCTAGCTATAATAAAAAAAAGGAAGTAGGTACCTACTGAAAAGTACATTAATTTTTATTAGGTAGTTTAAATTTAAAAATTTTACAACATTGCAAGATAATTATCAGGTAGTTATTTATAATTATTTCTTAACACACGGTTTTTGATGATATTTTCAAAAATAAACAACCACCTATATAGACTTGAAATTTGCATAAAGTGTTTTATTTTATATACTTGATAAAATTGATAAAATACGAGTGTATTGATTCTTTTTGAATTAACCATAACCATGTGAAATTTTCAAATTCATATTGTCTATAAAAATAATTTTACCAAGTTAAAAAGTTTGAAAACGTAATACAAGATTTCTTATAAATTTCAATATTGCTATAAGTACCTATGTGAAGTTTAAGCGTTGACAAAATTCTTAAAATCATGAAAATTTGCAAATATTTTTGAAGTTAATAATCTATAAAATGCGTTGTAAGATAGAATTTATTATTATAATATATGAGATCGGCGTCACCCCTTATCTTCTCTACATCGTGGTTTTTACTAGATATAAATGATTGTGGTCTAAGATTTTTAATTTTTAAAAATACTTATGAATCCTAAATAAACTACGTTTTGAAAAACTTGTATCTACTTATGAAAATATTTAAACGATTAGCTGGAACTTTTATTGGAAACTTTTTGTTTTCATTTTAATAATTAATCACTCAAGTAAGTAATCATTTTCCCAAATCTAAAGTTGAAAGTTCTAATGAATGGGTACCTACATAGACCTGAGCCCTTTTGTTTTATCATAGTAAATTTATATAGGAATATTAAGAATGAACAAAAAAAAAAAAAAAAATTAAAAAAAAATTTAAATTACCTATAAATTTGTACGTGCTTTTGCCTTTTATACACTTTTGCTTACGGAGTAGGTGTCCCTGACCACTATCCCTTTTTAATCTTTTTAGTTTTTATCTCTTCACTTTTGACAATATTTGTTGGTTTTGTTTTCATTTATTTTTATTTTTTATGGTTACTATACACTAGTGTACTAGTGTACTACTAAATACTAGTACTTTTTCGATTTTGGATACTATAAAAGAGTCAAGAGTTTAACTATAATTCGATTATAAAAAAAGAGCGCCAATCATTTATCGAGTTCTTATCATTTTCATATGCGCTTATCACTGGTAGTTGTATTTTGTTGATAAATGATAAGAATTTGCCGTGCAGCATTGCAGACAAATTGTGGAAATTAATTAAGGAGCTCTATAATTCATTGAACTCCAAATTTCAATAATCCAATTGAATATCCCGGTTCCCGATCGGGTCGATCACGGAATTGTTTAGAATTAAGTAATGTATAAATCACCTGATTTGTGTCTTATTTTCTTTATTTAAGAATTTAAAATTATTTGGATTTTTGTTATACAATATAGAAGACATCATGGATGGATTACTCAAAAATTTTTCCAAATTGCTTTTGGTGCAGAGCCCAATTCAACAGTTCAACAGGGTAAGTTTTTTAGATTTTTTTCATTCAATACATTTATTATTTTAATTAACATTTACTGCATTATTATGATAACAACATTTATCAAGTTTGCCATTCTATTAGTATAATATGACGTTTATGCATAATAATTATTAATTATTAATTTTTTTACTAGACTTTAATTATACTTAAACGGCGCCATCCAGTTCCATTACAAAAAAAGAATTCTAAACATAAACCTGTTTTGAAAGGAAGACATTTTATCTATGATGTTGAGGAAAGTCCGGAAAGAATGAAACAAGAAAAGATGAATGTAATATTAACTCAATATGTTGAAGGTATGCACAATTATGTTTTCTAGAAACTATGTATTAAAAGTTATATTAATATTGTGATACTATATGGTTTGTTAAATGTTTCTTATCGATTTAGGATTAGGTCATCAAGGTGAACTGGTATCTGTTCGACCAACATATGCATATGATCAATTGCTTCTGCCAAAATTAGCTATTTATGCTTCTCCTGATAATTTGGAACGTATGAAAAACAATTTATATCAAACCAAAGACGAAGAGAAACCTAGTTCTATTCATGCTCTTCAAGTATTAAACATTTTATCCTATTTTATTAATCTAAATAAAAACTTTAAAAAAAAAAATGCAATTTATATTTTTTTTAGACAATAAAGTATTTAAAAAAAATGGTTGTTAGCGTAAGCATGAATAAAGATGAGCCTTGGACAATTGAACCTTGGCACATAAGAGTATCATTACGCAAAATGAATGTACACGTTTTAAGTGACGATTCAATAGAACTGCCGGAACAGCCAATTAGCGGACCTGATCTTACTTTAGAAGGAAAATCCTTTGTTGTGTATATTACAGTGAGTTATGCTTAGTTTTCTATTACTTAAACTATTATCTATAATTAAAAATATATGTTTCATCGTTTTTTCTTAATAGATAAATAAGAAAGAAAGAGTACCTGTGGAATGTAATCTTCATCATTGGAGTACGAAACTTGCTGATCGATTACCTCGAACAAAATTCTTTACTAGAACTCCAGTACCCATTCTTCCTGAGCAGGCTGAACTTTTAATGTCAATGAGAGAAAATTCAAATAGAAATTAAATCTGTTTAGTTTCTTTTTCTAGTAGTATCTAATTTGTTTAATTTTAAATAAATAATTTTTAAAATTATTTAGTACTAGTTTTGATTTTTATTAATTCAAAAAGTCGTACTTCATATCATTTTTTTTTACCATAACAACGTTATTTGCCTTTAAAAATTTTAAATAATACAATATTTTTTTTCATATTATTTAAATAAATAAACAATTACTTTAAATAATAATATAATTTGCTCAGCAATTTTCTAGATGTCAAACTCTTAATTGCTTTGAGTTAACATTTTCTTTTAGAATAAATCTTTTGCTCTATTCAATAACTGTATTAATTATAATTGTACACTGTATAATAATTTAATAAGTACCTAGGCCTAATAAATAATGATCATGGAAGATTTAAGTAAAAACCACTCCATACAATTTATAACTATTGCTATTAACAAAAAATTTGAGCTATTGACAATCCTTTTTTTTTACTGGCTATTAAAACAAAACTATTTTATTTTCCTTTTAAGTTTTCTACTATGTAATATTCATTATATTGTGGTCAGTAATCTGTTAAATTCATACCCAATTCATCTACATAAGACCATAAGAGTAGTCTTAGAGTCTTTTGTAAATTTTACTATAATAAAATCTTTAAAATACTGAAACTAAATTTAGATGAATTGTATTTATAACACATATTCTTTATACTTATTTGTATTGTAAAGTTTTAAATAACACGCAGACCATATTTTTGATACAATATCCTTAAATAATGAGTACTTACAGTGGCGTAGCCAGAGGAGGGGCTGAGAGGGCTGCAGCCCTCCCTGAAATTCTAAGAAAATAGAAAAATTATCTTAATGGTCTATGAAAAACGCTACAAAAGTCTTAAATTGTCTTTTACTGATTTTAAATTGTCATAGCTTTTTTTATTTGTTATATATTAATAATTCTTCGGCGTCTGCATTTTACACTTATGGAAGAACCTAGGTAACCAGCACTGTGAAAAAATTGATAGCCTCCCTCGAAAAAAATTTGTGGCTATGCCACTGAGTACTTATCATATACTTTACAATTAAATGGATGTTTTAAATAACTTTTATTCAAGATATTAATGTGTATGAATATGTAAAACTACAAATATAATAATAAATGCACAATTTAAAATAATATCTTCAAATATTTATTAAACATTTTTGATGGATTATACAAATTTTTTTTTTATTTCCATAATGAACAAAGGAACCTAATATTAATTTTTTAGGTTTTTAGCCTAATTAACATTTTTTTGAATGTAATTGTTAAGCTATAATTATTTATAAAAGTCGAATAAAAAATGTTTTTTCTTTTGAAATTTTTAGAAAAAATTGAAGTATGTCTAACTTTTTGTCAACAAAGGTTACCAACTTTGTTTGGTAAACAATTTTGTTAATAGTTGTATTAAAATTTTAATAAATATTTTTATTTGTTTTTTACAATAATTCTAAAAATTATTGATAATTTTAAATTTTTACCTCCCATAATGTAAATGTACCAATTAGATTCAATTTGCAACCAAAAACATGCAACAAAGGTTTTATAACTATGTGTACATAGTTATATAGATGTGCATGTATTTACAATTAGAGTATAATTCTGTTTGTAATTGTTAATTAATTACCTATTTATATTATTTAACTAACCTATAAATAATTATTTGTTAAAAAGTACACATGTACATATGCATAAATGCGTAATTATGAAAACCTACATAATTTATATCAGATAGCATTTAAAAGTATTGCATAATATTAATAATACAGTAAATTTTAATAAATAAATTTAAAAAACATCATAAAACCTTATTTTAAACAGATTAATGTCACTAGTCACTACGAATGCGATTGCAGCGCAGCCAGTGGCTACTTTATTCAGGTACTTTTTCTAAACTTGTTTTGGCCAGCAATTATTATTGTAGTCTGTTAAGCGGCCGGCCGGCCGAGTTTGATCTTCCAATTCCTTATCTCAGATCTCTTGTTTCTGCTCTTATACTCTATAGTTCTTCTCTAGATTTCCCAAATACTATAGATCACTAAACTGTGTTTAGTGACTATAGATTAGCACTTATCTATAGTATTTGGTTTTCCGTTGTCTATGCCGGTTGTGGTTCATATTTTGTTGCACACTCTGACTCTTGAATCAAAAAATTCGTAAATATAAGCACGATTTTTGAATATTGTATTAATATATTTATTAATTACTTAATATTTAATTGGCAATTACTTATTACAATTTTTAGTATCGTTATTTTTCATTTAAACTTAATTGTTTGATGTAATTAGTACCTATATTTTATACAAATTATATTATTTATTGCACAATGAGCGAAGGACACAAGCGTAAGTTTTCTGTTTTACTTGTAAAATAATCAATGATAGTATAGTATTTACTAGGTACCACGTATCATTTATAATGAAATATATTTCTAGTAAATTGTAAATCATATTTCCAAAAAATATTTTAGATTATGATATTTTGAGATAAAATTGAATTAAGTGTTAGGTAGGTATGTTTTAAATTGAATATTCATTACATTTTTCAGCCAGGTATAAAATAAAGCATTTTCATATAAACTAGTGAGTAATGGGAAATTAAACAAATAATAAAATTAAAATATTGTATATATATATTGATAAATGAGCATTTTGCATTCTGTATTCAAGAATACACAAGCGAAGATAAATAAAAATATTTATTCAATTATAACTAATATTCTTCTTTACTTTGATAAATATATAGTATAAATAAAATACCTATTTTAAAAGTTATAAAATTTAAATATGGAAATATGTGACAAAATTAATTTTCTTAATCGTACTCAACTGTGTCTTATGCATCTAAAATATAATATTTATTATTTTATAGTACCTACCTACACAGTTTTATTTATTAGTTAAATTAATTTTTATTAGCTTTAAAAAAACTTATAATTACACTTTATTGTTATTACTTTAAATTTGTTTAGCTTACACACCTGGATGGAATGACCCACCTTCATATTCATTTGAAGATACAGTGAGTGCTCAACATGAAAATCGACCTAAAATTTTTGATAGAATACCTGCACGAGTTTTGCCAAAAGCTCCAAGCGAGCAGTTTAATTTAGAAAATAAACAAATACCCTTAGACAATGAGATAGTTTCTAATGAACATTGCAATGATACTACGACAACCCCTGTAGTTTCATCATCAATATGTGACATTCCTGTGGAAGATCGCTTATCATTTGTGATGTCATCTCTAAATGATTCAATTGAAAAATCAACATTACCAAATGTAAGTGGATAAAATAATAATATTATATTATTTATCTCTCAATCTCTGATATAATCTAATTTGTATAATTTAGTCGAAGAAAGTGGATATAAGTAAACGATTGTCAAGATTGGAAATCAGTTGGAAAGATACTCAATTTACAGACATAATACAACAAAAAACTATTGCATTAGTAAAAGGTTAAAATATATTCTTGTAATCATATATAATTCATTAATAACAGTCTAAAATTTAATTTAATTTTTACAGCAATAAACATCAATGATTATGTTGAAGCAAATAGATTACAAATGGCATTAATGGTTGACCACACACGTCAATGCAATACTTGGATACCAGCTATTCGACAACTAATTAATCAGCACACATAAATTTATACTCAATAAATGTATATTTTTAATTTCTATGTGTTAAATAAATTAAGATCATTTTAAAATTGAGTATAAAATAATTTAGTTCATGTTATGCACTATGTATAATTTATCATAATTTACGATCCTATAATTCTACCTTTTGTTTACAATTTATTATGATTTATAATAATAAAAGCTCACAAACAAATAAAAACTATCATAAGCTCAATATCACATATGTCTAGGTAAAAAAAATACTGCTATAATATACCATATACTGATATACATTATACATTAACATTACATATATAATATTCATTAATTTATAATTTCAAAATGTTGGTGCTAATAGTTTAATGGTTAAGTACTACTTAGTACCTATATTACTGTGTATGCAATTTAAAAAAGTTATTATTAACTTATTGATATAGGTTGTTTTAATTTTACAAGATGTGCCATACTGCCCATACTAGATGTACATTAGGTTTATTGTACTATATAGTGTTATTGTATTATTTAGTATTTATAAAGATACACCGTTAATAATTAATATAGAAAACACTGTATTTACTAAATTAAAAGAAAATCCACATCTTAAAATTAGCAAACACTTTGACGTACATAAGTTACTGAATACATCAACTTATTCTGCAAATTAATTGATTAATTTTTCAAAAATATTATTAGGTATTTTGTATTGTATTATATTCTTCAATCAAGCCCCCTTATGTATCCCTCCATTTATTGTGTTTATTGTAACAAAAAATACTTTTTACAAATAGTATAAATTAAAAAAAAAAAATAGACATTGTATTTATAATAATATACACATAAAGATCATTTAATTTTCTTTATTAATTACTAATTATTGCACTTAAAACTTAAACAAAACAATAAACTTTGTAAAAAAAATAACACCATAATACCTATTTAGTATTTAGTAAATGTAGTTTCCATTTTATGTGCATAGGTTGAAATCCCCCTATTAGGATATTGTATAGAGTAAAGAATATTGATTATTATAATAAAAATTTAGAACGATACAAAGTATAAGTTAAATTTCAGCCTTCAGTCTCTTAACTCGATTTTAACGGATCAATTATTTCAACATCTACAGGAACTATGTAAAATACATATTCATTTGCACATTTTGGTTAGAATTAAACTGATTTTATGAAAATTAATCGGTAGATCTTACATCTGTTGATTTACAGTGTTTGAATTGTTTGATATTCTATTTTCAGACGTGATAGTGACTGCAATAGTTAAGACTTAAGGATCAGCAATTTGGTTACAGAGGAAATGGCATAATTAATTATTAACATATAGCTATTTACAAACCCGTAAACGCAAATAGCAATGTCAATTGTAAGTCTAGTCTTAATTTATTAATTTAAAGAAATTAAAAAAATTAAGAGCACAATATTGAATGTACTATAAAGTATAAGAGGACGCTTCATCCACAGGCCGCATGTGTTTTCTCCGTCTTACAAATGTACAAAACAGTATTTTGAATTTTCACTCTTAAAAGAAGAGATTTATAACAGCATTTTTATTTTTTCGATATCAGAGCTATAAAAAAGTTATACAAGTTTGAAAACGCAATAATAATGGATTTTGAAACGATAAGAACTTTTTTCGTATTAGGTAGTGATATAAAAAAATTGCAGACAATGTTTTTTGTTTTCCTTTGTACATTGGGTTGTTTAACTTGGATTAGTGATTGCAAGTTTACAACCTTAGAGGTTCTTACCCGCTTAAAACGGTTTTCACTACATATGTTGTACGTTTGTAGACAACACATACGGATGACTTCGTAAGAGTTGCTTATAATTAATATTCAATATTGAAGATCAACCGGAGTTTATAGACTTATAGCACAGAATAGAATAATATAAAAATAATAATGCTTATAGTGAATAGGTATTGGGTAATTAAGATTTGAAAGATGAAGACTATTCTGATTTCTGACTATTAAGAGATTATACAATCAGCTGTTTGGATTGTGAGGTCACGTATTTACAAAAACGGAACGTCAACGGACTAAGACTGATAACGAGATAAAAACAATAATAACTATAATAGTAAATACTGAATAGTAATGTCAGTCGGACTCAGTGCTGTACACATTTTATTTTAATGTTCACTTGTCGCATTTTGCTTTTGTGTGAGACACTGAATTATTTTATTACAGTGTGAATTTATTAAATCCATGTCTAAGAATATGTCTCCAGCTGTCCGCTATGCAAGCTGGGACGAGTAATTGGGACCGTGAATTCGAAGACATGACGTCTAACGATTCAGGCGTGGAAAGCAGCACGGACAACGACGATTGTGCGCAGCCGAGATTCAACAAGAGGCTTGTATCGTCTGCTGAGATGTCCTTAGTGCCAGTGCGAAGGATGAAGAACCATGATTTTCCGTTGTCGCTGTGCTTGAACTCCATATCCGAACCCCCGATCGTGTTCGCGCGACCTATAATCAACGAGATTCCTGGTCGTAAGTTCAAGTGCCTATTTGAGTTGGCAAATCCCGCGTTTCCGAGCACGTTGGATAGATTTCAATCCGTGAGTATCGCCTACCCCTTCCCGTGTCTCTCATAGTATATGTGTTGATATTGGTGATAAGTAATTGTTGGATTTTTCATCTAGTGTCTAACTCCCATACAAGAGTACACTGAAATGTTGTTGAAAATGGAGAAAAAAGGCAATTCAGCTCAGACCAAAAGCAATATCGGCCCCAGCCGTTCCCATTTGTGTCGTACTTACTTGAGGTCAAATTCTTTTCAGTCTAGAGGTATTTTATTCAATGGTTATTATTAGTACAGCTTATTTATGTAATTCAATAATTACAGATAGTCACAAACTATGTCGAGCGGCAAACATGAATAACACTGAAGTACTGGAGCAATTTCTCAAGAACGGTGTTGATCCAAATTGTTGGGATAGTAGAAAACGAACGCCCTTACATTTGGCAGCAAGCAAAGGTTATGCAGAAGCTGTGGGGTAAACTTATGACTTGCATTAATATTAGATTATGAAAAAAGTGTTTGTTTAAAATTCATACTGAATATTTGTTATTTAGTTTATTATTGAAATATGGTGCCAATCCAAATATAAAAGATGCTTTGGGAAACACTCCATTACATTTAGCTGCTTGTACACATCACATGGATGTAGTAACATTACTCTTAAAAGGAGGTTAGTAAATAGGTATTTGGTCAATTACCACTTGAATAGAATATTTAACCTAACCTAACCATTAGGTGGTAGGATATTTTTTTGAATTACGTGATCACGGATGCGTAGTTGTAGGAAACCAGAGCTTTAATTTTAATACCTATAACTTAAAAGTTTACTACGAAATTCCCCATTAGTTAATCTCACTGAAATAAAAAAAAATTAAAATAATATGCTCATATTATGGGTTGAAATTGTCCACTATCCCTTAAATTTGATGGTTCGTGATCAATCAAGTGGTAATTGAATAATGTATAAGCAAATGTAAATTTCAAAATCCAAGAATTTTAATATTTCAATTTTATTTTATGTGTGGTTAGGAACAGATGTAAGTAGCTGTGATGCCCAAGGCCGAAGTCCTTTACATTTGGCCCAGTCAAAATTACGCCTGTTGACTCATTGCAAAAGTGATGTCTGCACATCGGTTAAACAGACAGTATTACAGGTAATTGAAATGCTACTGGCATATTTTGATAAAAAAAACAGCTCAGATGAAGCAGAACTATTGAACGCCTTCCAAACTAGATTACAAATATCAGATACAGGTGAAAGGGTTAGCACTGAAATTCAAGATCTTTTAAACAATTTATCTACATTAAAATTAAACAAATAAGCCTGAAATCATTGAAAACATTTTTTTTTTTAGTTTTATAAAACTATATATTTATATTATTGGTCAATACTATGTTATGAAATTATTATAATATTTTTTTTTTTTAAATTAATTTGACCAATTAGTTAATATTATAATTTGAACTTTTATTTTATAATTGAGTTATACATTGATTATAGATATTAATAATTGTAACCAATGGATATTCATTTTTGGGAGAATAATTTTTGAAACGATGAAATAAAAATTCACTGAAAGCTTGTAAAACATAGTTGTTTGATAAATTAATTTTATATGTTATTTATAATTAATAGTAAAGTAGAATATTTAATTTATATTTTTTTTTGTTCTATTTCAAGACTAAATAAGTAATTACACTTTAAAATGATCATTATAATTGTTTTTTTAAAACAACGAATACGATAAAGTATATTAGTTTATATAGTTATATGATACATTAGTTTTAGTCATAAAAGGGACTTAACTCTGCTATATAGTCTCTTTAAACGTACAACATAAAAAATAGTCTTCAGCTAAGTTTGAAACCAATTTTGTTAGTTATCTTAATAATAGAGTGAATAAGTAGTAAAATATTAAAGTATAAAAATTCACATAATTAATAACTAAATGTAATTTAAATTCAAAACCAACTTACTAACACAATGCATATTAAATTATACAGTTGGGCTCATTGATGACAATTTTATTATGTTGTACAATTGTAAGACTTAGACAACACACAGGTGTGGCTCCCTGTTAAGAAATCTACAGACTTGATATTATATGTTTGAATTACTTCATAAACATATTTGTGTTTTTGAAAATATGTTTAGATAATAGATTTTTTTTATATAGTCTTAAGTATGCATTAAAAGTAATTTTTATGAGTTAATTCTCAGATTGTGTTGTATTTAAATTTGCGACGAGTTTTTGTCTGTGACAGTTTTATTCACTTCCAACGGCATGCTGGTTCCTTTTTAACCTAAGTTCATTATAAGGATTTAAATACTATATAGGGTAATTTACTAAGCATGCTCAATATAATAACCTTTAATAATGCATTTATTATTATTATAACTTATAAGTATAATGGCTTGGAATTTTTAAGTATGCTTGAGGATTATATTTTCAAATATTTATAATTTTTATACATTTTTAAGAGCATGATAATAATTATTAAAAAATTGTATAAATTCAAACAAGTACTTATAGAATTATTTAATTTTAAGTGACTAAGGAAAACAGTCTTTAATAATAATTTTACATAATATATAAAATAGTAAAATAAATATAATTTTTAATTTAATACTTATTATACTATTCTGAAAATGTTGATGCATTATACATTTTTAAATAATAATTATAATTTTGCTATTGTAATATATACATGATATGCCTAACTTTTTAACCTTTTATCATTAGAACATGAAGTTTAATAATTTGGGTACTGTTTGTTCAAATTTAAATTAATTTTCATAAAAAAAAAAAATCATAATTTTAACAATAATTTACTATAATAATAATAAAAAAAAACTCACTACGGGAAACGTAATTAAATGGTTTAAAAATTCCTAAGTATTTGAAAATATAGACCTTAAGTTGTAAGCATACTCAAAACTTTTAAAAATCAGAACCAAGCTGGATGAATCACACTTTTTATACATTAACAACATACTACTCAACTTCTTGATCATATTACGTTGAATTGAATAGAGATGTTTTGACTAAATAAAAAGTAAAGTTACTATTTTGAACTTTTTTTTAACAGAAATTTACTTATGAATATTTATGATGACATTTAAATTGGCTATTGTTTTTTAAATTAAAATTTAAAAGCTATCCTAGCATAGTATCAATAAACAAATCAAGTTTTACTTAGCATGCATGTACTTAGAGGGTTAAACATTTGTACTATTTGTAGTGTTCTTAATTCTTCATATACAAAAATATTTATTTTTTCAAAAAGTTTTTAGTTCAATTAATCTTATTTGGCTGAGAAATTGAGTATATTTAGGAAAAAAATCAGTTCACATAGTATATACCTATTTTTTTACATTTCATACTAACACTTTAACCTTTGTTCACATTTTTCTATTCATCATGTCTAAATGAAAAAATTCTAGTTTTTCAACAATATATTTGTTAAACTAGATAATATAAATTTAAAAAAATCAATTATTCTGATTTCATTTTTTATGAGAATATTTTATTCAAAACAATCCTATAATATCTTTTTTAGAATTATTCATTATAATGCACTTAATGGATTTAAAAATAAAATAAAAGTTTACGTGCACTGTAGTTTATATTTGTTTTATACAAAATAAGTTATTTAAATACAATTAATATTAAAGTAGATGTAACCTTTATCATACAATTATTTTGTACCTGGCATCCAGAGGCCTTAAATATTTTATAGATTAAAACTCACTAAATCAAATATTTGCAAGCCATGTATATGGTTATGCGAATATATTTGGTGTGGTAGAATTTTAAATTATGTAGTTATACGTCTTGTGATGAATAAACTGATTATACTTATATAGTATTTTAATTATACACAGCAGGTCAAATATTTTTACTAGATATTTTTTAAGCTTTTATCAAATAAATATATACAGAGTGATTCTTTTATCGTAACACCAGGCAATATCTTAGGAAATATAAGGAATTTAGTTTTTTTTTTCCTAATAATTATTGATAAATATTTTTAACTATAGAAAAATGTAAAATATTATATTCTTTAATATTTATGACATTGTGGATTTTGATTATCATTTATATTGTATTGTTAATTTATGGTGGTGATTTTTTTTTCTATATGTTTAAATTTTTATGTTATTTTATTATTAATTAAATTTAAATTGTATATATTTAAAATGTGTAGAAATATTTAAAAATAAATTTAAAAAAAAATAAAAATAATTGATCTATATAATGTTTTTTTTATATGTCCCATATCTTCATGCCAAGTCTGTATAACATATTGAAAATAATAGGGGTATGTTTTGCGATAATTTTGTAAATAAATTTATGTTGTTAAAAGATGTTAAATACTTTTATTATTTCTCATAAAATTGGTAAGCCCAAGAATTATGTTTGAAATTGACATAGATTAGACAGTGATTCAATTATTGATGATAGATGTGCTTGATATAAGTAAAATTAATAAACTAATTTTACATACTATGTATTTAACAGTAAAACTAAATTTTGAATACACAGCACTTTTACAAATGTACGGATCATTTATCAATGTTATACATATTTTGATCTTAATTTATTTGTCAGCAATAATGTCTACACTGATAATTTCTGAGACATGGAAATTACATTTAATAACTTGTTTTTGTAAAGAACAACAGCAAATTTAAAATTCAAGGTAACTTTATTATATTTTTTAACTTAAGTAATACAAAAAGTATAACTACAAATCACAATGATAGATATACATAATTGACTTGTAATTGTAGAGTAATTCCATAATTCTCGATTAGGCACAATCAAGGACGGACAAGCAGGCCATCACTCTAACATTTTTATGTGATAAAAAATCTTTTTGTATTCTATAATGCGTTTACAACACCAAATATCCACGCTAAACATTAATTTCACATATATATATATATAAATATTAACTAATAGAGTATAAAAATAATATTATTTGATATGTTGACATGTGCTAATATAGGTACTGTAAAATATTCAGTCCGGAGCCTCCTAAAACTTGGCTTAGCACTGAGTATAATGCAGATTGAGCGAAGGAAAACACAAATGATTTATTCATTTACCAAGACGGTAATCATTGACTATATGTAAATAATCATTTTTTTTTTTGACCTTAATAATTATAACGTAACGTTTAACAACCTATTCACCTAATAAACAAATGGTCCCATAACACGAGGATATATTAAAGAGAAAAAATATGATATTACATTGTGGTAACGTCGCTGGTGGCGAATAGAACGAATAATTAAAAATAAATATTGATAATTAATAATAAATTAAATATAAAACACGCCTATCGAGCAACAAAAGAGGCGAGAAACAACAACGCAATATGCATAATAATATTATTATACGAGCGAGGTAATAATATTGATAAATTTTCCATGGATTTAAAAAATAATAAAAAAATAACAAATTACGTAAAGTACATTATTATAAATAATGTATTCATCACTCTTGTGTCGTGTTCGATCGAGCCCGCCTGAGACGAGACATCAGGAGAACTTTTGCCGGGCGTACACGTTGGTGATGCCAGGCATGATTTCTGCTTGTACCGGGCTGTGCTTCAGAAGTTCGCCGTCGACTACCAGGTGACTGCCTTGCGACAGAGGTTCGAGCCGGAAAGCTCGCACGGGGATCATTTCAACGTTGGGTACGGCCAAGTGATTTCCAGACGATAGGCCCAACAAAAACTGCGATCCATGAAAAAAAAAAACACACGGCTGATTAAATTTAAAATAAATATAATCAAATATTAATAGGCACATTTCATTTACAATAGTTAGGTGAGTACCTACATTATAATACATTCATTAGTCATTACATATTCTAACACGGTTTCTACGTTGATAACGTGCAAAGGCTTGAAATTTTCGATTTCAAAAATAGGCAGTATTTTTGAATGGGACATACAAATGTATTTCCTTAACCAAATCATTCAAATAATAAAAAAAATATATATAATATGTTCAATTAAAAACAAGATAGATTGACATTATTAATATTATATTTGAGCCATCCATTTATGAATTGTTGTAAAGGAAAAAATGTTTAAAGAAAAATTATTTTTAAGTTTGTCTCTCCAATAAGTGAGTGAGATACTAAAATAATGGTTTAAGCTTGAAGCCTTTAAATAAACCAACAATACATTTTTAGAATGTACTACCTGATACATATTATCATTGATTATATATACTATATTATTTATAAACATAAGGTACAACTTATTATAACCAATGATATTATATTAATATTAAATTTAGTTAAGTTACAGTTAACGGTGTCAGGTGAATCAACAAATTTTGACTTACTGGGAAATTTTAGAATGAATTCTTAATTGGAAAAAAAGCATTTTTGTCTAAATTTTTAGACATTCACTTAACATAAACTCTATGATAAATGTTAATCTAAAATACTTCTTAAATAATTTTAGACATATTTTAAGTTAAAGAAAGTACGTTCACGTTCAACCCAAGAGAAGATACATAATGTAAGCATAAACTTATAAGTAAAGTGAAAGCTACATTAGCATTTTTTCTTTATCATTATTATTATTATATTTTTGAAATTGTCCATTTTATATACTTTTTAACAACTAAGATAAAAAATAAAAATGTAATTATAATCACGGTTCTACAATTCAATAAAATAATCGATGAAGAAAATACATTAAATATAATCAGGCAAAGTAAACGTTTGTGTAATAACTAACGAGTAACGAGTATGAATTCTAAACAGCTACTTTCTTCCTTGTGTTTATTTTACTACTTTTGTTAATACTACAATACAGTAAAAGAAGTGGTAACTCGCAGGAAAGTTATCGTGCTATATGCCTATATTATGCATACTAAAAACCGAGCATAAATATTATATGATTGAAAATTGTTCAATTATTGTCTATTAATATAAGACTCATCTAGATTTATAATATTAATAAAATAAATGCAATAATAAGATAATTCTAAAAATAGTACAAATGAAAATATAACACACTTTACCTTTCGTATTTGTGCCCGTACCTCGTTGTTGGAGACTGTACAAGGGCAAAAATACCTTTTTAGAAATTGTTTTCTTATTAGTTTCTAGTGCTCTTACTAATTATAACTCCTAATAATACTGAATTTAATAATCTCTTTTCAAATTTGTATTGTAATATTATCGTCATTGGTCGCATACTGTAGTTACTAATTTATACACCGTGAAGGCTCATCGGTTATCATACTTCAGCGGTAACAGTAAAATTATATTGTCTTTTACCATAGCGACAAATTATTATGTTAAGCTATATATTTTAACACTATTGCTACAATATGCGTAGACCTTAATAGACTTAATATGACTATTGCATATTCAATCACCAATAATATATCAAACGATAAATAAGGGCTCTACTTCGAAAATCTATATAAATTGAGGTAAGAGGAAGATCATTGAAAAAATCCCGGTTTCTCAATAGGGTTTAGCATTTTAATATCCACGTCACACAAATTAAACTAGTACCTATAATCTCGCTAATACCTACAATGCGATTGTATGATACTGTAATAAGTGAATATACATATGTAATATATTATAATATTGGTATTTGGCCTACGATTTTTGAATGACACAGCAATAATTATACAAACATACGAATAATTTTTATTATAGACGATTTTATGAATGGTGAATATTTAAACATATAATTCTGTTATCTCAGTCAATTTTTATTTTTTACTCAACTCTTATCTTAACTTTAAATGCACGAAAATAAAAATATTATTCTTTGAATATGCAATTTATTTTATAGATTAACATTCTTATGAAAATATACTGAAAAAATTAAAAGCTTTAGATATTTTTTGAGTGTTATATTTCATAGGCATTACAAACTAAATAAAACCATAGTATTTTTGAAAAAGATGTAAATGTACTAAACTGATGAGTGTTTACCGTTAAATGATAGTCATGTGTATATATTATATTTATTTCTTTGTTATTTACGATATTATTATAGCATCATTTTTTTTTTTTAATAAGGCATCATTGCGTAGTGTAAATACGTTACATAGCACTAAACAAGGGTTGTTATTAGCATTTATAGATTATTTATATAGATTTTCGCAAATATCATTTAATAATGATTCACTTACTTGTAGAAAAGTTGTTCTGGATATTCCATTTTTAATAACTAACAGCCAGATCACGCCGTCATTCAATTTTGATTTGGGTGCTAGGATTACGTCTTCGCTTATGTGTGATAGATATGAAGCATGTATCATCACGAACTCATCTACAAAATAAACATAATAAAATGTACAGTATTCGTGTATCCGACTATTATCAAGATAATAAGCCAACTGTTGTAATATAAATTACTTTCTTTCTGACTATGTTTTGTTTTTATTATTGTTTTATATTTATTTAAATGAATAATAAAAGCCTAAACAGCTGATATAACACTGTTATATAGAAATACAGAAATAATAATTGATAGAAAAAAAATATAATAATCACATTTGAAAAAATGAAACGAACGATAAAATAATACAATATACATATTGATCGTCGAATTATAATAATAATTTGGTTGAAATTCTTACCTTCAACGACTACCCAGTCCGACGGAACCGGATCAGAAAGCGGAGGAAGTTTAGACATAGGTCCACGCACCCAGACTTCGGATCCCTCGATCACGTCTGGTATAGACGAAAAACTCGGCGCTTCGTTAACAGACATGAACGCCGTGCGCTTGGATATTATTGACGAAAAACTCTCGATCCGTTCACGTTGTATTTCAAAGTCTTCCTGCAACTAAGCGAAAATAATAAAAAAATAATTAATCTTAAACCAGAAGTGATACAGATGAATATGTAATCACTACTTTAGTATAATTACCGGATCCATTCCAAATTCGATCGATACTGGTTCGTCATCAGTGACCTCTTGGAAATCACCTGACGTGCCTCTTGTGTAATTGTTCATTCTGGTCTCAGTTTCCAGATTGTCAATTTTGGAATACGACAACCGGGCAGGATAACTCCTTAGACCTATTTATAAATACAAACACAACGTTTATGTACGGCATTCATCGGTGAATGTGCTACATAGCGTGTACAATTGGCGAGCCTTACCAATAAGTCTAGCAATACTCCATATAGTAAACCTAGGGCTACCTATCATCCTAAGCCTCTCGCTTTCTATATCAATGTCTGCAATAAAACCCCAACCGATGGACAGAAAAGAGTATACGACTTGTGTAAGAGTCTCGACTCTAACCAGATCCATTGGACACCTGTTACCGCCGACAATGTTTAGCGCTGATGCGAGAATAGGATCCGGATTGTAGGGTTCCCTATAAACGTTTAACTGGTTGCATTCAATGTGCAGTAGTTTGTATAAAATAAAACTCGAGCTCACTTGGTCTCGAAACTTATTGACTTGGCCATTCCGTTGCCGGAACCACCGGGTATGACGGCCAGGGTTAGGTATTCGAAAGCCCTCTGCCAGTCTGACCGTTCCATAAGGCCGTTAATCACTTCGAACATGAGTCCGTCACCACCGAGCACCACCACACCACGGCCCCATTTATAGATGTTACTCGTTCTCATCAAATTCCTGACAACAAACGAAATAATCATACACGTAAGATATACATAAATACCGATTACTAAAATATTGTAAAAAGTAATTTTAATGAGTTATTTAATATTTTATACTGGTATATAATTTTTAAAACAAAAATTATAGTTAGAAGTTTAGAACAAATAAAATGTGTGATATTTAAGGATTTTTAGAAAACTATCTAACACATAACTAACATTATTAGTTGTTGACTATGATACTACTTATGGTTAACAATTTATTATTATTATTATTTACCATTATTTAAAAGTTGTGTTACGCTGTACAAAAAATATTGTCCAACGGGCGATTTCACCCGGATGAGCGAAGATAAATGTTAAATTACGCGTTGGCGATGGCGGAGAAATTACAAACAATAGTATCATTTTTGTCAGGCTTAATTTGTGTCCTACGTTCTATACATTTTCTAATCACTAGAAAATAAAACAATCTTTAAACGTTTATTTTTTTGACGATCTATAATCGAACATTTAATATTGTATTAGCTCATTATATAGAAAATATTATATTATACTATATATAGTATGTATATACTGTATATTATTTACTGTTTTTTTTTTTTTGTAAAAATTGTAAACAACAATATCTTTATTTTATGCTGTTAGTATTACATGAATTAATTTTATGTTTTCAATAACTTAACTATCTTGTAAATTGCAGTATGAGTATATAAGTTGGGTTAGGTAACCTATTTCATATAGTATAATACTATATAGGTAACACTGGCAGCAGGTACCAAAGGGCTGCATCAATGGATTTTTTGCGAGTAATACACACAGTAATATAAGACATCGTCGCTATCCGTCAACGTGTAAATTGGCATCGAATTCCGAAATTGCTAAGAGAAAATATTGCACGCAAGAACAGATAGAAAACAAAACGTGTTTTTTTTGCACATCGTGAATGGACGTGTTTATATATGGTAATATTCCAGTATAATTCGTGTACACAATACATTTTTACAAACCGATAACACTGAGATTTATTACGTAAAAACGTTAAATTACGATACACTTAACAACATATACATGTATATTATTAAATGCGTGGTTCGTAACCTACATAATATTCTAAGACAACAGTGGTCGGAGGAGGACACATATATAATAAATATTATATATGTATATCATATATAAATGCAGGTAATTAATTGAAATTATCAACAGGGATAACTTATCTTACATTCTTACCAGTATTATAAGTAATATTAATTAACTTATACATTTAAAATTTAAACGCATCGTAGTAATAATAATAATTACCAACAATACAAAATAAAAATTTGAACTCAAATACCAAAGGTAAATAAAGTTGTTTTAATATCTACGTAAATATATTTTTTATATAATAATTAATAATTATTTTTATATTTCTTGTAGCATATATATGTATTGGTTGTAAACAAAAAAACCAAAATAAAAATACTACTTAAAAAAAATCAAATGTAATACGCATTTATTCTTTTTGAATTTATGATTTATTATTAGACTTCCATTTATTGTGACCCATTAACCTATATTAGTTACCTGTAGAAAAACCACAAAAAAGTTTATCAAGTCAATGTCATCATTAATTTATGGTCTGCAACTTGGTAAATAAAAATGTATTATTTTTAGTATGGTATATACTATATAGGTATGTAGTTAGCGTTTAATTGATAGACCATTTATTTTATGAATTAATACGTACGGACCGATTTGTAATTTTTATTTTTTTTGGAATCGAATAAATAAAAAAATGTACTTTTTAATTGGTGTTTTCTAGTTATTTGCATATTATAATATATCACTATATGAGGTTGTTTATCGATGTTATTTTTTTACCGTTTTAATTGTGCATCAATTTCTATACCCCATATACATCCAAATAATCAAAAACACATTTCAAATATGTCGATTATTGATAGACTATAGTATTCATTAAATCACCTCCTTCAATAAGTACCAACTAGATTCGATAGATTCGAAGATAAGACATTCGGAGTTTTTTTTATCAACCAAAAGTGTTCATATAAAAATATATAATAATTAGAAAAGCGGTTTAACTAAAATAAACTTCAAGATTTAAAATATATATTATTATTTAAACAGAATAAAATAATATCTATCATATCTAATAAACATTATTATCAATATAACTATAATGTATGAACAAAATATTATACACCCCATTTACAATAATTGTCATACGTCTGTTTTAATTTAAACTAAAAATAGATCAAATTTAATTTTTGTTAATTTTAAATAATTATAATTTTTTTATAAATCAACATTGAACATAATGAATAAAGATGCATTCTTAACCCAATATGCCGTGTTTTGTTCCGTAACTACCTACCTATATTTAATATACGCAGGTCGCCGGTAATAAAATATTGGTAACACATTACCTTTTCGTTAAATTCACTTAAATATAATATTATTATTAACTCTACAAGACAATATAAGTCGTGGTGTTAAAATATATTTTTGTAATTATAAATATATAGGTAAAGCCAAAGATTTAAATAGAAACAAATTATTCATAGACAAATAATATGGAAATTTCCTAATTACATAACAATATATAAATTAATTTTAACTTGATAATTTTAGTTATGATTTATAATAAATCATATAGGTACCTAACATATTAGATTATAAGAACTACTAATGTATGGATTTTAATAATTAATAATCATGAATGATTTACCTATATATTTAAAAAAAATGACAATTTTCGTTTGTAACAATATTTAAGTATTAAGTGTGAAATATCATCAAAGAATCCAATTAATTAAGAATCGAGCACAATTACAACTTTTCTATTATAATCAGTTGTGATTATCTAAAGAGAAATGCAAATGAATAGCCAATAATAATCAAGGTTAACACATACCTACATAATACGAAAGTGAAAATTACTGTTAAAAACCAGACATACCAAGCAATAGAATATAAAATAATCATGGATAGAATACGAATTAATTCGTTTTATTTATTAAATACTATTTAACTCAGAACAAAAATTTTTTTTTAGTGAAACTGAATTGTTATTAAAAATATAATTATTTATTCAATTAAGTATATTAATTCTATTGCAGACCAAAAATGTATATGATAAATCATAATAATATGTAACATAAATGTTTATAAATATTAAATATATTAAATAAAGTACATGTGTTTTAAACAAAGATTAAAAAGCTAAGAATAAAACAAGTGAAAAATCATTACGTCATTGGGTATTCTGTTAAAGTACAAAATGCTTTAATTAGTTCTTTTTTGTTGTTGTATTAATAGGTTTTTTGAATAGGATTTTAACAAATTTGAAAGGACTGTATTAGCACTAATTATCTACTGAATAATATTTGAACAAATGCAAATACGTATCATTACAATAGTGACCTTCACATGTCATTTTAAAATAGGTCTATACAACAAAAATGTAGCGTTGCATATAGCATTATACTATAATAATTGTATGGTAAAATTCTAGAAATTTAAAAATTCAACATCATAATTGATTTATAAATTGTTTTAAGGTCTTATATATAATGTTCATGACAAGAATGATTGTAAATTAAGAGGTAAGTTTATCCAACTATTATAATTTAAATAGAAACATCGGATAAATTTACCTAACTTAATGCCATAAGTGATATGGGGCTAATGTTAGGATAAAAAATGCAAAACAATAGATGATGTCAAAGGAGGAAATCCTGGATTAATTTTAATTGAATGGAGGACAAATGTACATATAGATTTATGTCAAGTTCCGGATAAGTAAAGTTGTTTATAAATACTTCAAAAATATTTACCTAGCATCATTTTGCATGCATGTAATATGCAAATCGTAGTCAACATCAGCCATATTTAAAATAGGTACTATTTTACGTTGAAATATTTCACGTGATTTTCCAACACCACTTTTTGGGTTCACAATCACTAATAAATGATTACCTGAAACATAAAAATATATAAAATTCTTAAAGTTAATATTATTTATAACTATTCATTGCTTATAAATTATTATATATAATTTCAATTGTAGAGCCATATTAGCTATTCTATGTTGCGATGAAAAAAATTAACAGTTAACTTAATATTAACCAAATACCTATTTATTAAGTACTTCAACATTAAATTATTTAAATATACTTATATCAAACAATAAATTTAATTTATAGGTATATGTTTTAATAAAATTAATTGAAAAATTATAAATACCTACTATTATCTACTCATTTTGTTTTGAAATAGTAATAATTGATAAAAATATATTATCATTATCCAATGAAGTTAAATTTAAAAGACAATTAATTTTTAATTTAATTTGGCATAAAAATTAAAATTATTTAACTTTTCATAATATTAAAGTGAATTATTATTTATTAAATATTTTATATTATTGCCTACCTATATATTATATTATGTGTTATTAGATAATCAGTTAATCTTACTAATTGTTCAATGTTCAGTATGAATGAGGTGTGAATAATGAATATTTTAAAAATATTTATTAAAATAATATGCAAACAAACAAATTATTACCATATTTTTTTAACTTGAATACAAATTAACTAATTTTTTTTTCATTTTTAAGAAAATATAACCTTTAAAAATTGATACAGTAAAGAAGTTACTTTCTAATTGAAATCTTAAAATATAAAATATACATACGTAATATTACAAAGACAATATTAATTAAATGTTTGTTTAAGTATATAATTGACAAATGTATTAGCTAAAAAGAATTTGCAGAGTTTCATGTTTTCTTCCACTTTTATAATTATAAATATTCTTAATATTTTTCTTTTTACATGGTTCAAATTCAAAGTATTTACAAATATTATGACATTAAGTGTTTAGGATTGTGTTTAGTATGGAGCACTACAATTTTTAATAATGACTGTTTTTACTATTTATGTGTTATTTAATATTATATATAATGTACAAATATGTAACTTGCAAATTGAAACTACATAATTAGGTACCTACCTACATGAAAATACAATCATCATGGATAAAAAGAACTTTGTGACCACCATCAATAATATGTGAGACAATATTTCAACATTGATTAATAAATATTTGTTTATTTACAACCAGAACAGTAATGATGAACTGAATATTATTATTACCGTAATTATTGATATTAACATAATGAAAAATACCATAATAATTTGCGAAAGAGTATGTTGACCTTGTACATAGTATGTTATAATAATTCATAACAAATTATGGATATCATGACAAACTAAACTATTATGCTAGGTTAGGTTTGATGGTTATGCAGTTGTTTTTATACTAAACATATTTAGTTGTAGTATAAAATATTTTAATAATATCAAATCGAATGATATAAATGTTCGAAATTGTTTTTAAATTTATATGGAAGAGAAATAGCAAACCTACTAAAAATAGATATTCATACATAAAAGGAATAATTATTTTATTAAATGGAAAATTTCCAAATAAAGCCCTATATTTAATATATACTATACTGTATTACACTGATTTATGTTAAGGCCTACCTTTTTACATTTATTTTGTTGTAAAGAAAAATTAATTATCATGGGAATTAATCCCATCTTTATCAAGATATTAAAGGGCCCGGTGTCAGATTTTCAAATTTTCCGCAACTTTATAAAATTTGAAAATTAAATTTTGTATTTTAGTTACCACCTTAATTATAATACTTTTTCACTAATTTACTACCCGAAACTTATTTAAGGGGTTAATAGGGTATTACATCGAAAAAATGACTTCACGGGAATAATTCTCAGGCCTTGTATAATTGTCGGATTCTGGTAACTATATTTTTATTTGAAAGAAGAAGACTTCCTACAGGCCGCATTGAACTCCAATTCAGATAATAAAGTTTGAGATTAAAATATTGAAAAACGGAGATTGATGCGGCCTGTAGAATATTACCTTCTATAAGTTAAAAAAAAATTTAAAATTAAGTTGATTCAACAGAACAGGATCCCTTTTCTCATAGAGCATATTTTTGCATATAAAATCGCACTGACACCAGGCGCCTTAAGTAAAAACATATCAATAATTTGTGTAGCTGAAACTTAAAAAAAAAAAAAAATTCAACCTATAAATAGGTGAATCTAAAAGGAGTGAAAGTAAGTAACTGCTTTACTGAATAGTGAGTGCTGAGTTTATTAAGTCACTATAATGAATAGGTTAAATTTGAATTCAATTATAAATCATTATGTACAAAAAACGATCCTGAGCAGATGGTCTGTTAACCTTCATTACAATTATATTTTATGATATATTTATATTGCTATTAAAGTAATTCTGTAAATGGACAACATACTAAAGATCTTATATTAATACATTAATTTTATTAAATTTATATTATTATTAATTTTTAATTTAATAAATATATTAATTTTAACTTAGCAAAAAAAATTTTTTTCAAAATTTTGTCATTCTCAGAAAATGGTAGTATATACATAAGATATTAATCACAAGAATCAACGTTTATTTGTTTATAAATTACAGTGTAACAGTGTTTCCCCAAACAAACAAAATACATTTTATTAAGAAATGTTTTAACGTAAACATTCCTATTTTCTTCCTTTTTTTCTCCAATTATTTTGATCAATTTTGATGAGAATAAAGTACTTAAGTATTAATAAGATTCAATTTATTAGACACTACTCTCAAAGTTGGAAATTGAAGGTTTGTTGATTTTACAACTCTTCATTAATACAAAAAAACACATAATTGTATAATCAATAGATTTAAAGGAGAAAAAAAGAAATCTTCTTTCATTCTGTGGGACTGTTATAATAAAAAATTAATTAGTTCCACTAATTCACAATAAAATCAAGAGAATTTAATCAATATTAATTTACAAATTGACTAGAAATAACCTTTGAGCTTTATTAATTAATTGTCATACACAATTAATATTGATCAAAAATATATTGAAATGATTTATACTTATTAATTGGTGTCACTTGTTGTGGTACACAACAACATAAATATATTATACTACTGATTTAAAAATATATATTTTTTTAATTCCTGATGACTAAATTTGTCAATATACTTGTTATGCTCAATAATAAGCAACATAATTTTAAGATACAATTGTATCATTAGTATGAAGCATGGACTTGAAATCATTTCATATAATGAAATATAGATATAAATCAGAATCAGATATTATATTTATTTATTTTTTATATTTTGTTAACTAATATTTGATTAGTTATTTACAAACATTATAAAATATATTTATGTAAATATATACATAATTTTAAATATTTTACTTTTTCATACCTAGGAAAAAAGTTTTTATTTGTGTTAAAATTATTATATTGGAATTTGGAAATTTTTTTCTATCTACGTCTATTGACATACAGAGTTGTAATAAATAAGAGATAACTGATGTTAGTGAGAGATTAAAATTTGTAATGGAGCCATAATCTCCAAATGTATGCTGTATCTAATTATTTTGAAAAAGACAATAATGAAGATGATTAGATGAATTAAATCAAATCAAAAAAATTTAACTAATGTAACATAACAATTTTTTTTTTAATATTTCTTGTTTTTTAATACATAGTATGTTAAAAATAAGAACATAAATATTTATATATTTTGATTTTTTTATTACATAAAAATAATTATCAAGTAGGTAATGATCGAGGTAATGATAGATAAGATGATGAATACATCCTTAGGGTTAGACAGCATAGGGTCTACATGAAATCAAACATTAATAATAATTTATCAACTCATATTAATGTATAAAGTAAAATATTAAAGTAGATAACAATATCTAATACAATTTAAAATAAAAAAAAGCTAATTAATAAATAATTATGTTTATTAATGGTGTTGATAAGTTGGGAGTTATATATAGTTAGTTAAGAAAAATTATTCTTTTATGAAGCTGTAGGTATTAGTACATTTATTTATATGGTAATAATAATACTGATAATGATGTTGAAGGCAATAAGTTATATACTATTTTTTTTTTAAATTGAATATGAATAATATTATTAACAAAGTAGTAAATACAATTAATTATTCTAGTATATTATGGAGAAGTTAAAAATAAATCAATCTTAGGAAATTATATTTCATTAGACACACACATTATTCTGTATAAATACTTTGTTAATTAATATATTTTAAAATCCTTCTAAACATTATTGATTGTAACATTTTTAACTCAATATTTTAGTAGAGTTAAATCTAAATTAAATGCATCAACATAGAAATTGATAAATCCTCAGTTTTTAATGGGTTACTCTTATAGGTATGTAACATGTATAATGTATATTATGTGAAGTTTGATTGTCAAACTTACATTTCACTTTCAAATAGTACACAAAAAATCAAAATAACAATTTAATAATTATAAAAAAAAATATTATAAATATTATACAATCAATGTTATAATGTTATACTTGGTATATTGACCTATAATGCTCAGAATAATGGTAATAATTTAATAAAATATTTTAATACATAAGTACATATAGAATGATCACAACAGTGTTGTAAACTAATAACAACGATTTCCTTGAATCATTATAATATGTACTGTTTTTTAATACACTATTTATAATTATAAAACGTACTATTAATTATATTTAAATGTTATTTTTTTTATTTTAATACCTGTGGTTTTATTTTTTTTTCTTAAAAACATTATATTAATAAAAGATATATTTATTATATATTGTATATTATATATACAAATATATATATATACATACATATGTATTATGTATAGTGTATACAGTACCCATAACATATGTAATAATTTAAACGAAATATCTAAATAAATAATTTAATAATCAATTAATTTTTTACTGTATTTTTAGTTTTTTTTTCTATTGATTATTTATTTTTTTGTTCATTTTTTGAGAATATCAAATAGTAAGTGTAATATACAATAATATTATCAACACTTATATTAATAATTATCTTTGTGGCAGTAACTATCAAACATTGTTATTTGTTTATCATTGATACACTCATAGAAAAATACTAAGCACAGGAGAATAAGATGATTTTAAAGTTGAATTTTACAAGACACTTCATTACCCTGAATACAATTTAGTTTATATTAAAGTAAAATGTAAAATCACTTAATATATTTTAATTTACGAATGACCTGATAGTAATTCATAGGCTATTGGTGAAACAAGAATTTCTTAGAACACATATTATGATAGTGAACTGAAGAATTGTTATTATAAATTTTGTAAATTAATCAAAAATAGTAAAATGTGGCATGACTTCTTGATAATGTAGAACAAATGTAGGACCACTAAAATTAGACCACTAAATAAATACATGAATACATAGGTTCTTAGTTTAAATTGTTTTTTATCCAATAAAGTAAGATATGTGTGTATTTGATAAATTTATTAATTGACATTTTATTAATTTTTAAAACAAAACACTCATTTCTTGAAATTTAGAATTAATAAAGAATATATTGCTAATTAACATTTATTCAAGTAATCTGTAATATGAATTAAAAACAGGTTATCACTTAAGGTCAAAAGTTATTTTATAAGTATTTAGAATAGAAATGTAACAAGTTTTAAATTTTGATATAGATATTTAGTATCTATGAATTTGAAAACAATATAAAAACTAAACAACTAGTAGATTAAACAGATACATAATTAGATAGATAAATAATATTAAAAACAATTAAATACAAATAGGTAATTAAATATAATATTATTTATTAATGCTGTAACATCTGATATAATACGTGTTCATTTTAAGAAATATCACTAAATATTTTAGCTGGTAGACTCAGAGGTAGACTTTAGATTGAAATTTAGTTTTAGTAGAGTTAAATAGAGTATCAAAATACATAAATTACAATAAAACTTTTTATCGTGGTAATCTATTTCGTATACTCATGTGATGTATAAAACTTCCAGAAAAACTTCCTTTTTTAAAATAAAAATTACAATTTTTTTCCACAAATTTGGATAGACTTGTTTTTAAAAACTTTTATCTAATTGTAAACATTTACAAATTTAGAGCAAGTTAAGATTTACAAATAATTGATATTTTTTAGCAATAGTTTAACTTTTATTTTATACTTGAGATATGCCTGATATTTTTAAATTACTATTTATCTATAGAGAAGACATAAATAAACACTAATGCTAATTAATTAATAAAATCTAAATAAATTATTTTTTTATGTGTTATAGATTTTTTTTTAAATTAAAGGTTCCCAAACTAGGGCACACGGTTATATTTTTGGCAAGTCATGTTAGTTTTTAAATTATTTTTATACTTTTTTATAAAATATAAAAAATAAACTACGAATATAATAAATACAAGTATAAATTCAAATAAATAAAACAGTATTTCCATATAACTATATTATAGAACGATGTACGAATTGGTTTTATCCTTAATGATTAGAAATGTGTAACCTAGATGCTGTTAGACTAAAAGTTGCAAAGATAGCGATGAATAATGAAACAATAAAAAATAGGTTATTAATATGTTAAAAGTTATTAAAATTTATCCATTTTTTAAAATGGGCCGTAGGTACTATGAAAAGTTTGGGAACTTTTGAGCTATATTGTTCATATATTTCAACTTCTTTTAACTTTGTTAATTTTACAATTAAGAAAAACAATTACTTATTTAAAAACTAGTCTATTGAATCTGTAAAAAAAAGTGGAGTTGCAATTAATAAAGTAAGCGGTTTAACACAAATGGATACTGAAAGGCTAACCAAAAACCCTACTTAATCTTAAGTCATCTTACTGAAATATTTAATGACACCTCTTGGTGTGAAAACACTTAAATATTTGATTTATAGTTACTAAAATAAACATAACTTGATAAGTAGATAATCATGATCAAAAAGTCTAAATATGTGATTGTATGCTCTAAAAATACTGATTACCTATTATGATGAAAAAATAATAATTAGAAAATTAGAAAAATTGATTGTAACCTAAATGAAAAAAAATAATAGTTTGATTATATCTCCATAAAGAATTTACAAAATTAAAATATATGAATATTGCGTTGATAAATTTGATGAATAAATTTAAAACTCAGTTTAACAGTATATTTTTATGTAACTTTATTAACAAGTATTTGTATTTCGGGTTTCCTATATTTCTACAAACGTACTATTAATCACTTTGGATGAATGATTTTTTTTAAATTTAATTCAATTAATTTTGCTTACCTAGGTAATGATCATCTGATGGTGCAACAATAGTACCATCCTCACATCTAGTCCGCAATAGTGATTTGATGGCCAACTTCCACTTGGTTGCCACCCGGCTATTCTCGTCGTAGCTGTTAAAGTTTCTGAACCTCAATGTGACAGTCATCTTGTCACGCTTCTCATTCTTAGCCCCAACATTCTTCAGTACAAATGCATACACACATAGGTACGCACTGCAATCGCCCGCCTCTACATACGGTACTCGCACCTGACATTCATCCATTTCTGTTGTGGTATCTCTAGTGGTTTTTCCTGTGCCCCCTTTTACTGGTCGACAGGCACAGTGACCTGACTTGCCACTATTTCGCATACACTTACAGCCAATTATATCACGGATGTGTATTAGATTGGTTTTCTCAGTTCCATCATCACTATTCTTGGTCAGGTGTAAGCCTTCGTTCGTTAGGGACACCTTATACGAGTACTGCTTTCTAGACAGTGCATAAAATGTTTCCTCAAGTATCGGCGAGGCAGTGAGTCCGTTTCCATCCATGGTGGCTCGTATGGTTCGCTGGACATATATGGATTATAATGATATATTTTATCGATATTTATTATTTATTAAAATAAAAAAAATCTCAATATGAAACGGCTAGGACGATTACTACAATGAAAGTATTCGTCTTGATGCTATTCGCAATTGGAACCCGCCAAAACGTAACTAAAAACCATACTTAATTTTTCCTTCATTATTATTATTTTAAATACTAATGATTTTTACTTAAACGCGTGTGACGAGTACAAAATGCGAACACAGAGTAGGAAACGTTCAACCATCAGACACGATCAAGGTCTACGACTGACGAACTGTCGAAGTATAATTGTATTGAACGAACAGTGAATACTACGGTCTACGAAAATATCAAGTACGGTTCGTTGAAAATTGAAATCGAACTTATCGCTGTCCCAGTGTCGCCCATCAGTCAACAGTATTATCTCATCACCGCGGTTATTGTACTATAGGTAGAATGAACACATTTATAATATTAATATTTATTCACCTTGAAGATTTTTAATGTTCATAAATTCATGATAAAGACTATTCATAAGTTATTACTTACCATGAACTTACTATAAAAAATTATACCACGATATTCATATATAATAACTAATTAGAGAATAGAAATTTTATAAATTTTATTATTTAAAATTTTAATCATGACAATTATTGACAAATGTGACATCAAGAATTTAATATTCTTTATTCAACTAGTTCAAGTCTTTTTTTTATTTAGGTAGCCTATAAATATGGGAAAATAGGTTTTTTCAAAATAATAAACAGTTTTTTTATAACTCTTCAATTACTCTTATTCTAAAATGACCAGTGTCAAGTGGCAATTATTTAATGCCAAATAGTAAATATTTGACTTAAATATTTTTAAAATTAAATGTCGATTTAGGGTTTAAAGAAAATTTCATAATTTGTTCTTTTAATTATTTAAAAATAAATAAAGTTTGTTGTATAGATGTATAATAGTATAATCCGCCTTTGCCCGGTAAAAATTAACAAATATATTTTATATAATATGCTATAGAATATATTGGTGTACCTACTGTACCTCAGATTCCTAATTTTACAGTTAGATCTTTATTAATTTATTCAATCGACCACTTGATATATGAATTTTCGAACATGATTCAAAACTTTAAATTACTCTAACCTTTTTTGATATCACTAAAAACAATCTTTGAAATTTTCGTTAAATTAAAATTAGTTTATAAGTTTTTGAGTCTAAGTTACAAACTTAAGGAAATTGTTTTTAGTTGTATATTTTATTAACAATAATTGACTAATTATTATTTTCTGTTTAAAAATAAAAATTCTTATGACAATGCAAGGCAATTTTGATAATCTATATCAATTTTATTTTTATAACCAATGGCAATCCTATATAATATGTAAAAAAAAAACCATTGAAACATTATGTAATTTATGTTATAACCATATATATAGTAACAACCTATCAAAGGGTTAGTTAAACAAAGAAAGGAACATTCCTTGAGTATCAAGAAGTATGAGTGAAGAATTTAGTGCCAATTAGTTCAGTATTTTATTTTTATATAATATACATTTTCATTTATAAGAATACAATAACACTAAAGATAAAAATTATTCTACAAATTTAGTTTTAGATCCATCATTAATACTCACCATGTAACATACCTATAAGTAATATTTTACTTGGTTACCATTGAACAGAATAACTATTGGAAACTAATACTATTTTTGACTTAGTGATGGGCAGCACCAACTAATGACTAACGACTTAGTCGGTAGTAAACAATAAGAAAATAAGTAGGTTATTGACATTGACTAATCACTACCGAATAAAACCAACCAACGAATAATAAACCAACTAATGAATCATTTTTCATTTTTCTAATGAATAAAATAAAAATAAAATGAATAAAAGCAGGGGAAATAATGAGTGCCAAAAAGAATCGGCTAGATCCAAAAAATTTAGATGTTTTAATTTTTTTAAACAAAAATTTAAAAGAATTAGCATAGACATAATATTGCTATTGTCTTTTTGTGTTTTATTTAAATAAAAGATAAAATTTCATTACTATAAAAAGTACTTACAATATTTTTTCTTGTAAAAATATCTAATTATGCTAATGAACCATTAAATACATTTATTTATTAGCTTTAAGATAAATATTTATTTTTGGTGGTAATATCATAAGTTGAAAAATTTCTTCTTTAGTTATTTAGTCGGTTTTCGTTAGTTACCTAGTCGTTTTTTTAAAAGTTAAAAGTCGTTAGTCATTTTTCATTAGTTAATAGTCATCAGTTGTTTTTTGTTAGTGTTAGTCATTAAGCAGTTTGTTGTTAGTTGGCCATGATAATAGTAAATTTGTAACCAATTGTTAGTCGGTTTTTTGGAGTAAAATATAACTATTAGTCGGTTATTTAAATTATTCGGTTGTGCCCATCACTATAAATTTTTTGTTCACAAACATTTTTGTTTAGTTGTATCATATATCTTTTAAATTAGGCGTGGATCCAGGGGGGGGGGTAAGGATCGAGGATCTATTCTGGATCTGTGCTTGGTGTAGCAGTGTATTACAGTAATTTAAAATTATAATATTAAAAACCAAAAACAAATTAATTTTTTTCATATTTAGAAATGAATAAATAATATAATAAGTCGAGATGGTTTTGATGGTAAGGAAGAATTAACCCAATGATTATGTTTGTCATTTTGCAGTTTTCACCCAGTGCATATTATGTCTCTTTTCTAAAAATAACATAAAAAATTGCTCCCATATTATACTTATACATTCAAATGGTGTAAAACTATATACATTAAAACATGCGCTTAATTACACTAAATAATAATAAAATAACATTCAAAACTACGAAGGGAATAATAAACCAGTTACTTTAAATATATGTGGGTGACAAATGACAATACAGAGTCAACATATGTTAATGAATTTTTTTTCAAGACAGAAAATCCTAATATAAGTTCATCAAATTATTAAAATGTCAAGCAAAATTATAATTCAAATACTGAGATAGATGACTTTATACAGATTGTGATTATGTTCTCTTTCTAGTAGATTTGTATAGTTACATTTGCTTACTATTCTGATAAAAAGTGGCATCAAACCATCTATTAAAAACCTATTCATTTTGAGTAATGTAAACTATCAAAATATTTATGTAAGTGGTAAATAATTTATAACTATTTTCCAGTGAAATATAATTAAAATATTTATTTACATTGGAACTTGACATAGAGCGTAAATTGAAGTAATAAACAGAACATTTATAACAAATACATAATAAGTAAGCCTATCAAAATAGAAACATTTATTATTATGATTTCTAATTACTCGGCTACTGGTGATATTAAAACAACAGATACATTTCAATTGCCATTTACAGATGAATAAGATTTGTTTGTAGTGTAAGACAATAGTAGATCAACAGCTTGATTGTTTCCAAAAAAACTGTGGCTTCTTTTATCCATTCTTTGGCAACAACTCGTGAGCATCCTGTTAGCAAGTTTAAATACCGCAATGCTTGTAAAATATTGTCCCTATCAACACAGTACCTGCAGCATGATAAAAAGTAGAATTATATTTGATACAAATGTTTTATAAATATTTATTGTTAAATTGTTTATAAGTACCTCGCTCTTTCAACAATTTCATAAGTGTTTAATTCTAAAGGATCAAATTCTTCATTGTTCACTTCATTAGGCGAAATATGTGAATGATGGACAACAAAGAGACTAGCCAAATAACTGAATGCCATTAAAGGTAAGCTGAAACTATCATCAGGAATAAGAGCAGTTTCGTATACTCTTTTTTCTACTTGGTTAAAATTTTCTTTTAATTGGCCTTTAGATAAAACACCATTTTCAAGAGCTTTGAGCGGAACAGCGCTCACTACTTCTTCTACAATTGAATCTGAAGCTAAAAAAATACATCACAACATGATTACAAACTCAATCCATAGATTGTGTTATGAATTTATAATAAACACATAAAAAATACTTCAAATCTAGTAATACCTCCTAATTTTTTGATAGCATTTATTTGATCTTTTACATTGATTGGTTGCTCGTTGTCTGAACTACCAAGAGAAGATTTCAAAAATTTGCTTGCTTCCCAAATTGACTTATTGGCAAACAGCTTTTTTTCTTTTTCAACTTCTTCTATAATACATAGATTAATTTTATTTCTTTTAACATTATTTGACAACAGTTATATCTTATATTTAATTACTGGTTAAATTATTAACAACATTTTGAAGTTCAGATTTCAAAGAATTCAACTGTGATTGGTACTTTTGACGTTCTAGTTTTTCTATAGCTGATAGTTCTTGGCGTACTCTGTTTTCAAATTCTTCTTTGGTGAAGTCAACAGCTTTGGTTATAAGGTCTGCATGAGCTTTCTTATGTGCCTTCAATTGTTCTTTTAAGTCTTCATCAACGCTGATGTTAAATTGATTTAACTAGAATATAAATGAGTATAATTAGTCAACCATTTTAATCAGTGATGATTAACTTATCAATGCATATATTATAGTGAAAGGATAACAAAATTAGTTCTGTAAAGGATTACTGTTTATAAAATAAGATGAAAATAAATTATTAGATATGTTTTTCATTTGTGTAACACGCAATTTTCAATTCTTAGTACAATGATTTACTGTCCTAAATATAAATTAAAATTTCCAGTATGTTATACGGTTATTTTAATGGATGTTAATTAATTTTTCGTAGAAAATAGAAAACTATATATATTTATTATTTTAGTCATACCTGGTGTTTAAATTGTTCATCTAATTGATGTATTTCTGAATTTAAACGTGAGTTCATCTCATTAATAGTTTCAACATTCAAAAAATCTGAATTCATCGCATTGTTTATTTTACGGTCTAAATTTGCCTATGTAAAAAATTTGATGTTAAAAATCACTTGTACAAAGTTAAATATTTTAAAATTTAATTTATATACTTACTTCTTGTTTGGAAAGATTGTCTTTATAATAGTTTAGTTTTTTTAATGCATACAGAAGAAATATATCAAAATCATTATTGTTTACGTTAATTTTGTGTTGAGTTATATCTGAACCTGGAAATAATGATTCGAATTCAGCCTGTAGAAAAAAAAAATAATTTATATGTTAATTAATATTTTTTTTTGTCTACAATATAAAAAATTACAATTAAGCTTGCTTGTGCTTCACTGATGTTGGACTTATATTTATTTATGTAACCCAATTTATGTTCTACATTTTCCAATTTTATACTGGCATTTTTTAGTTCTTCTAATGCTTCATTAGTTCTGTGTATAGTCTTAGCTAATTTATCAGAAGTTTCCTCAAATTTAGAATTGTTTAAAAGTTTTTGTTTTTCTAATATTTCTTTCCTAAAACATGAGCATATAAGAATCATCTAATACAAACATTTTCGATTTTATGAAATTGATAATACCTGTGATTACTTGCATTTTCATATGCATTGTTATAAATCTTATTTTTATTATCTTCAAGGATTTGTAGCTTAAAACTTAAGTTTGGATCTATGTTTTCTGTAGTACTCTTGATGAGTTCATAAACTTTTTCATAATAATCTATTTTACATAAAAATATATTAATGAATGAATAAAATTGAATATTTGAATATTTACCATTTATTGCTTCAGTCGCACTTTTTAAAGCGCTAATACCTAGAGAAGAATTTTTGATAATTTCAGTTTCCAGTTCTTCTAACGTATATTGGTGAGGCGGTGAATTAAGTGGTGCTGGTGGAAGTTCTTGAAGTTTTTCTAAACAACATTAAGCTTTAATTTGAAAAAAGTAGAATACTATACTACATAATAATAAATGTATAATAAATAGACTACAATAGACAATAATACAAAAATTAAATAAATATACCTGCAGGTGGTTTAGTCTGTACAACATTAGTTTTGATGGATTCATTCTGTGGTTGGTTTTTAGATTGCTTGGGTTCTAAAAAAAAAGTACTAAATTATTGATATTTAATTTAGTTATTATTAAAGGATTTGGAACTTTTTGCATTTGCATGTTTTATTGTGGTGGTCATAAATTAGGTTTTCTAGGTAATATAATAATTTGTTTAATAAAATGTATAAATGAAATAGCAAGTTTTAATTTGCATATATTATGAAATATCTTTTAAGAAATATATTTGAATATTTGTTAGAATATCGGTACAGTTTTTACATTTAATTACTTTTATGTGATAAATTTAGTATTTTATTTTTTAATAAATGAGATTACTATTAAGAATTGCACGAATAGAAACTTAATGAATTCTAGGTGTTATATTTTAGAGAGTAAGTTTTACAATGTTTGTTTATTTCAGAAGTTAGTATATCATATCTGAATCCAACACTCGGTATTTTTAAATCAAAATATACCTATAATATTGTTATAAATATTTAAGATAACAAACAATAATCCTATTTATTATATATACATTATACCTATACCTGAGTTAGGTTAAACAATTAAAATTATTCATCAATTATTACTTAGGTAATATTAAATTTCAATTATTTTTGATATTTGGAATTTTTTAAATACTATACATATAGAGGATTTTTTTTTCAAATAAAAAGTACTAATTTACTGGATATTTTAAAGATTTTTAACACAATAAGTCCCGTAACCTATTTATTAGTAAATTATAATACATTGAATTATAACCTTGTTTTTCTTTTGGTATGCTTTGTTCATTATTTGAAACAGATGATGGAAAACTATTGATACTTGATTTAACTAGAAAAAAACATTTCATAGATAGGTGATAAATTGGTAATCCATAAAATAGAATTAGCTTATTTAAAAAAAAAAGAAGAAAACTATGAACTTTAAATTCACATCAGACTATAATTTATTAACTATAAAAAAATTTAAAATAGTATTTACTTTGGTCTACAGTTTTTTCCACAACACTTTGTTTTTGATCAATGCCAATACTGTAAAAAATAAATCATATTTTAATTAGTTACCTTAATTTTCATAAAGATTATAAGAATAATGAATATTCTCCATGAAATTAAAAATATGACTTGCCTTTCTTTTATTGACTTAACTTGCTGTGCAACTTTACAAACTATACGGCCTCCTATCTTTTTGCTTTGATCTATAAATTCTGTATCTTCAAACAAACAGACTTTAATAAATTTGTCAGCGCCTGGTATATTATTTGTTAGAAGCTCTCTAAATTTAGGATCAGTTTTTGAATAGACAACTATTCCTGCTGTGCCCATAACACCAGTAAGTACAGTGCCCATTACATAAAACAAAAATCGAGATCTGAAACACCAAGTATCAATCAGAAATCAAAAGCTCAAACTATTAACATTGCATTAATTATATTTCATCCTAGTCTAATATTACTTGGGTTTGACTTCATTGGTTGATGTGTTGATAGCACGTAGTTGATGGCCAAAAGTTTCAAAATTTACAGCCTTCTGTCTAGTCAAAAGTGATCCGACCTGTAAACAATTATTGATATTTTAGATATTGCAGTATAGATCATTTTAAACACTCAACAAATGCACTTACGGTATTTAATCGAGGTATTTTATACATCTTTTGTATTGAAAATCAAAATGTTTAACAGATAATTGAGAAAAAAAATATTAGTATTTAACCCGAATGAACTCAACTTAGTGTTTGAGTATTAAGTCTTTGAGAAAAGTAAGTCGATATGTGTTTGATAAAAATTGATAAGAACATTATATTCCGTGATAATAAAATGTCAGTGAAAAAATGTCACAAAAAAAAAATTATTATCAATTTATCATAGATAGCAACAACTCTTATTTCATTTCATTATTATTATCTATGACCATTATCCACCTTGTTTATAGTTTTCTATTATTTTATTAAATTTGAAATACTGAATACAAGTCACAGATGACAAATTGACAATAAAATATTTATTATATTATAGTATTAAAGTAATATTTACTAGTAGGTAGTGTTTTTGTAAATTTTTGATTTTGTTGTTAAAATAAATCATTTGAAATGGGTAAGAGACAGCATCAGAAGGATAAAATGTAAGTTTTTGTCGTTTAATCGTTAAAACATGTACCATATAGACTACCTTTCTATCAACTACATTAATTAAATTTACATAATTATTGTATTACATATTTTCAATTTCTAGGTACCTTACGTACACAGAATGGTCTACACTGTATGGTGGAAAAAGACCAGGCATTGAAAAGCCAAAATTTGCACGATTACCGTTTGATCATTGTTGTCTATCACTTGTCGCTTTCAAGACACCATACTGTGACCCTGATGGTAATATTTTTGAATATGAAGCATTACTTGAATACATAAAACAATTTAAACACAACCCAGTGACAGGAAAGGTAATTATATTGTATTTAACATTTATTTTGTTTTACATAATTATCATAAATTGTTCTATATATTTTAGCCTATTGAGTTGAAAAAATTAATTAAATTGAATTTCCATCGTAACGCAGCAGGAGAGTATCATTGTCCAGTCTTATTCAAAGCCTTAACTAAACATTCACATATTGTAGCAATTAAAACAACCGGAAATGTTTTTTCGTACGAGGTAAATAATTGAAATTATTTTTTGCTTAATTTATTTTAAATGTTTGTATTTTTAGGCTATAGATCAATTGAACATTAAAACAAAAAACTGGAAAGATCTTTTAACAGATGAACCGTTCTTGCGTAAAGATATGATTACTCTTCAAGATCCAACTAATTTAACAAAATTTAACATCGCAAAATTTTATCATGTTGTAAAAAAAATTAAAGTTGTAGATCCTGGTAAAAATAGTTAATATTATAATACATTTCATAATATATTTACTATAAACAGTTTATTTAATATTTTAGATGAAGAAGCACAATCTAAAGACCCAGAAGGGCGTTTAAAATCAGTGTCGAAAACTACAAGAGATATATTGGATACTTTGGATCGAGATTACAAGGAACCAGAAAAAAGAGTTGTAGAAGTAGCACAAAAACCTGATAAATTAAATACTGTAAATATCAAATAATAATATTGAAATAATTTAGATTTTCCATTAACAGATAATCCTTTTTTTAAGGCTCATTACTCTACTGGTCGTGTAGCTGCTAGCTTTACATCGACCGCAATGGTTCCAGTATTGGAACATGAATCAGCTATTATAGAAGAGAATGAAATCCGATTTGAACGTATAAAAAAAAAGGGTGAGCTTGATGTTTCTAAATTGTTGCTTAAAAAAATATTGAAAAATTATAATTGATAATTGTTTATGTTTGCAGGTTATGTTCGATTAACTACTAATTATGGACCATTAAATTTGGAACTATTTTGTAAAGAAGTACCTAAAACATGTGAAAATTTTATAAAACTTTGTCAAAAAGATTATTACAATGGTACAAAATTCCATCGATCTATTCGTAATTTTATGGTTCAGGGAGGTGATCCAACAGGTACCGGTAAAGGTGGTGAATCATATTGGGGACAGCCTTTTGAAGATGAATTTAAACAAAATTTAAATCACTCTGGTCGAGGAATATTATCCATGGCTAATTCTGGTCCTGATACAAATAAATCACAATTGTTAGTATTCTACATAAATTTAAATATTTTAATTAGTAGTATTTTATTAAATATTGCTTATTGATGTTACATAAATAGATATAAATATGAAATCAATAATACACGTGTTCAATTGTTATAGTTTTATTACATACCGTTCATGTAAACATTTGGACAACAAACATACAGTGTTTGGACGTATAGTAGGAGGTTTTGAAACGCTTAATGCAATTGAAGAAGTCGAAGTGGATAATAAAGATCGGCCAATTACTGATATTAATATATTGCAAACTCATGTATTTGTTGATCCATTTCAAGAAGTTGATGATAAGGTATAAATCTTAAATAGTTTGATATAATTATGTTAACTTAAGTGTTGGTATTAAATAATCATTATATTATTGTTTTTGATTTTTTCTATATAGATTGCAGAAGAAAGGCAAGAGGCATTAATAAATACACCTGGAACTAGTATAGCTTCAACTGTACGGACAGAAGAAAATAAAATATCAAGTGTAGCAATTCCAGGAGTTAAACTCAAAACATTTAAATCTGGAGTAGGGAAATACATCAATCCTTCAGCTTTACAAAAAAACAAGTAATTTTTTTTATTTTAAATTGACTTTAAGAGGGTGTCATCAATTGTTTTTTTCTCTTGCTGGCCCAAGTGTTGTGTACAATATAGATAAAACAAATTCATGCAAAATAATTTTTATATGTAAATGTGTTTTATCTCTTGGGTTTGAAAAAAAACATATTGACATTCTCTTAAGAGGACACAACACCTGCATGTGTTGTCTCCGTCTTACAAGTGTGTAATATAGCAAATTTACGCTCAGCAGATCACTTTTAGCTTCATTAGTTTAAAAATTAGAGTGAATAGGTTTATTATAAAACTCGATAGTTAGAACATTATCTGTATTTGTATGTTGGGTTTTTTTACGATAGTTTAATTTTTTAGCAAGTTATGTGTATATGATACTGCATAAATTAAAAATGCTCATAACTTGTTTAAAAACTGAATAATTGTAAAAAACCAACATACAAAGAAGAACTTTTTTACTAGAATTAATAATTATCTCAATATATTTCCAATGTATATTTTATGATGCATAGCTAAAGCAATTATATTTTGATCCAAAGTACATATTTTTTTCAATAAAGTGATTCTTATTTTGTATTATAATAAATGTTTCTATTTTTTTAGGATTGAAAATGATGAATTGCCTAACAAAAAAAAGAAAGTTGTTGGTTATGATTTTCATGGATTTAATAATTGGTGATTTCAGAAATTATTAATATTATATAACATTAATTTTTCATGTATATAACTGATTTTAAATATTATAAAACTTACTATAATTGTAAAGCTTATAATATATTATAAGCTATTTAGTTTGGAATATATTTTGATAAATTAACTCATTGTAATGCATATTTTTGAAGAAATTTCTTAAATGATTTTCCTATTTCTTGTTGTTTTCTTGAAATCTTGATTTTAGTATAACAATATTTGTATATTATGTTTATAAACATTTATTATTGGATTTACTGGAATTAATTTTTGGTAGAACAATAATTGTATATTTTTTTATAAGACTTTTATTTAATATACCTTCATTATTTTACTATAATGTCGGATTTTAAGAAGGGTCTTATAGCTTACATATATTCGTCTCGAGCCAAAGTTTTAAATAAGCTAACCGGTTTTATTTTATTCAGTAAAAATAATTCTAGTATATAAATAATGTTAAATCATTAATATTTTAATATAGAAAAAATGTGTCTGAATAAAAAAGAAATTATTTTTGCGGAGTAAGTAGGTAATAAAAAATTTAAAAATTATTATAAATTAAAATAATATTGATTTGTAAATAAATCGTATACCTATAATTTATATTGATGTACAATTAATATAACAACCAGTATTTAAAAACATTTAAATTATAAAATGAGTGAGGTGGAAATGGTAATTTGATAAAATGTAAATAGATATTTTCTTGTAAGTGATTTTTTTTTTTACTCCTTTGGGCCGGTCAAAACCTTTCCTCCTCTTTATTGAAAACTGACATGATGCTGCTGTCGAAACGAGCACAAAATGTATTATTAGGTCTATTTTTTACAAGATAAGATTTCATTTGATAATTTTGAATAAATTTATTGTCAAATCACATAATATATTGAAAAAATACCAGACATTTTTAAATGAAGTTTATCTCTTATTAAAATTATTCAATAATTTAAATGTATAAAAATGAAGCGTATTTTCAGTAACAATAAATCGTGTTTTTCTCGTTTCGGCAAAATTACAGCCTTTTTTAACCGACTAGTATAATGTATGACTTGTACCTACTTAAAATCGATTGCAATTATTACTAAATTTTATAGAAGTATTGTAATATTAAACAGCTGCCGAATAAATCGGTTTGGAGTGATAAATTAAAAAACGTTAGCCGTTTGGTTTCGCCAGTAACATTCCGTGATCGTTTTTTAACCACATTCGGACGATTTTTTTTTATTCTACTCCCATTGTTAACGTCATGAAAATTAAGATAAACATTTTTTTTTTTTGTAACGGCAAGTCTTACCTCCAGGATATTCTTGCCGGGGGGATATGAATTTTCCTAGTATAATTTTACCCCCGGTAAAAATATCCTAGGATAACTTTACCTCCGGTAAGGATATTCTAGGCTTATTATACCGGGAGAGGGTACGGTTTTCCTAGTCATATTTTACCCCCGTAAGAATATTCTAGGATATTTTTACCGGGGGTTAAGTTAATCTATAGGGATATTTTACCTTGGGTAAAATTATCCTAGGGAAATCTTACATCCCTTGTTAAAATTATCCGAGGATAAGATTCGACTGCGACAACGGCTATGTGACCGTCATCACCGTCATCACCTATTTTCTCCGTCATCTATTGCTACTGCCCTATACTGTTATTAAATTATATTATTCTGTGGCATTTCACCTTAAATTATTGTTATTTATAATTAAAGTGTTATTTAGTCATTAGGATGGCCAGTACAGATATTTATGCCCCTTCTATTTTGAATTTTACTAATAGTACGTTGTTAGTACGGAATAATAAACATATTTTAATTGTTGTATTTATTTTTACAACCTTTAAGAGAATATAGGTACAGTCCACATATCGGTCGGAAAAAATATTAATACAATATAATTTTAGTATAAATATAAAATCAAGTTTTTAAATTGTATTTTATCGTTTTTATCATAATGACTATCGGTTATTATAACTAACTTTGACTAATCCCTCGAATGTAATTAAAAACAATTTTTGCTATATAAATAGATATAATATCAACCAACAGTGACGACTGAACAAAATAATATTTACAGGTTAATTCTCCCATCGTACCTACTTATCCCTATTTATTCATTAAATAATGGATTTATTCAAATTCTTATTTTTGTAAAGTCTAAATATACTATATACATAAAGACTATATTTTCAAATTCTTGAATTTTTTTGTGCTACTTAAAGAATATAAGAGTATCCTGTGGCGATACAAACTTTTGTTTTTTAAATGAGAACTTCCATTTTTTCACTGTAAATTATTCAGTGTAGGTATAATTAATCAACTTAAACCTAATTTAAAATTTAAACAAGCAGTTTTTCAGTTCCTAAAATATTTATACTAACAATAAATGTCCTTAAAAATTATTTTCCAAAAATACAAATTAGATATAATATTGGATTTAGCGTTATCTATACTTAAACTATTAAAAAAAAAAAAAAAAATACACGTTGATAGATTAATATGAGTTAATACGATTTTATAGTCCTCAAAGTCAATTTTCAAATCTCTTTATAATAGACATAGCTACAGTATAGTATCTTTAGTATATCGTATATATATTAAGTTAAGTACCTAAAAGTATACTAGTTCAAATGTTGATACGTCAAAGTTCATATCAATGTATGTATTATATAGTTAACTGCTTGGATATTGCCCGACATCAATATTGTTTTGGCAAACTATGCTGGACCACAAATGCGGCATTATACCGCGATAGTGAACGCGGCAGTGAAGGAACCAGCTGCTGCAGAAGTCGAGATCAGATCGCCATCCATCTCATCTGATCGGCAGGTTTTTATGGAATCAAACGCGAAGAAGAGCTGAGATTTCGTCGGTCAATCGAGAAGATTATGGTGTTTAATGCCGAATACTTCAATGAACAACACGATGACGTTTGGCGCCACCGAAATCAAGCGCACTGCTCCCTGGCAAGTTTCCCGTGATTTGTTGACTTGTCGTAGTACTGCGACGGACTCGACAGAGCCCGCATGCGGGTTACCTATGCCGCGGTAACCACGGTAAAACACAAACCTCGTTCGTTGTGGAAGCGGTCGAAAAAAAACGTACGTCGCATCTTTTGCTGCGGCGTGTGATAGTATGGTTCGTAGTATGGAAAATATACTGTATAGTTAACAATGTCCGAACGCGTGACTGTGACTGTAAATCAACAAACGCATAAGTCCTAAAACGCATTAGTTCTAAGTAATGATAAACCAAAACATTGTATTGTAATACAGTTTTAAATACAATTAACGTAAAATTTAATTTTTTTTTTTAATAAAAACCATTGTGTTAACTGTTAAGTCAGTTTCAAGGCTACTTTCATTTGGATATATTATTTTGTGTTTTTGAGAGGGGGTGGTTATTCTAAAAATGATACAACATTGTGAAGTTAAAAATGACGATTGACTTTGAATATTTTTGTACCTACTTATTTTTTAGTTTTTAGAAAAGTACATAGTTGATAATTTGATATTAATTTTAAACATTTTCTTTTTTTGACAGCAAAATATAAAATAAAAAATAATAGGTATAATATTATGATATATATGATAAATATTGATTTTGTTTGTTTTTTTTTGGTGTAATTTAGAAAATGAATAACTATATTTTTATCGCTTTTGTTTATCTTATAATGTTTATGTTAGCATTTTTTATTGTAGCAATGTAGCTGTAAAAAAAATATTAAAAATATGTTAGCATCATTATTTATTAGTATTTTAAGTTAACATTTTGATAAAATTCGTTAAAATCACGAATTTGTGAATGCCAATTATTTTGTATTTAACAATTTATAAAATGTAAAATTTTTATATAGGTAAGGTTTTTTATAAGTGCATATAATTAGTTCACATTTGAACTATAAAATCTTAAAAATAATATACATTTTTAATAGACAACTTTAAGTTCGATTTTTCGGGGAGTTATTAATGTTCACTAATATTTACGATTTACGTTATTTTGTAACAATTAAAAAACATTATTAGTGGGGATTTTAAACTTTATGTTAATATTTTAACATTTTTAACGTTAATATATATACCTATTATTGTTAGCTTTAACATATTCAAAATATTTAGAATAATATTAAAGGGTATTTATATCATAAACAATAAACTTATTTACGTATTTTTTTTTCTATTGACATAATTAAAAGTTATAATAGTTGATAAAAATAATATACGATATTATGTTTTAATAATTAATAGTATAATAAAAATAATATAGGTATTTTGTTTTATGAAACAACATTTTTAACAAACGCTTTTCATCTAGGTACCTATATATTTTAATTTTATAATATAATACTAAAAATTATTCTATGCTGACAGACCATTTCCATTCAGAATTTTTAGATTTTTTCTAGAATAAATGGTAAACAGTGTATAATTGTATATAATATATATATTCCTGTAAACCTAGCATTCAATTCAAATTTCATGCATTCATTACAGTTACCCATACGGTATTTATTATGTATACAACAAAGCAGTACCTACTAGTCCATCTTTTTTTTCACATTTAACATTATTTAATATTCGTATTATGACTGTGCGTCTATGCATCACATATATCAACGAATACCTATAGTATGATATTAAATAACATAGAAATGATTAATACGGTTATTTTTGTATTGTACATTTTTTATTTTACAAATTAAATTATCACAATAATTCTAATTACTAGTATATTTGTAGGAGTCTCGCGAATACTTTACACTCTTAAAAACACAAAAAATTACTTTTTCTTAAATTTTTTTGCATGCATAATGTTTAGGCTACACACCTTAATAGTAAACATAAATATAAAGTTTCAAAGTTCAAAAAAAAATTTTGTCACACCGTAAATGTAAATTAAAAGGTTTAGAAAAAATTATAAATAAATGGTTCTTCGAGTCTTTCTTTAGATATTAAACAGATTATCTAAATTTTAGTTACTTTAATAGAAAGTCCGACTTATTTTTAAATGTTTTAGTCTATTTGTAGAAGTTTCAAGTCTAACTTAACCGTGTAAGGATATGTAATACCAATATCTAACTTTACCAATCGTACGTTAAGTGGATTAGTATTTGCGAAAAAGACAACTAATTATAAATTATAAATATTTTACAGCCAATATACGATGGGAACTACCTGAACCAACGTGCATAATATTTGTAATATTATTGAAATAATGTTATAGATCGTATCTTATTATGGTTGTAGCTATATTAACTAGTATATGAATTAAAGATGATTTGATGACAAAACTAGCGGAAAAGCTAGAGTCCAATTTATTACTTCGAGTGCATGAATGATTGATAATAAAAATATTACGTTATTGAGGCACGTTAAAAATGTATTTATATGAAATAATAAATTCAACGAGTAGAGGCTAAAGAACGATGTAGATATTTTATCGACATCGAGACCTAGAGTTAACTATTGGACCGTTTGTTTTATTCTATATTTTAACTAAAACATAATGCAAAATAACAGAGGGATAGAAGATACAGTATACAGTTACAGTATAATATAATATATAGCATAATATGAGTGTTTAATGGAAACCAGACGAGTATATCTATTGGTTACAGAAGTGTGTACATTATCGTCTGGGCCGATAAACCAATACACAATATAAATTAAAATAATTAAAATATTAAAAAAAAATATCGAATAACTATAATATAATAATATTATTAAAATATTATATGGGTTGCAGTAGGTGATTGCTGGTTTGGAAATAAATGTCTTCGATGTCATCAGATTTTTTTCGGCGACTTTGACGATCGGTTTTTACGCAACTCGTCATTAGTGTCGGTCGATTATAGAATAAATAATAATTAACCTTTTTTTCAAAGGAAAAGGATTGGTCGCTTACTCAAAAGAAGCCATCAATTATTACCGTCCGACGGGAATCTTCACTATATATTACATATTATACAACATAGGTACCTACATGTATACAATATGATATTTTACATCATATATATTATTATAAAATGATTTTATAAATTACGATTTTTGTTTAAAATCATTTTTTTTTTTGGCCAAGAAATCATTGATTTTAATACATTTTGTTCATGGGATATTTCTGAAATCTTTAAATACACTAAGAAATTTTGAATATTTCGAACCCAACGCCCTACGATACCATAATATAGCCTGGAAGAGACGCGGTTAATCGTCATATGTGATTAGTAAATTAATTATTTCGTATTACTTGCGAATGTTGCAAGTCATTTGGTACTCGATCGAATGTCAGTAACTGAATATAGTCTGAAGACCGTATTAGAGTAAGCTAATTAAATTATTTTAAGTCCTCAAATATTAAGATAAAAATTATTTTAAAACTAAGAAATCAAATTATTGTGACGACTGGCCAGAAGATGGTGAGACACGGTTATCGAATAAGTTTTTCTGGGACTCGAGACCTCCGCAAGTCCGAGAGGATTCTTATATAGATATTTTTGTACGATACGCATGCCCGTCCGGACAACATCAGATACTCATCTCATAGGTAATAATTAGTAGGTATATTTGAAAAGCATGTCATTGGTTTTTAATATAGTTTGTTTAATTATAATATATCTCGTATTGTGCTTTTTGAAAATGAAGATAATGTGAAAAATATTTATAATATTTAGCCTTCCACCGAAAAAAAGCTCTAAGTTACGCCATTGAATTATAATATTAGTCATGTGTAAGCATTAATACATAATGATTAAACACAGTTCTTTTATAACAAAATTATTCGTTGCATAGCTTTTCATAAAATATTTTAACAGCTAAAAAATATATTTATATATATATTAAAATAGCTCACTAAAAATAACAGCAGATTTACAAATTATTATTAACTAGTGAAAAAGTGCAAGAATTTGAAACATAGATAACATATTAATATATTATATATAATGTCTTTGGAAATAAATTGACCGTCTAATAAATTTTTAATTATGTTATAACGAATATTTTTAGTTGTCATAGATACATTCGTTTGAATATTATTTATTTGTTTATTCGATCACAAATTTTGTATTAGTTATATACTTTCATTTCGTGAAAACAATCAATTTATTGTACTTACATATTTACGTATTATTTGCATTATATTATATATATTTAATATTAATATAATAATAGTCTAACCAAATACAAATAAAAACGTTTGGAAAATGGATGATAATTTAAAAATGTACTCAGAACAGCCGACTGTGTCTACTGTGGAAATTAAGATTGAGAAGCCAAACGTCGAAGAGTCAAACGTCGAAAAGCCCAAACAAAGAAGTGATGTATCTCCGGATGACACACGCGAACTCGTGTTATCCGGTCTAACTGACGAGTTACTAGTGGCGGCCAATCGGAGGTCATTAAATTTGCCTCCCGTTTCATTATTCTCGAGCGACGACGAATTGTTGTCAAGTTTTAGTGACAGAAGTACTACGGAATCATCTCAAGTAAGCGAACCAAAAAGTTATACATCTGTATTAAAAAAATTGTTGGAGTTCAAGGAAATTTCGATGGAAATTAGAAATCCCAGCTCGAAGATCGGAAAGCACCTACCACCAATACCTTTATGTCTGCAGGAAGGTGCACCTATCCGCGAGATTGAAGCTGTTATATCGCCCACAGAGACTGCCAGCGATGAAAATAATATTGAAAAAATAAACATGCCATCGATTACGGATGAATTAACAAACGTGCAAGGACAAAAGTCTTTATGTGACTATACACGTGAACTCGTGTTATCCAGTCTTACTGACGAGTTACTAGTGGCGGCCAATCGGAGGTCATTAAATTTGCCTCCCGTTTCATTATTCTCGAGCGACGACGAATTGTTGTCAAGTTTTAGTGACAGAAGTACTACGGAATCATCTCAAGTAAGCGAACCAAAAAGTTATACATCTGTATTAAAAAAATTGTTGGAGTTCGAGGAAATTTCGATGGAAATTAGAAATCCCAGCTCGAAGACCGGAATGAATCTACCACCAATACCTTTATGTCTGCAGGAAGATGTACCTATACGCGAGACTGAAGCTGTTACGTCGCCCACAGTGACTGACAGCGATGAAAATAATATTGAAAAAATAAACATGCCATCCGTTTCGGGTGAATTAAAAAACGTCCAAGAACAAAAGTCTTTATGTGACTACACACGCGAACTCGTGTTATCCAGTCTTACTGACGAGTTACTAGTGGCAGACAATCGGAGGTCATTAAATTTGCCTCCCGCTTCATTATTCTCGAGCGACGACGAATTGTTGTCAAGTTTTAGTGACAAAAGTACTACGGAATCTTCTGAAGTAAGCAAACCAAAGAGTAACACATCTGTATTAGAAAAATTGTCGGAGTTCGAGGAAATTTCGATAGAAATTAGAAATCCCAGCTCGAAGACCGGAATGAATCTACCACCAATACCTTTATGTCTGCAGGAAGATGTACCTATACGCGAGACTGAAGCTGTTACGTCGCCCACAGTGACTGACAGCGATGAAAATAATATTGAAAAAATAAACATGCCATCCGTTTCGGGTGAATTAAAAAACGTCCAAGGACAAAAGTCTTTATGTGACTACACACGCGAACTCGTGTTATCCAGTCTTACTGACGAGTTACTAGTGGCGGCCAATCGGAGGTCATTAAATTTGCCTCCCGTTTCATTATTCTCGAGCGACGACGAATTGTTGTCAAGTTTTAGTGACAGAAGTACTACGGAATCATCTCAAGTAAGCGAACCAAAAAGTTATACATCTGTATTAAAAAAATTGTTGGAGTTCGAGGAAATTTCGATGGAAATTAGAAATCCCAGCTCGAAGACCGGAATGAATCTACCACCAATACCTTTATGTCTGCAGGAAGATGTACCTATACGCGAGACTGAAGCTGTTACGTCGCCCACAGTGACTGACAGCGATGAAAATAATATTGAAAAAATAAACATGCCATCCGTTTCGGGTGAATTAAAAAACGTCCAAGAACAAAAGTCTTTATGTGACTACACACGCGAACTCGTGTTATCCAGTCTTACTGACGAGTTACTAGTGGCAGACAATCGGAGGTCATTAAATTTGCCTCCCGCTTCATTATTCTCGAGCGACGACGAATTGTTGTCAAGTTTTAGTGACAAAAGTACTACGGAATCTTCTGAAGTAAGCAAACCAAAGAGTAACACATCTGTATTAGAAAAATTGTCGGAGTTCGAGGAAATTTCGATGGAAATTAGAAATCCCATCTCGAAGACCGGAATGAATCTACCACCAATACCTTTATGTCTGCAGGAAGATGTACCTATACGCGAGACTGAAGCTGTTACGTCGCCCACAGTGACTGACAGCGATGAAAATAATATTGAAAAAATAAACATGCCATCCGTTTCGGGTGAATTAAAAAACGTCCAAGGACAAAAGTCTTTATGTGACTACACACGCGAACTCGTGTTATCCAGTCTTACTGACGAGTTACTAGTGGCGGCCAATCGGAGGTCATTAAATTTGCCTCCCGTTTCATTATTCTCTAGCGACGACGAAGTGTTGTCAAGTTTTAGTAACAGAAGTACTACGGAATCATCTGAAGTAAGCGAACCAAAGAATAATACATCTGTATTAGAACAATTGTTGGAGTTCGAGGAAATTTCGATGGAAATTAGAAATCCCAGCTCGAAGACCGGAAAAAACATACCACCAATACCTTTATGTTTGCAGGAAGGTGTACCTATACGCGAGACTGAAGCTGTTATGTCACCCATAGAGACTGGTAGCGATGAAAATAATATTGAAACGATTATATGCAATGACATCAATGATCGTGTGGGGAGTGACGTTGTCGAGCTGGAGAAATCCACTACTCGACAACTCCGACCTAAACGCCGTTTTTTGTATGCACTGGGGAGGGGGTTAATGAAAGTTGGCAGATGTTTATGCTGCTGGCGGTGTAAATAATTTAGCTTTGGACACAGTAATGTTTGTTAATTTTTTTCTATTTTGTTTTGTAATACATTTTTATTTTTAATGTTTGTTAATTTTTTTACTATTTTGTTTTGTAATACATTTTTATTTTTAATGTTTGTTAATTTTTTTACTATTTTGTTTTGTAATCCATTGTTATGATAGGTATCGTCATTTATTTATCGAGTTATATTGTGTTCATAAAAAATATAGTTAATTTGTTATGTGTTGTTATGTAAAAAAAAATAAAATATATTTGTTTAAAAATCACTGGTTTATTCAATTGACTAATAGGTATAATAATATAAGATAAAATAATTAAAACGAGATGATTCTTATTTTATTCTTTAGTAGTTTATGTGTATTTAATTAAAATGCATATCCACGAAAACAAGTTATAATCGATGCTTTTGATTATTATTTTAGTGTACTGTTCTACCTATAAGGGAAATTATAATCACAACTCTCAAGTAAATATTATAATTAATTATATTAACTTGAGACAAAAATAACAATAACAATTCTTATTATTACATTGCAATGGTGTGAATACACTTTTATACTTTTATAGTATTTATTTCTTACTATTATAATATACATAAATATAATAATATATACCGTACGCAGATCGCAAACGATATTCGAACGAAGATTTATATTAGCACCGCCCATCGCACACGGATAAAGCAGTCTAACTTATATGTATATATATAGTAGCAGTGCGGCTGACTACGTGGTGATAGTTAATTGACTATTTTTGACTAAAATTATTAAGTTCAGAGATAAGAAAATTATTTAGGTCTACCGTAGAATTTCTGATTTTGCTGAACACCGATTTAACATAAATATTAAATTTTTCGTTTTACCCTATTTTTCCCCTTGATTATTTTAAAAAGTAGTTATAATGAGAATTATTAATTTTTACTACCTAAAACTGCCAAAAAATTATAGATACAATCTTTTGTCAAAAGCTACCCGGTAAATTGAAGATCGAAGCATTTTTTTTTATTACTTAAAAAAAAAATACACATAATTATAAGACCATTACATTTATCGCTCAGTTCAGAATGTAAAATATAATATAAATGTATTATGTGTATAGATTAATAATTTTTAATAGATTTCATTTAGAGTATACAGGCATACATTAACATTTCCGTTAAGAAAATATTAACTATAAAAACCTAACAAGATTTTTTAAAAGCTAAGAGGTATGGGAGAGTGACTGTCCCTTTTACGCTGTCCATCTTGAAGACGTGCCCAATTTATAGCTTTTTATGAAGTGTCTAACAGAATAAAGACTATAGAAATAAATTGTATCAAATTATAAATCGTTTTATTAAAATATAGGTAGGTACTATGTAACGTGGAACAAAATTAAAACCAAGAAATAAGTAGGTATAGTGGGTATTGATTATTGTCATGGCTATAGATACTTCATATTGGGCAGTAATGATAGGTATTTTAAATTTATCGGTTTATATTATAATATGTTGGTTACAGTAAGCGAAGTTCAATTGTTAGCCTCTACAAATACAATATAATACATACATCACCTTATAATTATTTCTTCAACAATTATTAATGTAGACTAACGTGTAGATAGTCTTAGCTCAGAATCGTTTTTCATCATATACACAGAAGTTATCAGTGGTTTGAGGTGGGTTACCTCCACTTAGATCATATCTATTAGTGATGAACGTTATTTCGTTATTCGGCCGACTACGGAAGCTGCGGTGGTAGTTTGCCGTGTACCTACCGTAAAAGCCCAATGACGAGTGGCGTAACCTGCCGGTTTAGGTATCACCGACTCTCAACCACCCACACGAAAACAACCCGCCAACTGAGATTAACATACTGAACGGCGGAAGGAAAAGCCGATGACGTCGAAACCGTCGATGTTCACATCATTTATACGACCTCTTCGATACGAAGGACCTTCCTTCAATTCGAACGCTCCGAGTTCATTGCACATGGTGGTCGGTGATCGTTTATTCATACCTAACGATTGTACCGCAAGTAGAACTCACCCCTGTGCGCAATTCAGGGACGCTATCTGTTCCGGATGTCTCCAGTCGTTAAACGGAACCACTGGATTATCCAAGACCGTTCGCCCGACTGTGGTTTCTTTAGATTTCATTGTGCGTCAAGTTGAACGAAATCCATTATAATATAATGATTTACTTAAAAACGAGTCCTACTCGAAACCTAATAGAGTGGTGATCATTTTCTTACTTTTTTAAAAAAAATTTTCTTAAATGATGATAAAAAATTATTTACTGGGTCGAAATTCTTGATCACATAATTTAAAATTTTTCCTTAAATCTGTATAGATTATAGGTTACAATTTATTACGATGTTCAACTTACAGTACATACTAATTTATTGATTATTAGTTCACAGTGGAATAGAAAAATCACGATTTTTTCTACAGTAATTTGAAGTTCAAGTTTAAACAAAATAATATACTTGAATCAATTTACTTACTAATAGTATAATAAATGAAAACAATAAACAACATAATATCGTAACTAATGCTGTATAAATTGCTTATAATTTTTCTGTATATAAGTATACACGCAAACCTATATAATCAGAATAACCGGTTTTATATATACATATTAATATAGGTACCCATGAACCGTGACCTAGGTCGAAATATGATATTAGCTGCTGGACGTAGCAGTAGTGCTGTACAATCAATTTTAAAACAAGTTTGCTTACTCATTTAATTTTCATTACCAATCTACGTAGTCTGTCCTTTGGTCAATCATACGGATGTAGCTGATAGTGTACAGGTGGTACATTATATTATCAATAACAAAAAATAACCTTAATAATTTTGCAATACTCGTTTAGGAGATCTAGCATTATGACGTGTTGTGTAGTTGTAAATATGGTATTATAATCGTACATATTGCAGTACGTCATGTTATTTAAATATCGTTTAAAAATAATGTACTTTTCTGATAAAGTTCAATATTAATTCATTCTCTACAGATATTTCTCAGTGTTTATCATACAAATTAGTACATTGCAGTAAGATAATACGCTTCATCTAACATGTTTGTTAATTTTTTGTGAAATATTGTTTAGTGACGTTCATTTGATTTATCTAAGACCTATATTGTACATTTTCGCTTCAATATTGATTCATCATTGACCATGAAGGTGACATATTCTTGGTTAATATATTCATGTATAATTTTTGGTACGTAATATCTATGTTAATTTTGTTTACAATATAGTAATAAATGATGGAGAAACATGTTATCATAATAATATATAAAATAAATTAGCTAATAGTTTAATTTTAATGGTTAGTTATTTGAAAAAGAAATATTCAGGTACCTACATAATACATTTATCCATCTATATTGAAGAATTTTTAAATATTAATATAAAAATACAATTTTTTTCGAAAATTATAATGTATTCTATAGTATTATACTATAGTTGAGTAAAATTTAATGGAAATAAGAATTTTGAAAACTTATAAAAATAATATACTGATACTGTATCCTATATTATTCTAGTATTGATTTTAATTATATTCGTATTATTATTTAATATGTTATCAAATTAAGATAAGTTTTTAATTTTACTTTGGCTTAACTGCTATAATTTACAATAACACGACAAAGATATACGCGTGCTGTATGCCTTGTATATTTGTAAAACAATACATCATTATATAATTATCATTTAAAATTAGTTCTTATTGGTTACTTTTTGAATATTTGTACGTTTTTTTTTTTAGAAGTGTCATAAACAAGATTAAAATAATATGGGTATAAAATTATAACATTTCTACAAAAAAATACGTATAAATATTCAAAAAGTAACCAATAAGAACTAATTTTAAATGTTTTTATCATTTTTTTTAAATAGGTAATAAAAAAAATGTAGGTATTATTTACTAAAATTAACGTGGTTTTTATTCAGTCAATTTTGAATTTAGAACCATAATTGATACATCAAAATTGCTTTAAAAAATAGACCTATCCGAATATGGTGTTCAAAATAGGTGTTGTTATTAAATAAAAAGTTTTTACTGATGTGCAGACCAAAATTTCAAAAAATTTTGAAATGTATCGAAAAATGTGTATTTATACATAACCAATTTGTGAAAAAAAAATCGATTTATTCTAAAAAAATACGGCTGAGAAATTCAGTGTTCCCTAAATTGATGAACACACTATAAATATAAATATTCTAAGGTGGGTTGTGAGCGATTGCTTAACTAAATGCTTTAAACAATTATTTTAATATATAAAAAAAATAATGAGGATTTGTATGTGTGACAAAAAAATTAGGACTTCCTATTATAGTATAGATTAAATGTTTGTCTGTAATAATGTAGTACTGTCTATTTCAATACTGTACCTTGGTCAGTGACCTGTAATTTATGTAAATAAATAAAATAATAATATATGCGTAAAACGTCTTGTTTTTCTCTAATGTTTTGCTTTTTTTTTCTGATTATTGGTAATTTTTAATTTTGATCTTTTTAAAGTAGGTAAAACTAAAATCATTTTTCTATTCAAAACTACCCTCAAAGTTTAAAATCGAAAAATTTGTTTACTTATCGTGTACATAGGAAGACATAAAACACACACACACATCTTTGTGAAATCAATTAATTTATCGCTTTGCTCAGAATCTTAAACAATATAATAAAAAAAGTATCTATATTTAATAGTTTTAATAACAACTTTCCGAAGGATAAGCTTTTAAATAATTTGTATTTTCAGTATAAATATTTATTAATTATTAATTTTTGTTTTAGCTAATTTTTATTTTTACAATTTTTAAGTTTCATAAACATAATATGTCTATGAACATTTTTGAAAATAAGGTGTTTGTAGTATACAACTTTTTTTCAGAATATCTTGACCAGAGTTCTATTGTGAGTGTATAAAATTATTATGTGGGCCTATTGTCTGCATACGATGTTTCATCACGGGGACAATTCAGCATATTATTTTTTAATTTAAGAAGTAGGTAATATTCACAATCTATATTGTTTGACATATTTATAGATCTAAAATAGTAGAAACTTTTATAATTTGTGAAATGAGAAAAAAATGTGATGACTTAATAAAATATAAGGTGAAGAAAGAAGCCAACCAATGATGACTCTTTCTATTTCAAGTTAATATAATATTACAGTAGTTATTGTAGGTAGGGTTTGGATATTTATTTCTTTTTCAATACGATTAATATTATTTATTTAAAACAAAAGTCTATAATAAGCAGGATTTAAAATAGAAAATTTTGATTTATAATTTTACACCGTTTAACATTAAAAAATTAACCGTTTCAGGAGAAGGCGTTTTTTGTGACAGAAAGCTTGAAAAACGACAAACTGTACCATCTTGCACAGTGTTGGTAACTATAATAATTATTATTATGTTATTATAAGTATCAAAAGTATGGTAGGTCAGCAAAAGGCATGAACTTCAAAAAAATTAATGAGTCCAATATCAAATAATACACAATTTATTTAGTATAATACTATATTACCTTCTGTTAATTATTATACATTCATTACATTCATAGATTATTTAACAACTGATATATTTGTAGCAGCCCATGTATGAGCTACCGTTACGATGTTGGTTTGAGTTGAGGTGTTAAATAAAGCCGCAAAATAATTTCGAAGTGTATTTATTATTGGAAATATTTCAAAGTGGTTAATAATTTAAAATATTTTTAAGTGTTTTTTGAATAAAAAAAATGACAAAGTGTTTAACATTCAAAAAATAGGCTATAGTCCCTAGGACAGTTTTATTACACTGACTAGAGTGAAGGTGCTCGTTCTAACTTTGAGGAATCATATCTGCCTATCTCGGCCCCCCTTTATAATATGTTCGGTGTCCCCCAGTAATATCGACATATCACTGCTAGTCAGTCAAAAGCTTGCCATTGTGTTCTCACGTTCTGCGTCAATCATTAGCTGATGACGTATTTTAGAATTCAGGCGTACCTGTGATGATTCTGTAATTTAATGGTGTCTGAATGACGATTCACCCACGCTCCTCGGCACTTCTGGTGCTCTTAGCATTTCCAAGAAAAGCTACTCCATTGCCGCTGTCTATTATAGGATTACAATTCTCTCGCTATTACGATTGTTAGTAAATTCGTGTGCAGACGTCGTCGAGTCATTCCCAATTACTATATGTGAATTTACCTTTCACCTTTAGGCCTAATGTTTCTGACAATCACTTGGTCATTATTCATCTTAAATATTTGGTATATAAATCTTACGACGCAGTACATACATGTCATATGTGTTATATTTAGTGTATAAGATATCTGAGCACGTAGCATATTTTTCGTGATTTTATCTTGTACTCTGATAGTGATCTATACTTTAATTTTAAATTTATACTATATCTGTCTACTCATTTATATATATATGTATATATTATATATATATATATATAAATAATTATATTATATCTATTCTACATGCAGATATATCAGTACATGTATATGTTTTGTTTCTACTAAATATAGTTGACATACGGATGTCGATGTCGATTAGTTTTTAGATATGAGAAGAACAGGATTAAACTGTAGGTAAATTAAATTTACCTACAGTAAATATAATATATATATATTTTCTTAAATTTTTTACATAGCAACTACTTTAACCTATGGTTGCTATAAACAATCAAAGTCTCGACTGGTAACATTCTCGGTTTCGCACAAATTAACAGAACGACCCCCAGCCATAAGGCATATACATATAAAAATGGATTTAAAACTTCTATAACATTTTGTGTAAAGTTTTCTTCTTAGCTTTTTCATTAGGTAAAAAAAAATTATTAGTTTATACTTTATATTTAAATATATGAATACATCTAATGAAATCGTATAACTTTTGTTGTTTAAATAACCTTTATTGTGTTTTTAATTGGATTATTACTTCTTCTATTGATATTTAAAAATTATTTAATGGCCTATATTATAAATATTTAAAATACGTGCTATCATCTATATTTTTGATTACTTCTAGCTTCTACTTAATAAACTAATCTAACTAATTCTATGGTAGCACATGCTAATTATGTGTTATCGTTTTTCGTGTATTTTGGCATTAAATTATTTTTAATATAATATATTTCACTATATATTTAAGGAAAAAGGAAACATAATAGTGCATAATACGATTATATTATATGAATTACTATATTATTTATCTTTTAGAAATAATATTATATCAATTACTTACTTAAATCAAATTTCAGTTTTAGTAAAAAATATCGTGTTTATTTATGATTTGGTACTTAATTAATTTTGTAACTACATCGCTATATTTACTATACTTATACAAAAAATTGATTTAAAAAAATAATTGGTGTAAAATAATGTGTTCATGAGCTAAACATAGCTATCATAATATAGTTAATTGTTATTTTTAAACATTATTTGTTGCATATTTTAGTTTTGAATTTACAATTACAGAAATCCTGATGACGCATTTAACTGTTCAAATGGACAATGTATCGAATCGTCGGCTGTTTGCGACGGTCGTGCGGATTGTTCAGATAGTTCAGACGAGACCAACGATTTATGTGCAAAACAAACGTATGGAATAAATATGACTATACATTTTAGCTATAATGAATAGTTATAATTGCATTTAATATTATATATCGATCTGTATAATATAGATGCCGGAGTTATTCATATCGATGTAATTATGGAGCTTGTGTAGATAAAAGTGCAAAATGCAATGGTAAGAACGATTGTGTTGATGGATCTGACGAAAACTTACCCGAATGTAAACAAAGCTCTATAAGCAGTACTCAAAATTCCAACGGTTCATCTAAATGTCTGTAAGTGGTTTTTAAACATATTTATTTTTATTTATATTTATAAAACATTTACTTCGTCATACTTAATACCTAGCACTGAATATTTATTTGTACACATTATATACATACGTACCTATAATAACAGTAGAACATGTATAATTAATTTTAACAATTATATATACTACCTATATGTATAATGATTAAAGGTTTGAGCATAACATAATATGCTCTTAATTTTATCTATAATACCTTAATTAAAGAAACTTAAGTATATTGTATCAGTGGTTTCCAAACTGTCAGGTGCGAGGTGCCTGGTAAATAATGATGTTTTTAAATCAACAATAATTTGACATACATTTATATTGTATGATTATACTTAGTTCGAGAATTTTTAGAAAGTTACTATATCCAGCCAGCATTTAACCACCATGTTCAAACCATGTTAATATTAATAGTTATTGTTTTTTTTTTCATTAAAATTAAAAACTTTGTAATACTTTAAATAGAAATTTAATAATATAAATATTTATTGATGATTTATGTAGCCATAATAATAAAAATATTTGTTTATTTGATATTGTAAATTTGTTATTTATTTACTCATTAGAGGCGCAATTCAATTTTTTTTTTTAGGGTGACGTAAACTAAAAAAGTTTTAAAACCGCTATTATATATGATAGTACAATATAGAATATGAATATGTATATTATACTATTCTGTATTAAATTTTGATTTTAAAACTTTAAGCATATTTATATTTAAGTTTTTTTATTATTTTGAAGCGAAGACCAGTACAAATGTAAATCTGGCCAATGTATTGATGGAACATCAACTTGCGATGGATCTCGAGATTGTAAGGATGGGTCTGATGAAACTTTAGCATTATGTAAAATAATTCAGTGAGTTGGTTTAAATACAATAAATATTATATTCTATTAAATATTTAAATTTAAGGTGCCCAAAGTATACATTTCGGTGTAAATATGGGGCCTGTGTCACCAAAGAGAGTAAATGTGATGGCATAAGACAATGTGCTGATGGATCTGATGAAGAAAGATGTGTTGATCGTAATCCAATATCAGAACCAATAACACCAAGACCTGTAACAACTACAACAAAACCAAAACCAACGACACAGTCTAATTCAAAGTATTTTTTTTTTTATTTTAGTCATACGAATAACTTACGTATTATTTATGGGGTATTTAGGAATTTCGCAAAAATGAGAAAATAATGAATTTATTAGTTTCTTATTTTTCTATCACAGATTTTTATACAAACTAAATAACGTGCTCACGCCAAGTAATCTGTAATTAATGAGAATAACAATACTTGACTGAAATAAGCCAACTAGAATAAGTAACTTTCTAACAAAAAAGTTAATAGTGTAATAATGAATATTATTCTTAATAGTATTCAATTGAATAATTTGGAAAATTTCATCTACTTTAAAATCAACACACATAAATACTAAGGTTTAGGTAGCTGGAGATACTTGGCACTCAACTCGTATTCCGCAAAAATCATAGTATTCTATAAATCTATTATGATTATGATTATACATTGTTTTTTTTACGAATAGCCATTGTATCAAAGTTAAATTGAAATCACAGTCCTGTGTAAATAAATGTAATTGAAAACTTTGGCTGTACCTTCTTCCTGTCGTCTTACAATCATTTTTTTATTTTTGAATAGATTTGAAACTGAATGTGACTATACAAGGCATAAAGTATTATGAAGCAAATGGCAAATTTAAATGTAAATAAATATGAAAAGTTCATCATTAAAGTTATTTAAAATTACATGTTGTTATTCAGAGTTAATGTGTCATTTTTTTTTAAACATTTGACTAAATCTTCTTAAGTTACAATTTTTTTTAATTTTTCTTTCGTAATTTTTATTGTAGTAATTTTATTTTAGTTTAAAGCATTTATTCATTTGAATAAGAGGTTACATTTTGTATTTCATCGCCCTTAAGATTATTAATTGAATGCATTATGCATGAAATCATATTGATTAATCATTAATATTGTTTTCTAAACGATTTTCAGTCACATCTGCATCATAAAAATTACACAGATAATAGACAATTTATTTAACACAATTTATGATAGTATACTTTTATTCAAAGTGTTTCTTAGTGTAGAGATTTTTCTGGATATTAATTTTTATTTTTGGAGGTAAGAATGAAATGGTGAAATATCGATGGAACTGAATTTTCCTTTAACGATAATTAATGTGCTTCAGATTTTAATATTGAAAGACTTGATTGGTAAAATGAACATAACAGAATTAACTTTATTTTCTCTTTATAATTGTTTATCCATTTTATCATCAACTCATTGTTAGACGTTTGTGTAGAAGTCTGTGGTTTCTACTAAACACGAAATGTCATAAAGTGGTCTTATTTATCGTAATTGAAAAAATTAACATTAAATCCGTAGTTATCAATTAGTCTATTGATAGCATGGCGTCCTTATACATAGTTATAACTTATAAGCAAAGATCATCGAGAATATTATACTGTATAAGAATTAAGAATTAATAAATTCTGACTATTTATTATTTTATAATATAGAAGACTTACTTAGTTTATATGATGCTAATTATTATTATTTTATAATTTGAGGAATTTATGCATTTTACCAACTGCCGAAGGGGTTATATATTCGTACGAAGGTTCAAATGAAATCTTACCTCACGGGACATTGATTGACTATTATCGCACTGTAATTGAAAACTGTGAAGTTGGATATCATAAGGCTTATCCTAATGGTTTTAGGGTTTGTCAGGGAAACGGAAAATGGATATCAAATTCTGATAAATTATGTTTCAGTAAGTTATGACGTATTGTAATTCGTATGCTATAATTATTACTTATTTATACTATATGTCTGATTTTTGGTTATGTTTGTTCATAATTTTTCATGTTTATAGAAATGTGTCCGCCTCTAATATCTGATAGTTTAAATATTAATTGTACTCTCAATGGAAACTATGCTAATTGTTCAAATCCATCAATATATGGCACAAAAGCAATACCATCTTGTAAGCCAACACATAAAATACCAAATGGACAAGAAGAAACTCCAATTGAATTACTCTGTCAGTCTAATGGAATGTGGAGTAATCAACTATATAAATGCATTCCACGTAATTGTGTTTTTAAATTATATATCACTAATTCATACATATTTTACTAATCTACCGAATTAATTATTATTGTATTCAAGTACTTAATATGTTAGTGCGTATTATAAAAGTTAAAATTTAAGTTCGATCAGGTACAATAATTAGATATACATTTTTAAAAGGATGTGAGTACAATATTTGATTTTTATCAGATCCACGTGCAACATACATAAATCGTATTCACGTAATTTTTTTTTTATATAATTTGTGAGAAAAATTTGTGAGAAATCTAATAGTAAAATCACTTATTATAAGAATTGTAGAAGATACATTTTAGAGAGATCGACATATTGGTTTTACGTTTTATTATTATTTCACTTTGTATTTTAAATAAAACGAATTTTTGTAAATTTAAATTAACATTGAAACAATCTTATAATAACTTGATATAATATACTTTGAAAAATTAACACTTAATGATTGGCTATTTTAATGGATAATTTTATAATAGTGGGTTAAATCCTTTTAAGCTTTATATATTATTTTTCATTATTTATTTGTTGGGTACTATTACATTTTAGATATTACCATTTAAGTGTATATTTAAATATTATTTTAGATTGTGGTAGAGTTTATATTGATAGTAAACCATTGATTGATAATGGTAAGAAAGCACATGTTGGAACAGCACCTTGGAATGTTGCAATATATCAATTAAATAAAGAGAATTTCAAATATGACTTGATATGCGGAGGATCTATAATTACTCCAAATTTAATTGTTTCTGGTATGAACTGTGCAGTATTTATTTAAAACCTATGAAAGAATAATAATTTTTTAAATTATATTTTTAGCGGCTCATTGTTTTTGGCAAAAAGATTCGCTGTCTAAACGAATATCAATTAACGATGGTTTATATAAAATTGCTGTTGGAAAATATAATAGAGATTACACGGTTATTGACAATGACTTTACTCAAATAATGGATGTAAGTATTAGTGCAAAAATAAAATCTTAGAAACCTAATAATAATAGATATTATTTGTTATATATTATAAATTAAACAATTTTACAGGTGGAAACTATTTACCTAAAAGATGGTTATTATGGAGCTAACGGGTTCCATAGTGAAGATATAGCTGTAGTCGTGTTACCAAACAAAATTTCTATTAGTAGTGGTGTTGCACCAGTTTGTATCGATTGGAGTGGTAATTATAATATACCAAATGGAGCTCAAGGAAAGGTTTGTTTATTAGATAATTAAAAATCAAAATTGTGATTAATTTAAATGTTATATATTAATATTCAATCATTGTTCATTTATTTGATAGGTAAATACTTTAAAAGATAGGTAAGGTAGATATACAGTAATGTTCTTGTATCACATAAAAGAATATCTACTAAAAAGAAAATTCTAATAGTTGATTATAAAACCACTCAACATTATTTTTGTATCATATTTGTTCAATTTTAAAAATGATAAAACCTTGATCAGTCAGACTTAATTTAAATAATTAAATTTATTAATATTACTACAATTTACATGATTATATCAAAAGAGAGTAATATAATATATATTAAACTATTTTATATTTTCACAGATTGTTGGTTGGGGAAAAACAGAAAAAGACATATCAAGTCCCATTTTATTGGAGGCAACTTTACCATACATCGATCATAATTCTTGCCGAAGCATGTATACAAATGGTTTTCAAACGTTTGTGACTATTGATAAGTTTTGTGCTGGGTCTGCATTAGGTAATTAAATATTTAATTATTAATATTTGAAATCATTTTTTCGTTTTTTATTTCTTTAAACACTATTCAATTATATACATTATTAGCATATTATCATTAATTATACATATTATCAAATATTTTTATCAATGATGTTATCTATTAAGCATTAGTATTCAGTATATAGAGATCGGATACTAGTCAATTGTCATATCTGGCATTGGGTGAGTCTAGGACTAAAAATCTGAATTATTTTTTAATTCTATTGAAAATAATAATTTTTGTTGTGATTTTTTACATACACAAATAATTATTCTTCACTCAAAAATATTTAATATTATTAGGTATTATTAAATAAAAATTAAGAACAAACTGATAATCATAATATACCATATTACATTTTTGTATTATACTAACCGCTTACGAATGGTCGTATGATTAATTGTTTTCGTTTGAATAAAATATATTTATTTTCAGGACAAGGTGTTCGTGAAGGTGACAGTGGAGCAGGATTAACGTTTTTACGTTCTAATTTTTATTACTTATCTGGAGTAGTGAGTGTCAAAGATCCAAATACAAATAATTCAATAGCAGTTTTCACAGATGTTAAATACCACATTCAATGGATTCGTGAACTCTACAATAAATATAATTTGTATTAAAATGTCAATAATCTAAGCTCAATAGGACTGTACTCAAATAAAAATAATTTATTATATGTGTTATTAAAATCAAAGGGATATCTCGGATCTAGTAGTAGAAAACTATACCTTCCAACAAGTAGAAAACTTCAAATATCTTGGAGTAAACATAAATCAATACAATAACATGCATAATGAAATTAAAATTAGAATATCAGCCGCTAATAAGGGTTATTACGCTTTGGAAAAATTGTTCAAGTCAAAGTTCCTCTCTAGACGATCAAAGGAATGCCTGTACTTAAGTTTCCTACGGCCAGTTCTAACATTTGCATGCGAAACATGGTCGACTACTAAAGGAGATGAGGAAAAAATGGCTTGCTTCGAAAGAAGAGTTCTTAGAAGGATTTATGGACCTATACTAGAAAATGAAGTGTACAGAAGAAGAACCAATAAGGAAGTACAACAAATTTATCAAAAACCTGGTATCAACGCGTACCTTATGAGCAAACGAATTGAGTGGGCAGGCCATGTATGGAGGTCAAATGGTATCCTAAAGAAAGCTCTGGAAAAAAAAATCACTGGAAAAAGACCTAGGGGTCGCCCCAGACAGCGCTGGATAGACAGGATCAAGGAGGATATTGACAAGTGCGCCCAGGGATTGACTTTAGAGGATAGTGTTGACAGAGATAGTTGGAGAAAAGTAGTAGAGGCAGCGAAAGTCCTTCAAGGACAGTAAAAGCTGAAGAAGAAGAAGAAGAAGTTATTAAAATCAATATTTATATGAATAGATTATTACTTTTGATTTATATTGAATGCACTAAAAGAACAAAACTATTGACGAATATGTAATTATTTTGAATTAAAAATTGAAAAAATAAATTGTGCTCTGAAAATTCAAAACATACGCAGACATACAATTTAAAGTACAAAAAAGTAAATATATATTATTTTTTAATATACATTAAAAATATAACTAAATAATTATATAAATTTATTTTAAATATATAAATAATAAAAATATAATTTTAATTTTTGAGCAAATAACATACTTTTTGTAAATGTTTCTGTTTTAAATATTTTAAAATATATGCTTAAAAAGTAAAATATAAGATTTCATTTGCTTTGGTATCCATACACAGTATACTTAAACGTAAAAACTAAAACAAAAATAAAAGTAAATACTTAAAGAGGTTACTGAATGTTAGGCAAATCAAATTATTGTACACACAAATTTAAATTAAAAGATATAATCAAGTTTAGATAGAAAAAGTTAGTTAAAACGAAGCTAATTATAGTCCAAATGATAATTATGATTTAAATGAATCTGGTTAATATATAAACAATTATTTAATATAAAAAAATAAATGATAAGTTAAAATATAAATATTATTATTCAAAATTAAAATTATTTTTAACGTATTCTCAGTTAAATGTCTTCACTGTAGAAGGGACATTTTCCACCTTGATTATTCATTATAATACTCGTCTTTAACAACTTTATTATTTAACAGCTTTTGTAAATTATTCTGTTAGCTATTCCTAAAAATTACGCAATATATAAAATCAATCGATATATTAACACAGGTACCAAATATAATGTTCTGTAAAATAATATAATGGTGAAAGTTTTACCAAAGAAAAACCCAAATAATCCAAAATACAGCAACATTTTTTGCAAAATCACTGGTAGCCATAGCACACATGAGGAAAGATAGTCCATTAGCCATTAATGTGAAGTCAACATATTACAGAGGTACAGCATTTAACGAATTTTCGTGCAACATATAACCTAACCCCCGACTGGCTAATAAACCACAGCAACCAGCGATAAGGGCAAAAAAACTGCTTTTGCTGACGGCTTCTGACCATCTGAACATATAACCATAATCAATTACCAATCATCACTATCCTTAGATAATCTAGTTATTACATAGATATAATTTTAGATGGAAAACTGATAACTAAGTCAATAATTATCATTTATTTCGTATTTTTCCAATTAAACATTGTGAATCGCCATTGTATTTTTACATAAATGATGAGTACAGTGACTAAAAATATTAATATCTCTGGTTTTAATTTATTTTCATTTTAACGTTTTACGACTACATCATTACGATTATTTAAGTTTATTTGATATTAATTTCCGATCGAGTAAATTTATATTATAAGTTATGTATAGAAATGTACAATATAGGTACTTATACGTGGCCATAAAAGCAAGTTTTATTAATAATTAAAATATGTTTTAAGTAGGTATGTTTGTGTTACATAATATACATGAGGCTATATAAAGGGTTAAAAAAATTATAGATATTCTATATTATATTATATTATATTATAGTAGTAAAAGTTATAGGTACGATTATGTGTGCACGCACAATGCACAATGCAGGCAACGAATGTCACTACGTAATATTTCTTAAGTTTATATTTTTTTAAACTTTTCTCATTTTCATAACGCACCCTTGCGTTTAAAACAAAATGTACACTAATCAGTTAAATAAAACTTCAGATATAATTTTCCAAAGAAATCGCCTCACGTTTTAATAATGTATAACAGTACCACAATAACCAGGAAAAACTGTAAAAACTCAAATACCTTTGTAAATAGTAATAGAATATAATGTTTAATAGGTTTAATGTCTCTATCAATTTCTCAAGACGATTTGCCACAATAGTAATCAAAATAAATATTAACAACATTTAATGGATATGAAAGGAACAAAACAAGCGGCGTGAATCAATGCTTCACTAGTTACTAACAAGATAAATTGCTCGTTTAACACGGTTCCGGAGCTACGTTCCTGCTGAGGATAGCGACGTCGAGCAAATTCTTGTAAGAAAAGAAAAAATTGAAGAGGTCTGGTAAGAGTTTAATCAGGTCTGAATTAGAATTGAATGAGCAAAATGACAGCAAGGATATGTGTAATAAAAAAATTGAGTTCGAAGAATCATATTTTAAAGCGATTGCTACAGTCAATAAAAAGTCGATTTCTTATTTGATTATAAGAAAAATAAATGCTGTATACATCAAGAATTTCAATAATTTTGTTTCAAAAATAATATATAATATACAACATATAACCAGATTTGTATCACACTTTGAATTATAAGTTAATACGTTTTGAAATTGATTCAGTAAAAATTTGAGTTTGTGCAATGGTGCCTATTTATTTGTGTACACATAAAGAACAATGCATATGCGAATTTTATTCAGTAATACATTTTAAAAGTAAAATTATTAAAAAAAAAAAAAATTGAAAATGTTGATAAATAGTTCAGAAAGAATTATTTTTTTGAAAATAATAAACTAAAATAAAAAAACTAAAATCGTTTAAGGAGAAACTGTTTATACGAATAAATATCCATTGTAGTAATAATTTGAACTTCAAATGATCATAAAATAATATTAATGTAAACTTATTTAAAGTAATTCATTAACGAAAGAATATAAATGAAGGGAGAATCATAATTTAAGCGAATCTAATTTGCACAGTACTAGTATTAAATAATAAAACTATTAATAATTATCCTTTTATTTTATTAACTTTTATTTCGAAAAAATACAATTGGATTAATTTTTACACTTAGGATTTTGTAATACAGCTTTTTTTTCATTCATAATTATATAGAATAATATTAAATTAAGCTGTTTTCATAATTTACTGTTTATTCAAAGTATTTAAAAATTATAATATGTTTATATATAGTCTTATATATACATATTACATATCTAGGACTATAATATGTTTTTTTTTTGGGGTCTTGACCTCTGACGTAATTTTCCGATGATCACTCATTAATATTTTCTCACGTAAATACCCAATTATTTTTTCGACGATATATTGGTACGGTAACTAATTAGAATAATAATATTATAAAACATATAACAGCTTTATTATATTGGGTGTTTGTAATGATCGAGAATTTGAGAATTGAAATCATTGTGCAGTTGTTTTGAAATGATAATAAAAATCGATTTTAAACATTGTAGAAATGAAATATTATAGTAGCTATTAGCTATAATGTATACCATTATACTTGTATACTATTCAATCTTTATTATAAATAATATATTATAATTTATAAACATAATATATGTTAATAATATTTATATAATATAATAAAATATATAATATAATCTTACAATACAAAATTACTGTGAATTTACTTAAGTACATATTAATTGTACACAATAATATTATATTTTTTTGTATAAATGTATACGCATAATCAGTATAACCAGTTTTATATGACGTATAAATGTTTACCTACCTATTATCTACGTCGAAATACCATTAGCTGCTGGACGTAGCAGTAGCAGGGCTGTATAATCAATTTTAAAACAAGTTTGCTTAGCAATTTAATTTTCATTACCTATCTACGTAGTCTGTCCTTTGGTCACACGGACGTAGCTGAGCATATAGATGGTACATAATATCAATAACGAAAAACAACCTGCAATTTGCATTAATAATTCAGAAGACCTAGCGTAGCATTGTGTTGTGTAGTTGTATTGATGGGATTATAATCGCTTATATTATATTGTGCATAATATTTAGATATCGTTTTAAAAATTTATTTTTCTGATTAAGTATTAAGTACAAAATTAATTCATTCCTCACAGATATTTTTCAGTGTTTATTATACATTATAGTAAGATAATAACTTACATATTTGTTAATTTACTTTAAAATAATGTTTAGTGTTTAGTGACGTTCATTTGATATATCTAATATATTATACATTTTCGCTTCAATACTAATTCATCATTGGCCATGAAGGTGACGTATTCCTGGTTGATATATTCATGCTTCATTTTTGGTAAGTAATAATATTTGTTATTATTCTTTATTGATGGAAAAAAAACTCCATTTACAAAACATCTATATGATGTAAAAAAAAAAAAAAATACAAGTAGTATAAAGATGAAATAAATTAGTAAAGATTGCATTAAAAAATTAGATTTATAGTACAAATGGTATTGAAATTAAATTATTCATAAATATAACAAAAATGTGATTTATAAACATATAGAAAACAACAATTTTATAAAAAATTTTTTTTGATTAGTATTTCCTATGGTCATCACTCATTCACTAATTTTCCTAGACTCTTATTAAAATTGAATATATGATTTATAAAATCTATATTTATAGATCTATGAAAAAAGCTAATAACAATATTATGTGAAATGAGAAAAAATATACTTGAGATCAAATATGTGACGAAGAAAAAAGCAAATCAATGTAGACTTTTTATATTTCAAATGACTATAATATTAGTATTATTAGTTATTGTATAGGGTTTAATTATTTATTTCTTATTCAATACAATTAATAATATTATTTATGTAAAACAAAAATTTATAATAAGCACGATATAAAACAGAAAACTCTGATTTATAATATTACTTCGTTTAACATTAAAAAATTAACCGTTTCAGGAGAAGGCGTTTTTTGTGATAGAAAACTTGAAAAACGTCAAACTGTATCATCTTGCACAGTGTTGGTAACTATAATAATAATAATTATGTTATTTTAAGTATCAAAAATAGGGTAGGTTGGCGGGAAACGTGTACCCCAAAAACATTAACGAGCCCAATATTAAATAATACACAAGCTATGTAATATAACAACTTCGGTAAATTATTATACAATTATACATTCATTCCATTCATACATTATTTAACAACTGATACTGTAATAACTGTATATTATTTCTCTTGATTTTATCTTGTATTCTATAGTGATCTACTTCACTTTTAAATTTATACTATATCTACCTACCTACTTATATATATATATATATAAAAATCTTGGATTTAAAACTCTCTAAGAATTTTGTGTAAAGTTTTGTTCTTAGAATTTTTATTAGGTAAGAAATGCATTAATCTATATTAAATATATGATTATATCTAATGAAAGTTTATAACTATTGTTGTTTACTTAACCTTTATTGTGATTTTAATTGGATTATTTCTTTTACTGCTGATCTTTAAAAATAACTTAATGGTCTATATTATAAATATTTAAAATACATGCTATCATCTATATTTTTGATTACTTCTAGCTTCTATTTAATAAACTAACCTAACTAATTCTATGATAGCACATGCTAATTATGTGTTTATCGTTTTTCGTGTATTTTGGCATTAAATTATTTTTAATATAATATATTTCACTATATATTTAAAAAAAAAGGAAACATAATAGTGCATAATACGATTATATTATATGAATTACTATATTATTTATCTTTCGGAAATAATACAATACCAATTATTTACTTAAATCACACTTTAGTTTTAGTAAAAAATATTGTGTTTATGTATGATTTTGTACATATTTAATTTTGTAACTTTATTGCTATATTGAGTACTTATACAAACAATTGGTTTTTAAAAAATAATTGATGAGAAATAATGTGTTCATGAACTAAACATAGCTATCATAATATAGTTGATTGTTATTTCCAATCATTATTTGTTGCATATTTTAATTTTGAATTTACAATTACAGAAATCCTGATGACGCATTTAACTGTTCAAATGGACAATGTATCGAATCGTCGGCTGTTTGCGACGGTCATGCGGATTGTTCAGATAGTTCAGACGAGACCAACGATTTATGTGCAAAACAAACGTATGGAATAAATATGACTATACATTTTAGCTATAATGATTAGTTATAATTGCATTTAATATTATATTTCTGTCTGTATAATATAGATGTCGAAATTATTCCTATCGATGTAAATATGGAGCTTGTGTAGATAAAAGTGCAAAATGCAATGGTAAAAACGATTGTGTCGATGGATCTGACGAAAACTTACCCGAATGTAAAAAAAACTCTGTAAACAGTACTCAAAGTTCCAATGGTTCGTCTAAATGCCTGTAAGCGGTTTATAAACATATTTATTTTTATTTGTACTGATAAAACGTTTATTTAATTAATTAAATAACTCTCACTTGTAAGTTATTTGTACACCTAATATACTAGTATAAATTATATATTATGTTTGATATTTAATTTTTATTATTATTTATTATAAGTATTATTTTTAAAGCTGTAATGATATTATGCTTTTTATTTTTGTATAATATTTAATATTATATGTTATTAAAATAGAAAATTCAATATGAATAATTAATTTTTAAATATAACTCATAATTAAATTTGAGTTTTTTTTTATTTTAAAGCGAAGACCAGTATAAATGTAAATCTGGTCAATGTATTGACGGAACATCAACTTGTGATGGATCTCGAGATTGTAAAGATGGATCTGATGAAACTTTAGCATTATGTAAAGCAGTTCGGTGAGTTGGTTATAATAAAACAACTTTTATATTATATTAAATATTTTAATTTGAGGTGTCAAAAGTATACGTTCCGGTGTAAATATGGAGCTTGTGTCAGTAAAGAGAGTAAATGCGATGGCGTAAAACAATGTGCTGATGGATCTGATGAAGAAAACTGTGTTGATCGTAATCCAATCTCACAACCGATAACAGTAAAACCTGTGAATAATACAACACAACCTACGACGCAGTCTAATACTAAGTATATATTTTATTTTGTTTTAGTTATACTAAAACATACGCATTATTTATAAAGTATTTGAGAATTTTGCAAATTCAAAGAAAATAACGAATATTTTCAAAAATTTAATTTTTAGTTTATGAACGCCATATATAATTCATAAACTTAATATTGTCATTAAAATGCCTTACTTATTATGATAGATAAAATAAAATATAAATTTGTAGCTTTTGCTACAATAATCTTATTGATTATAGGCACCACACGCGTCACTTTTGATAGCTTTAGTCAACAAATTACCGAATATGGATTCTATACGAATCAATTATACCTGATTATTATTTTTTGAATTTTTATACTTATGATTGATATAATGCTAATTAATTGTATTTTATAACATAAGGAATGTATGTGTTTTACCAATTGCTGAAGGGGTATTATATTCGTACGAAGGTTCAAATGAAATCTTACCTCACGGGACATTGATTGACAATTATCGCACTGTATTTGAGAATTGTGAAGTTGGATATCATAAGGCTTATCCTAATGGTTTTAGGGTTTGTCAGAGTAACGGAAAATGGATATCAAGTTCTGAGAAATTATGTTTCAGTAAGTTATGTATTGTAATTTGTATGTTATAATTATTACTTATTTATGTACTATTTGTCTGATTTTTGGTTATGTTTGTTCATAATTTTTCATGTTTATAGAAATGTGTCCGCCTCTAATATCTGATAGTTTAAATATTAATTGTACTCTCAATGGAAACTATGCTAATTGTTCAAATCCATCAATATATGGCACAAAAGCAACACCATTTTGTAAGCCAACACATAAAATACCAAATGGACAAGAAGAAACTCCAATTGAATTACTTTGTCAGTCTAATGGAATGTGGAATAATCAACTATATAGATGCATTCCACGTAATTGTATTTTTTTATTCTATATTATTAATTTATACACATATATTTTTAAGAGGATTTTGTGAGCGCAATACTTGTTTTATCTCTTAGAAGCACAAGCAATGTAGATTGTAGATAAATCAAATTCAAGTAAAATTATTTATTATAATTTGTGAGAAATCTTTTAAATTTTAATAAAATTTATTGTAGAAGATACATTATCGAGTGTTTGACATATAGGCTTTAAATTTAATTATTATTTTACTTTAATTTGACTTTTAAATAAAAAACGAATTATTTGGAAAAAAATATATATTATTTATTAATAATATTTATATATTATTAAAAAATTATTTAAATTACTCGATATTATATAATTTAAATAATATAATATACTTAATAGCTTTTGTAATAAATGATTTTATAACAGTTGTTTAACATACTCTGAAGCCTTTAACATTATATTTTATTGTTTATTATATAGTTACTATTTGTATTTAGTTAATACATTATAAATTCGTATTAAAATTTTATTTTAGATTGTGGAAGAGTATATAATAATGGCAAACCATTGATCAATAATGGCAAGATAGCACATGTTGGAACAGCTCCTTGGAACGTTGGAATTTACCAATTAAATAAAGAGAATTCCAAATATGACTTGATATGCGGAGGATCTATAATTACTCCAAATTTAATTGTTTCTGGTATGAACTGTGCAGTATTTATTTAAAACCTATGAATGAATAATAATTTTTTTAATTATGTTTTTAGCGGCTCATTGTTTTTGGCAAAAAGATATGTTATCTAAACGAATATCAGTTCTCGATGGTCTATATAAAATTGGTGTTGGGAAATATAATAGAAATTTAACAGTAATTGACAATGAATTCACTCAAATAATGGATGTAAGTTATTATACTTATTAGTGTACAAGTAGAATCTTAGAAACCCATAATAAAAAATATATATTAAAATATAATAAATATTACTATGAATTAAAAATTTTTTTTAGGTAGAAACAATTTATCTTAAAGAAAGTTATTATGGATCTGATGGATTCCATGGTGAAGATATAGCTGTTATCGTATTAAAAAATAAAGTTATAATTAGTATAGGTGCTGCACCAGTTTGTGTTGATTGGAGTGGTAATTATAATATACAAAATGGAGCTCAAGGAAAGGTTTGTATGATAAAAATTACAATTAAGGACTTTATTATCATTTGAAATTATCCATTTATGTGGTACGTTAGGTTATTTAACATTATTAATATGTATTATTTTATAATATTTACTTATTTAGTTACATTGACAGAGAGTAGTATTATACATTATAAAATTATACTTTCACAGATTGTTGGTTGGGGAAAAACGGAAAAAGACACATCAAGTCCTACTTTATTAGAAGCAACTTTACCATACATCGATCACAATTCTTGCCGAAGCATGTATACAAATGGTTTTCAAACATTTGTGACTATTGATAAGTTTTGTGCTGGATCTGCATTAGGTAATAAAATATTTAGTTAATTATATTTGAAACCATTTTTTCATTTTTTTTTCTACAAACACGATTCAATCATATGCATTATTTGCATATTGCTATTATTATAAATATAACTGATTATTTTGTTATCAACGATATGACAATCGAACTTCAGCATTTAATATCTAATAGTTATACTAACTATTCAGGAAATGTCATATGATTGGTTTTTGTGATTTGAATAAAATATCTTTAATTTCAGGACAAGGGGTTCGCGAAGGTGACAGTGGAGCAGGTTTAACATTTTTGCATTCTAATTTGTATTATTTAACTGGAGTAGTGAGTGTCAAGGATCCAAATACAAATAATTCAATAGCAGTTTTTACAGATGTCAGGTATCACATTCAATGGGTTCGTGAATTGTATAACAAATATACTTCTTATGCTAGTGATAATTTATATAAACCCAGTAGTCTGGCATTGCAATAAAAATAATTTATTAAATGTGTTATTAAAATCAATATTTATATAAATATATTTTTACTTATGTTATTTTTAACAATTGTTTCATTGAATTAAATCAAATTAAAGATTTTATTTAATTATCTTAGGTGATAAACATACATTATAAACATAATGTATATTTTTTATAACTTTTTGTTGTATAAATAATTGATTCTTGATTATTTTTATTGTAATTGATTATTAAAATTACTACTTTTATTTTTATTTTTGTACAATTATTTCAATGTTTAAGGGTTAGGTTAAACGTGTTCATTGAATTTAACAATTCTAAAAAAAAAAAAAAAAAATATATATATATGTTTTAAAATACACATTTGAATGAGTTAAATAGTGAGCTTGTTACATTCATATTATGGGATAGTATGTTTCTTTTTTTTCAATAAATAATAACAGTGAAATAATATTTTAACATGATACTATGAATCTTTCAATACAGAAGTGTAACTAAATAATCTATCTTAAATGTTGTTGTGTTACGGAATGTTAATATTCAAAAATTAAACATATTTAAAAATATATATTATCTTGGATAGTTATGCACTAGTATAAAATCTTGTACAAAATCATAGAGATCTCCAACACCAATAATGTTAAGATATTAAAGTATACCGCTACGATTAATATTTTTATTATTTTTATTTTTTCTATTATTAAACTTAAAGTTATGGTTTGATGTTGTCCCACGACGATTTAATATAAAAATAATTAAAAATGTAAAACACAAATCTACTGAACAAAGACGCAACGGCAGCAAATTTCTTTTCAGGACATGGAAATGGAATAAAATATTAAGCAGAAAATTTACAGACTAGGAAATTAAAATAAAGTTTAACATAAGCTCATAGTACCTACATCGAAAAAAAGAATAAAATTATTTAAACCTCTTTTTATTTTATATTTAGAATATGTATTTAAAATATCTTGATAATAGTGCTTAATGAATGATGATATTTAAGCGCATTATAGTTAACTTAAATACAATTTTTACTTATATATTTTAATGGATATTGAGTTTCTCTTTTATAATAATACCAGTAAGAATATAACAATTAAACTATTACTGGCGTGTAGCTAAATAGCCTATCAGTTATGCTGTGTTACATAAACAAATTATTCAAATATATTATAAAAAAAAAAATATATCAGTTTAAACAGTCTTTTTTACAGTACCAAAGTCAATATAACTGTTAAGTCAAAAATAATAATTGATTCAAATGATATAGGCACTAAAAATAACAAATGATGTATACTGAATTGAACTCCGCAGGGTAGGAGACCGATTAATAGACCACAGCATAGATGGTAAAAGGTCTTACAAAAATAAGAAAGAACTAAAACCAATACAACTAGGGATAACCATTTATTTTAAATCAGCTCTTGATAGAGACCGACGGTAAAAAGTTAGTTTTGCGGCTATGAACCTCAACCTCTAGAGCTGAAAGAAGAAGAACAACAATATACTAGGAATCAAAATATTTGTAAACTGAAATTTCTCATAGTGATATTAATATGTAACATAAGAAATGTTTCTGAGTACACAAAATTATTGCCATTGCAGTCATTGCGTAACTTAAATTAGATTAGATTAATAAATATAACTTATTTTGTAGGTAACAAACAACAAACAGTAAAAGAAAAAAAAAGTTAATTGATAATTTTAAATCATAAAATGGATTACCATAATCTTACAAAAGTAATTGTTTGTAATGTTTGTATAAATATTAAAATAGGTAATTAAATTAAATTTTTAAAGACAAAGCCAAGTTTGTTTAGCCATTATTTAGCCTTTTTGGTATTTTGACATTTTCCTATAGACTGTAACTCTTTGTTTTGATAATCTCATAAGAAATGTTATCACAATGTGACTCATACTTTGTTCTGCTTCTTTACAACGACATGTTAAATTATCTTTAAATTAATTTAAGACACTGCCATGGAAAACACGAGTGTTCAACTGTACACTAAAAAGTTACATGACGGTTAAAACTTAAAATAGTTTACAAGCTTAAAAGATAAGATACTTTAAAGCTTATAGACGGAAACCATTTTGTTCCGGTACTGATAGAATGAGAGCTACCATGCTTCAGGGGATGACAGCAATAATAGAGTGGTGGTCAGTCGTTGACAGGTTCTCATTCCAGATATTCAAAAAAATTTTAATAAAATATGTGTATGTGTATCTTCAATTAATCTGTATAATCAGTCATACACTTATATATGTATAGACACGTCCAAAAAAACTATAAGCTGCATGTGATGTAGTAGTACACAATCAATTTTAAAACTAGTTTACACACTCACTCATATTATATTATATTATAACCATTTATGTTTATCTATATACTTTGTCCTTCAGTCGAACATATAAACGCATACATCAAATAAGATACATAAATTAACATCATTTATATTACAGAGTCATGGAAATTTAAATTATGTATAGAAGACTCGATTTTGTATGCAAAATGTTATAATTTTTGTTGGTATATTATCGTCTACATATCTTATACATTTGAAAATTAATTATTTTTAATAGGTATTTAATAAATATTATAAAAGGTATTTTACCATACTAAAATGTTTGTTAATCTATGGTAAAATATTTTTAATTGCCGAGTTTCATTAATTTGATATAACTATTGTAATACGATTTAAGGTTTATATTGAAAAATATATTGTTTTCTTTAATTAGAGTTCACCATTAGCCACGAAGGTGATATATTCCTGTTCAATGTATTCATGTTTAGTTTTTGGTAAATAATATCAAGGTTAATGAGGTTAATGAGGTATGTAGAGACGGCGCTTATAATACTCACAGTCCACAGATATAAAATTCAGTCGTCATGTATATAAAGTTCAGTTGCTTATTACTTATTACACTCAAAATCGTTTGGAATGACCCGAATGTATTTAAACACATAAAAAAATATATTATGTTTTTGGTTAAAATTGATTAATAAATTGGTTTTGAATAGTCCTTTAATTTTATTGGAATAATGAATAACATTTTTGCAGGTCCACATTTCATTCAATAATTTTATAACTTTTGCATTGGCGAAAGTCATAAAATTACTTAAAATTAATAAAAACTATTTAAAATTAAAAAAAAAGGTACTTTTAAGTTGTATTTAATAATCATAATACGAATATCAAAAATATTATTTATAATGCATTATCAAATGAGTTAAATATTAAGTTTACATCTGTATTACGGATTAGTATGTTTCTTTTTTCCAATAAATTATTATAGTATAATGATGTTATACCAGGATCCTATGAATTTTTCAATAGGTTAGGTTTTATTGATGACTAAATAATTTGTATATTATTGCTTGTTATTTTTATATTCTTAAGCATGCATGCACGAAGAATTCGCCACTGATATCATGGAATGCTATGTTTCTTTTCTCTAGTAAATAATAATAGCATAACTATATTATAACGCGATACTACAAAATTTTCAATACGGAAGTGTAGCTAAATTATCTATCTAGAACGCCGTGTTACGGAATATTAATATTCAATTATTAACATATTATTTAAAAATATAATATATTGTTTAGGGTACTTAAACACTGTAATGAGAAATCGTTCAGGAAGTATAATTATACAGTGTATAAATCATCTATACTATATAAATTATAATATTAGTTTCACCTTTTTGTCAAATAATAATTATATATTTCACATAAAAATAATAACTTTTTCGTTTATAATGAATAAAAAAATATTAATTAATAAATTGTTACTAACAAATAGTAAACTTAATTAAAAATATTGAGATATATTAGTAACAGACAACGTGCATTTATGGAATTTCGTAAAAGGTGTTCACTATACATGTAATTTAATTGAATTTCAAATTTTAAATAACAGTTTAAGAAAAATTTAATTTAAATATCTTATGCACCTAAATATTACAGTTAAATCTACTTATAAAAATTACAAAATTATAGGCAAATAAATGTGAACCATACAAAGAAATATCGGTAATTATGACCTTCTTATCATAATATACCCATACACATGTAGTATAGATACGAGTGACTTTTCCATAATGATTGTGATAAAGAAAGCGTATATATTTTTTTTAATACTAGTGCATTCTTAGAAAAAAAAATAATAATTAAAACTATAGGATTCAGAATATTATACGCAGAGTACGAGTTGACCTCGAGTACCTGTTTACTTACACCAATACAATTGAATTTATTCCCGGATCATTTATAAGTATGAAAAATTAAATTCGCTATTGTTAAATATCAGTAACAAAAATAGAACAATCCAAGAAAAACAAATTTTTTGAGAGAAGTAATGACTAAGTATACTGGTAATCTCATTACCAGATACCAGTGTTTAAAAACAATATAATATTTTAAATAATTACTTTACTACTACAATTCTTTAATAAATAAATAAATAATAAATATAATTCAATAAATAAAAATTAATGACCCTAATAAAAGGCTAAATAAGGCTTTCTAAACAAAATGTCGTACATCATAAATTATAAAAAAATTAATACATTTTAATGATAATGGTTAACATTTAAGCAATAATGTTATTTAAAAAAACAAGTATAAACTAAACAACATTTTGAGATTAATATTAGACAACAAGTCAATTTTTATTTTACGCAGTATTTTTTTTTCAATTTTTCTTTATTTATAATTTAGAAAGATTTAATTTATAAATTATTTCGGTCATCATGTATATAGTGCCATAAAACATAATTTACAGTTGACACACTCTAGTATTCATAACCTGTGTATACTGTATACATTTATAAAATCTAAACAACTTAACATTTATTCTTCTTTTCTAAAGTCAATCAATACTCAAACATATTTTATTATTTTAATTTTGAGTATAAAATTTTAATTTTTTTAGATTTTTTAGATTTTCTATTATCTCACCGGAGAAGACAAAACTAAAACAATTACCTATTTCAATCGTATGTACATATATAATTCTAATATTTTATTAGATAATTACAATAAGTATAATAAGTACCTACCTAAGTATATTTAAAAAATACATACAACTATAATGTGCATTATGCACATGCACATGTACATAGTATGTAAAAATCCTTATCCTGAATTTTATAAGCCACGAAGTTGTAAATACATCAGAATTCAAGCTGAACGAATGCGCTTTATAAATCATACATACGTTTTATATTTAAATAAAATTCTATAATTTGATCACCAAATGCAATAGGCTTAATATAAATATTTAACTTGGTCATATTTACTGTCCAATTACATTCTCTAAATTATTTGATTGATGACTAGACGTAGTACTAGACAATTAATTAAATTGTATTTTTAATATTAGTTTACGAACGATGGTCCCAATTAGTGGAGTGATGGAAATTGTTTGCATGGAGAATTATATTATTGTTATCAAAATTATATTAAGTCTTTATAATACAAAATCAATGAAATAAAAAACGAAACTTTTAAATCGCATTTGAGTGGCTTATCTGCAACGAACGATACCGATTACTCATTGTGGAAAGCCACAAGACGCATTAAAAGACCTCGTACACATGTACCACCCATTCGTAAAGTAGACGGCACCTGGGCACGCAGTGAGCAAGATAAAGCTGAAGTATTTGGGCAACACCTTGAGAATGTATTTCAACCAAATGATATCGCTTCCGAACTTGATATAATACAATGTCAACCACTCAACGAAACAAGAAAAAAAATACGATATTTTACACCTCTAGAAGTCGCTCATGAAATTGATAACAACATCAACCCAAAAAAGGCACCTGGTTTCGACGAGATCAGCCCACGTATACTTAAAGAGTTACCAAAGAAGGCGGTCATTCTTTTAACACATATATACAATGGAATCCTACGACTGGAATATTTCCCTAAGCAATGGAAAAAGGCGCAAGTGATCATGCTACTAAAACCAGGCAAGCCACCTGAACGATCTACCTCGTACAGACCGATATCGCTTCTTCCAAGCATGTCAAAGCTCTTTGAAAAGCTTCTTCTTAAACGATTAAAACCACTTCTAGAAGAAAAACACCTCATACCAGACCATCAGTTTGGTTTTCGGAACAAACATTCTACTATTGATCAAGTTCATCGTGTCACTAATGTAATAAGCAAGGCACTGGAAGAAAAAAAATATTGCTGCGGACCCACACAGCAAATTAATGTTTTTGAAATATTTTCAAAACATTTTCAAATGTATGTAAATATTTGATTGAATATTCACAAAATATTGTAATCATATATTCAAATATTTTCAAAATATTGTCACATCACTTTTTGGCAGGAAGAAAAATGTTTTTAAAACGTTTGCTTTCAAATATTGTTAAAAGCTTTTTATGGAAATCTTGCCAAAACGAAATACCAACAATATTATTAAAATAAATGAACACTAATATTTGTATTATATTTTAAAGAGAATATTTCCAAAACGAAATACCAACAATATTATTAGAATATGATGATAAATAATAAATAAAATGACCACCAATAATTTTTATATATTTTCAGAGAATATTACCTAAACGAAATAGAAGCAATATTACTAATAATATAAAATTTGAATCAGGCATATATTTTATTTGTACACAAATAAAATATTATACATATTATAGACAATAATCAAATCCTATTTTCAAATAACAAAACAAATATATATATATTTTTATGCGGTTTATTTATTAGAACATCCATAATAAATAATAATGAACCCATCAAAAAAAAATTAATAATTGATTGAATAATATAATATAATTTTAGTTTGTGTGAAAATACATAATACTACATAACAATGGATGATAATTAATAGAATCCATAACCAATATATAATACAAATGACAAACATTTAATGGATACAAAATATAAAATTAAAAAAAAAGGAATACACTATAGAAAGTTTTAAATTATTCAACTAATTATATATATAATACAAATTTTAAATTATATAAAAGTTAATTATGTAAAACTGCATATAACACACAGTAAGTACCTACACAATATCATAAAATATATCATATTATATTATTAATGAAAATTAATAAATATTTAATATAATATTGGTTAGTGTGAAAATACATAATATTCAATATAATATAAATAGAAAACATTTAGTAGATACTAAGTATAAAACACAAAAAAAAAAAAATTAATTAAAAAAAAAAAGAATACTACTTACAAAATGTTTTATAATATTCAAGTAAATGTATATGGATAGTAAAAATGTTAAATATTATAATAGTTTAAATAGTTAATTATTTAATACTGAATATAACACGCGTACTTATAGATATACAATATAATAGTTTATAATATTTAATAAAATAAATAAATATTATATAATTATATGTGATTAAATAAACAAAAAGAATACAATTTGCACAAATGAAAAAAAAAAATTTTAAATGTACCTCTTAATGTTAATAATACACATTTATTAAAAGAACGAATTCTGATCATATAATATATTAGTGATTTGATTTTTTTTAAGCTTTATTATTGATAGAATATTTTTCCTTAGTCTTTTTTATGCGAGCTGATGATTGAGCCATCCAATTTTTCAATGGTTTTTCTATTTCAATATCACTAATATCTTTGTATTGTCTCATTTTTCTTATGGATTCTAATACAATAAAAATTATAACACTTATTAGTACACGATAATATTTATTGTAAATGTTAATTACATAATGTTGTAATCATTTCCATAGTTGATACAGTAAATAATTAATACTAAATAATGGAGCAATTAGTAATGTATAATAATTCAGTATATTTTAATATTTTGAAATTTAAGTAAATAACATATATAATATACAGTAATGTGCTAATGTCTATTATTATTATCCAGTGATAATTATAAGAGTATATTTTATTTGACTTTGTTGTCATAGATTTTAGTTTTATAAATAACTGATGATGATATAATAAAATAGGTAATTTGATGTTATTGTAATCAAAATAATATAATTAATTTTGTTATTGTTATTGAACTATTATCAAAATTTAAGGTAAGTTTTTTCTGAGTTATATGTTCCATTTTTTAATTTAAAAATAAAATAATTTTCCTATCATTACTTACCAAAAATAATTCTACATGTTTGAAGAGTTGAAAACTGTTTTTTTCCTTTGAACCCAATATAAGAATAATTTGCCAAAAAGTTGTCAGTAAATAGTTTTTGCATGATTTTCCGTACAGTTTCAGACATATTAGAACCAGTGAGACGAGACAATTCTAAAATCTGTTACAAATTTAATTAATCACTCATATATGCTATTTGATTTTCTCTTATAATCACCACTTTGCTTCTGAATTTTTGTTCATTGGTAAGTTTATCTTCCATAGTATCTAAATCAGCATCATTATTAATACGCATCAAATCATCAGTATTATCAAAACCATCAAAATGTAATGTTTCTGATTGGATATTATTTAATTTATCTAATATTTGTTGTTGTACTGCAAACAAATTATCAATATTTTCTTGTATATTTTTCAAATCGTGTTTCATAACAATAATATTTCTATTTATGGATTTTTGAAAAGCTATATTTCCTATATAAAACACACAAATATTACTTATATTAATCATACAAAATATATCATGGTACACAATTTCTATCTTACCACCATCTCTATTATCACCAGAACTAGTTGGAGTTATTACTTGTCGAATCAAAGTTGGAGTACGTAGCTTCTTTTCTGAATCTAGAAAACTATCGTTAACAGAAGCTTCAGAAGATTCAGAATTAATGGATGTATCAAATAGATTTCTTTTTGACGTAGATTTTGTTTCATTTTGAATATCTGAATGCGGTCTAACACTCTCTGTAATTGTTTGTATATCTTGTGAATTTGATGTGCTTTGCACTTGTGATAAATTTGAACCAAAAATTATATCTTTGTGCCCTTCAAAAGAATTATAATCGGATATCAAATTATCTACTGTTGTTCCTGAAACATATATTAATAAAATTATAATAATATCACAAATAGTAAATAGGTAAGATTAGCTTATATGATTATAATTTTTCTTTAACTAATTGACAACTAATATAATATACACACCAAATTAAATGTATGTACTCAAATTGTGTATTAATAAATGAAATTTCTATATGACTACAGTGGTAGGTAACATAATATAGTATACAACTTTATAATTGTATATTTTCCCTTACCTTCAATTTCTTCTAATATTGGAGGACATAAAACATCAGATGTATAATCGATGCCTCGATCGTTGCTGAATTCTTGAGATGAATAATATACTTTTTTCCTTTTTTTCCTAGTTTCCTTGTCGTCTTCATTGGAGGAAAGCTCAGACGTATCTTGAGCTTTTAAAGATTTTAAACGAGCTTGATGGAAACTCTCTAGTAGTATAATTTTAAATAGGTATAAAATATATTGAAATACAAATTATCTCTATTACCTAGGTATATTATTAGCTAATAATATAATATACCTTGGTATATTATTATTATATTTATTATTGCTGTACTTATTAAAAATCAAAACATACTTATATTTTGTTGTAGAGGACGGGCGTCATAATAGTCAAAATCTTCTCTGTTTGGTTGAAAACGTCCTTCTAAAAATTTTTTTAGATTGGATTTTTTTTTGGGCCATGCACATGCACCTTTGTGATACCATGTATCAGGTACAACATCAACACTATTGTCCACAGCAAAACAGACAATAGTCCACATAATTCTAAAAACATTATATTTCGTATTAAGTTACTAAAATATTAATTTTAATTTATTGATACAGGTGTATATTATGCTTGTTAAATTGGAGCTATTTTTGTTTTACTAATCATTCATTATATTGTATCTGTATTGAAATATATTGAATATAATAAAAATATATAAAATAATGGAATATCTATAGAGCTATAAGTAATAAAGATTAAATTTTTGTTAAACTACCTTATATTATTATTATTATTATTTATAATGCTAATACGATATAGCCATAACAATAAAAGTATAAAACATAATAAATTAAACACAAAATACATAGAGGCCAACTTTTTACATCATACTCACTATATTAATTAAGAATGAATAATTGGTATAGCTGTAACTAAACCCTCAAAATGAAAAATCATCATTTTCATTTTAATATCAGATTCATCCCATTCGAATGAATGTTGAGAAAGATTATTTACGTTATAAATGTTGAGCTTAGATGATTTTAAAGGGCTAATAAACATTTCTTCCTGGTTTAAAAACATTTTACCAATTAACATTATATTGTTGGAAGTTATTGATGATACAATTTCAGTTATTTTTTTATTTCACCACTTTGAATTGAAAAATAACAATTTGGCTCTTTGGTGGTAAATTTAACTTTTTTGATATTATTATTATTATGTTCTATGTTTCCACTTTTACATTTTTCTTCATAACGTCGAACAACTTGTTGTAAAGGTTTTTCATGTTTACGGAGCATATTTTTCAAATCCTTCATATAATTTTCAAAAGGGAACGCACTACAATAATCGAGTGGCCCAAATCTAATATAATCATCAGGTAAATGAATTAGGCTATGAAAATTGTATGACATAAATTGACTTCCGTAGATTTGTTCAAATGATTTAACAAAATAAACAAGAAGTTTGCGAGCATACTCAACATATTGCTTATAGTTAGGGCTTAAAAGTATTCTCATAGCAATACTTAAGACCATAAAATGTTCATAACAGTTACTAGATAATATGTTTTTTAAAACTACTGGTCCTGTATACAACAAAAACTGGCGGAATTCAGTAGCCTTCCAACGAGCTACATCTTCTATAGCCCTTGGTTTTCGTGAAAAATCATTGGTTACATCAGTTTTTAATGTCAAAAGAGAATTTGTAATTTTTCTAATTTTCCAACTAGGCAACCGAACAGTCTTTGGTCCCTTATGTTGCCAAAGAATAATTAATTTCCGCACAACTCCCAAGCAAACCAAGTGCATATAGTCCAAAGAGAATATATTAACTATATCAAGGTCAGGGATCATGACAAGGGATGAAATTATTGAAGATGTATGATGTTCTTCGTCTTTCATAGTTATGTAATCATAATGAGTTCTTTTTTCACAGTTTTCGATAAATGGAAAACAGACACGATTCTCTAAATATTCTCCTTCTATTACACACCTTGAACATGAAAAATAACCAGCATGTCCCTTGTTTCTCATTACAAATGATCTGGCAGGAGCATCACAGCAAATTACTTTTAAAATTACTTTTTTAGTAATATTATTTATCATTATCCCATGGGTAGATAGTTTAAGCATTTCTGCAATAAAATCTTTAATAAATATGTTACTATCTTGAGGTTTATTGTGGCCATAGTATATTCCAATAGGAAAAACATTATTATTATAAGGAAAAATATAAGCCAAAATTGGCCAAAATTGGCTTGAACTACTCTTGCTTAAAGGTAGACCATCCATTCCGATTACAATACTTATAACATCATCTAGAGAAAATATCTTAGAATACAAATTAATACCAGTTTCTAACCCGAAATGATAATATATGCCATTCGGTTCGATTTCTCGAATATTAAAAACTTTTGTTGATCCAGATTGAAGTAATGTACGGCTATCGACAGGAAGAAAATTAAGATTGACATCATTTTTTAATATTTTTAATAAGGCATTAGAAGAATTTTGGGGAACATTGAAATTTACCATCCATGTTCTTAATTTATTTTTAATATTTTCACTATATACTGAACTTTGTGTAAGAGGAATTGATATTGAATTTGAATCTGCATTGTTTCGAGTACAAATTACATTACTTAAATAATCTTGATTTAAATTATTGTTATATGATTTATAGAAATGTTTATTGGTAATATGGTTATGTCCAGGTAAACTACTGGTTTGAATACTTGTATTGATACAATCATAATTATCATCATGTGGAGGTGATGGAGTATTTTCAACAAGACTATCTGAGATTTCATTTATAGATGACCATTCTAGAATTTGCAATTCTTTTTGCAATCGCCTTTGTTTCGTTCTATAACTAGTAGTTTTAATCATTTGTTAAGTTATAACTAAACAATTTTAAATTGTATAAAACTTAGTTTCTTTGTAAATAATTGTATTTAATAAAGTCTATAATTCTACTAATTAGCAATATGAATAATATCTGAAAAATGAAAATAAAAATTGATAGTATAGGTATATGGATACAAAATACGAATTATAATTATTATTTGTGACTATTCTAGTAGGTATTTATTTGTTATGTGAAAAAAAATTGATACCTATATTTTGTAGTTTTTCTTTAAAATAATAATCCAACACTTAGGTATCTTTATACATACCTACCTATCTATAGGTACAATTATTATTTAAAAAAAACATATATTAAGATTAGGTATATAAAAAAATATATAACCATAATATATTATATATTATTTAAATGCAATAACAATTATTACCTATATATAATATTGTATAATTTTGCTATAGGTAGGTACAAAAATAAAATAAATAATAATAAAATACTATTTTTAAGATTCTTGTTGTAAGCTTTGCATGTGTGATCACATATTTCTTCTGAAATATTGTACTAATTTATAAACTTATTTCATTATATTTAATTAATTTTTGTAATGGATGAAAATTACTCAAAAAAAAAAAGAAAAATGATTCTGTGTAAATACGTTTTGTCTAAGTTGCACGTGGGCTAGAGAAGGAAAACAAACAGTGCATTGCCAGATGTCCTAGTATTAATACTCTAAATAATGTAGATAGATAATAAATTTATAATATTCTAATAGTAATATATAGTAATATAATTTATTATATATATTATATATAGGTACTTACGCGTATTGGCTGGTGGCAATTACCGTTCGTTGCGTATAATAATAATATGCTTATTACACTTATTAGCAATATATTGTAGGTTGTACTATTATAATTTATATAACTTATGGCTGAATCAAAACACTATAGAACTGTAGAAGTATAGAACACGTTTAGCTTATACGCTCTTAAACAGCGCATTAAACTATTAAAGGCGAGACAGTGCACCACGGAAAAAAGAAGTAATAATAATAATTAAAGTATTAAACGCTCTCGCGACACCCGTCGCCGATAGCTATTTGCTGTGGTACAGGTGGCGGCGGGGTGGAAGACGCGACAAGCGCTTCGGACCTGTATGGTCGGGTCGTCGGATTCACTGATTACAACAATTTTGGAATAACCCATATTTTATTTTTATTATATTCCTATTACTTTTGACTGGCCGTCTGACCATATTATAATATTAAATGTAGTATTATATTATGGTTCATAATAATAATTTATAAACTATAAAGTATAACGAAAAATAGAATACCACTAATTAATAATATTATATAATATATATAAATTTGAATAATACGTTGTGTGTGTATATTATGACGTATATTATTGTTGTTACAATATGTATTACCACTATTACCTCTCAGCAGTCAGCGGTGTTGTGCCTATAATTACTATACGCCAGCCCGGTTATTGAATGAATGTGTTGTAATTTTATTGTACTTGGTAGGTTAGTTGAATAATAAAACATCATATACGTGATGTCGGCCGTGACCACTGGCCATTATTATAATATATAATTCAATATTATATTATATTATATCAAATTATATCAAAATTCAAAAAAATGTCTATAGCGTAACTTATATCTATTGATGATATTATCATAATATATATCATATAATAATTATTATAAATGAAATAATATGTTATTATGATATCTATCAAAAAACAATCTTAATAATATATGTGACGAATAATATTATTTTAATTTTTAAAAGTATTCCGCTGTAGTAGATATATTTTATGTATAATATGTCGTAGGCCATATTGAAAATTAGTTTTTTTGCGAAAAGAACGGGTGTAGCCCGTTGGCGAACTATACTATTATATTATAGTTATTATTTTTCCAAACGGCCTGCTGTTTTTTAGGCTTACGCTTTTAACTATTTTACTTATTTTATTTTAAGGCGGTGTAGGTTATTTATAATAACTATACACAGTACATTTATAACATTATTTTTCCGGCAAACGCATCAGCTATTTTTTGAAACATTTAACATGTATACTGAATAAGTATATTATACGATAATTCATTATAATTATTATTATTCATCAAAATTCACTAATTGCAAAAAAAAAAGAGCAATATAATAATATATGTAAACTGATCTATTATATATTTTATCAATGACCTACCTATCAATGAATATAGTTTGGAATATTTTAATATAAGTTAAATATAAGTTATAACATTATATTAAGTACTAGTTTAAACTAGTAAAATAAATTTATTTTATATTGCTAACAAAAAAGAAAATATGTAAAATATTAAATTAAATTTAAATATTACAAAAAATATTACATTATATACAATATATTATATATTATTATGTCACAATATATTATTGTGAGTAGTAAACATATATTTACTTTTTGTTACACGTGATTTTTTATGGCATTTTGATCTACACAGTATACATTATAACATAATTAATAGAAACAGCGAATATACATTCGAAATTTGGAGGGAATGGTTATCAAAAATTTTTTTACAAAACATAGTGCAAAACAAATAAATGCATTATTGTCGGAAAAGTAATATATATATGTATATTGTATATACTGTGTACCTAGCTCGAAATGTATTTACTTAATGAATTTCACGAAATTCGATCCCACGATTAATTTTTTGTAATATATATTATAATATATAAAATAAAACTAATATAATATAATACACTGGTCAACAACTTTAAATCGCCATCATCATTGAAAAATTACATCAGTTTACATGTTATAAAAATTTGCTTTTGCTCTTTTTTATCTGTACAAGTATAATAAATTACCGTTAAATACTTATATAACCTATATTTGAATAATTATTCAATTTACATGTTTGAATGTTTCAACAAATAGATGCACTTGTCGGAAAAATAATGTACAATGGTACATTGTATATATAAATCTACCCTTAAAATGAAATAATTATTGAAAAGTTTTGATTATTTTTGGTTTTGGATATTTTGAGGTCAAATATTTTCAAAACATAGGATGGAAAATTGGTATATGATATTTGGTATGTAATAATTTGAAAACATTTTGACTATATTTGAGTTTAGATATTTTGAGATCAAATATTTTCAAAACAAAAGATGGGAAATTGATAAATCATATTTGGTATACAATAATTTGAAAATATTTTGACTATATTAGAGTTTAGATATTTTGAGATCAAATATTTTCAAAACATAAGATGGGAAATTGATATATAATATTTGGTAGGTAATAGTTTGAAAATGTTTTGACTATATTTGGGTTTAAATATTTTGAGATCAAATATTTACAAAACAACTGTATAATATTCTACAGTAAATATTTGAGGTGGATTCTTATTCAAATATTGTGAAAATATTAATGTTTTCAAATTGCTGTGTGGGGAGTGTTCCTAGACGTAGCCCAAGCCTTCGATAAGGTTTGGCATAAAGGACTACTCATAAAACTACAAGAACAACTACCACACACATGGTGCGCACTATTAAAATCTTATCTGACCGAAAGGCAATTTAGAGTTGTGCATGAAGAAGCGATAACAAATTGGAAAAATATATCAGCAGGAGTACCACAAGGTAGTGTATTAGGACCTATTATTTATCTGCTTTACACAGCTGACATCCCAACTGATTGTAACGCAACGACAGCCATGTTTGCCGATGATACTGCAATTTTAGCAACAAGCAATGATCAACAGACTGCGACTGAAAACGTACAGACCTCAATCAACCTCATCGCTAACTGGACAAGGAGATGGAAAATCAAGATCAATAGTGAAAAGTCGGTGCACGTAAATTATACTTTACGCAAAACTGAAAATCTCCAAGTGTCGCTGGATCATACGGCAATCCCACAAAAGGACTCAGCCAAATACTTAGGTATGCACCTTGATTCTCGCCTTAATTGGAAACACCATGTACGACAGAAAAAAATACAAATAAAGGAAAAATTGCGTAAACTGTACTGGCTTGTAGGAAGACATTCCTCACTAGACCTGACAAACAAACGGCTACTATATGTAGCTATTATCAAACCGATTTGGACTTATGGCATACAACTGTGGGGTTGTGCCAGCAAATCCAACATAGAAGTCATTCAACGATGTCAGAATATTGCACTTCGTACCATTGTTGCAGCATACCGTTTTGACAGGAATGAGATCATCCATCGAGACTTGAATATATCATCCATCCAGGACGAAATCAAAAAGTTTGCCAACAAACATGCGAATAAACTTGAGCTGCATCCGAATGCAACTGCTAAACAACTTCTAGACAACTCGCAAGACATTAGGCGTCTCAAACGCCTAAAGCCATACGACTTAGTTTAAATCACTTAGGCTTAGGAAAGGGACTATCTCATTGGAGATAAAATCCCACACATGTTTATGTATAATATATATTTTAGTAATTATTATTGTATTTTAATATTTTTAATATTTCAATATTTTAAATGTTACTTATAAATAATCATATTGTACTCACCCTCAATGTATTGTATTTATAAAGACCTTTGGTCGTTTAAATAAAAAATGCCATAGGCAGTAAAAATAAAAAAAAAAAAAAAAAAGTCTTTATAATGATTTTTATTATACTAAATTATGTAAATTGACTCAGATGTTAGAATGAATTCTGTAGACAAGAGCGATAACGTCGACGATATGAATTCTATCATTTAAGAAATAGAAGTATACATATATATTTTTTATAAATATAAAAATGAACACTATAATATAATTCTTTTTTTTAAATTGTATAAATTCAATTAAACGTTTATAACTGAAGAATCATCTTCTGATGAATCGTATTCTGATATAGTTACTACGATTAAATAATAATATTAGTGGATCTGATTACCTAGTGGAGAATTATTATTTTTCTGAAATTGAATTGATGTTCTACTATTATTATAATATAGAGTCTTGTGTTAAGACATTTTTTTATTTTTAATACTCCACCATAAGTTTGTTCTCCGTTAAATTATATCCGTGGAAAAATTTACGTACGGGCTGTTAATTCTTTTAAAAATAAAAAATAAAATAATTATCACTATTAGGATAAATTTCTGAATCATCCTACCCCTTACTAATTAAATATTATTAATAATTACTATTAATTTTCATATTATTTTTTCTTACAATATTGTGTGAAAACGTGATAAAATTAATTTAATTTAATTTAATATATAAGTTGGTAAATTTCATATTAATTGTATTTTTCATATTTTAGACATCTCGGTAATTTGGTATTTGCCATATTTTTGTGTTCACGACATTTTGACTGCGACTTTATGATGTGGATTGGTAGATTCGTGTAAATGTATACTCATTTAATCAGAAGAACCAGTTTTACAGTTAATAATATATACCTACTTCAAAATATTACTGGAAATAAATAAATATCTACTTGATGTAGCAGTAGAGTTATATAATCAATTTTAAAACAAGTTTGCTTAAGTACTCCTTTAATTTTGAATACCCATCTCATAGTCTGTCCTATTTTGGTCGATCATACAAACGTAGCAACGCGTATAAATGGGACATAAAAATATCAATTCTAGCTAATAACCTGAATTCGGCTATATTAATTTTTAGAAGACCTAGCATTACGTATTGTGTAGATGTAAATGTGATATTATAATCGTGTGTATTGCAGTACATATTATTCAAATATAGTTTTAAAAACGATATAATTCTCTGATTAAGTTTAAAATAAACTCATTTTTTTACAGATATATATTAGTGTTAATTTATTATACATGAATGCATAATAGTTAGATGTGTTTATGTTAGATTAGTCTATTAAATATTCAATATTAATTTATCATTGGTCATGAAGGTGGTGTATTTCTGGTTAATACATTTTTATTTAATGTTTGGTACGTAATATAATGTTAATACAGTTTAAATTATAAAAATATATAATATTGACGACTAGTTGGTTATATTACTTGTATGAAAAAAAAGGTAGGTAATACAATTAATTATTATCTTTAGTCAAAAGTTTTTAAATATTAATACAATAATACAAGTTTTTGAAAACAATAATATGTCATATTATTATTGAATAAAAAAATAATAAGATATAAAACTGATAAAATGTTCGTTATTTCAAAAACTTATAAAAATAATATTTTGCCCTTATATATGCTACATACTTGTATTAGTTGTATTATAATTTAATTGATGATAATAATGTATTAATAAATTAAGATAAAATTTACTTAAAAACATTTTTATATTTACTTTTACAAAGGTTTTATTTTTTTAATTTTCAATAACATGATGGAAATATAATGTACTTTAGATTTTAGTTATACTTTATAGTTGTATCTACTCGTATCTATATGTAAAAGTCATTTTAGGGTTAAAAACAAAGAATGTTATTAGTATAATGCTGTACCAACTATGATTTTTATCAAATGGTAAACAGACAATTGAAAATCGCAAAAAAAAAAGTCATAGGTATGTCTAGATAGTCTAGGATAGTCAGTCCACATCATAATTTTATGAATGGACAACTGTTCTTCATTTTTGTTTTATTCTGTTTTTAATTTTGATTAGTTATTAATTTTAACTAATGTATAGTCTATACAATCTATTTTAAGTTAACCGTAATGAAATACTTCCTTTGATAAAAATTATCTTTTCTTTTTACATTCTAAAGTATTTTAGTGTTTTGATGGAACGTATATCTATGCAATTTATAAAGCGATCATTACAATATTTGAAACAACGAATTTGAGACACCAACATCAATTTTCCCATCATATTACGAAGTGTATGCAATGTGTCATAAAAAAAGTTTTTCCTGCATACTAATAATATTGGTACATATCGGAAGCCTTTAACATTAAATTTCATCATATTATCTGGATTAAAAAGCCAAGTATTTATTTTTGTAGTAAAACTTCTTTACAGAAGGTGTGAAAAAAATGACATTCGGGCACCCTCAACATTATGGTCGGGTGTGACAATAACCGAGTGTGCGTAATGATATGATGATGATTGTTATGTAGTTTTATTGTTACATTTTGATATAATCTTATCTGTAGTAGTTACGATGATTTTATAACAGTACTGTGTGATCATATATTTTTACATCTCACGTAAAAAAAAAGAAAAAAAAGAGGAAAATTGAGTAAAGTAATGAAAAAAATCGTACAATTTTTAAATGTTATTTTCTTTTTAAAATTTATTCTAATACAAATCAAATACTCTATCACAGCTGTTCCCAACCCAAGGGCCGTGAACCATATAATATTAAATATTATAAATATTTAAAACAATATAATTATATATTTTTGTTATATTCCTAATAATATTGCTGGTTAAAATAATATTTAATCAATATTAACTACAATATACAATAAGTGTTCGATTGACGGTATCAAACGTTTGAATGTATTGAAATATTATGAATTATTACGTGAGACCAGCTAAGTTCTCAGTTACTCCCAAAATACACACTCCATGTGTAAATATAAATATGCAGGAAGTGTTAGATGATTCACAATATGTGCCAAAAGTGATTTCTCAAATACCAAAACACTAAGTATTATTTAATGAACATTTGAGGATTTAAGTTTGTTTTGATTTATGGAAAAAATTAATGTAACTGGCATCTATGCGTGAGACTATTGTTGAGTATTGTCCTCATACAATGGATTTTTCACGGTTACCTATTGTCTTTATTCAATAGACCATGTTGTTTTTGGTTTAAGGAGTATGTAAAATACACAATCTATATTTATAGATCTAACACTAGAAAATAAAAATATATGTGAAATGAGAAAAAAATGTACTTAAATTAAAATAAAAGATGAAGAAAGAAACCAATCAATGGCGACTCCTCCTTTTTTGAGTTGATCTAATATTATGAGTATATTAGTTGTTAAAGGCTTTAGGTATTTATTTCTTATTCATCACAATTAATTAATATTACTTATTTGAAACATCAAAAATGTATGTAACAATACCACAATGGTCTATACTTATAGTTTATAATATGCACAATTTAATAATATATATATATATAAAACAGATCATTATGATTTATATTACTACACCAATTAAAATTACAAATTAATTTTTCAGGAATATGCGTTTTTTGTGACAAAGAACTTGAAAGACGACAAACTGCATCATATTGCATAATGTTGGTAACTTTTATATTAATTATTATTATATTATGCTATTAAAAGCATCGAAAATAGGGTAGCTCTGGGAAGATGTCGACCCAAACACCTTAACCTGCTCTATACTAATCAATATACTAGCTATAATACCTTATGTAAATTATTGTACATTCATCATATTCATACATTACACATAAATTTATACATTTCTTATGACTTTATCTTATACTATATAATAGAAATAATATAGTAATAATCTATTGGGGAGATTTAATATAGTGTTCTATTTCACATTTAATTTTTTTAAACCTAAACTATTACCTACGTAGTAATGAAAAAAATGGGTTAGAAACCCCTGAGAATTTTTAATTTTTTCTCATTTATGCCACTTCTTATTATTATGTTTATAGAATATACGATAAGATAAAACATAGCATGGCTTCATTAACTATTGTGATGTAATTACAGAAATTCCGAGGACACGTTTAATTGTTCAAATGGACTGTGCATTGATACGTCGGCTGTCTGTGATGGTCATGCAGATTGTTCAGATGGTTCAGATGAGACCAGCGATTTGTGTGCTAAACTAACGTATGGGAAAATATGACTATAACTTAAATCAACAATAAAAAGTTTTAATTTAATTTAATACTATGTACCTATTTGTATAATATAGATGTAAAAGTTATGAATATCGATGTCAATATGGAGCTTGTGTGGATAATGTTAAAAAATGCAATGGAAAAATTGATTGTATCGATGGTTCTGATGAAAACTTAACCGAATGTAAACTAAGATCTATAAACCGCACTAAACATATCAATGGGTCGTCCAAATGTCTGTAAGCGTTTTTTAATCATACTTACTTTTATTCATAATATTTTTATTACATTTACTTAATCAAACTAAAAAAAATATTCTTGAATATTCATTTTCATATATATTTATACATACTACCAGTACAATTTATTTGTTATTTAATTCTAATGATGCAATTTATTTTAGGTATAATATTGTATAAATGCGTAATGATAATATGCACTTAATTTTTCGTATAATACCTAATTGATGTATAATTACCTATATATATATCATACATGATAGGTATCCAATATCAAATATTATATTGTATAATAAATATTGATTTTAAAACTTTACACATCTTTATGTTTAAGTTTTTGTTTTATTTAAAGCGAAAATCAATACAAGTGTAAATACAAGGTATACATGGGCAATGTATTGAACAACTTTTGATGGAACTCGAAATTGTAAAGTTGGGTCTGATAAAAATTTATATAGCATTTGTTAACATATTTTCAATAAGTGTTCTAAATAAACTTATTTTAAAGGTTAATATTTTTTTTTTGTATTATATAATTTGTTTCAAGGAATGGTTCAATAGATTTCTACTCGCTGTGTTTTATTTAATTTATCATCGATTTATCGATGTAACTTAGATAATTTATCATATTATTGATATTTTAATTGATATTTGTAATTTAAGGAGTTTATGTGTTTTACCAACTGCAGAAGGGATTATATATTCTTACAAAGGTTCAAATAATGTTCTACCTCACGGGACATTAATTTATCCTCGTCGCATTGTAATTGAGAACTGTGAAATTGGATATTATAAGGCTTACCCCAATAGTTTTAGGGTTTGTAAAGGTAATGGAAAATGGATAACGAATTCTGAAAAATTGTGTTTTAGTAAGTTATATATTTCAATATTTTTACTGTAATAATTTATTACAACATTTATTTATTGTAACGATTATAATTTGTATAATATGCTATATACTCAGCTCCATTATCAGATAATAATAAAATGATATAAAATACATTCAGGAAGATTTGACTTATTGGTATTACGTTTTATTATTATTTCACTTTGTATTCGAATTTAAAATAAAAACGTTTTTTCGTAAATTTAAATGAACATTAAAACATTGTTTTGAGTCAATATTTAAACTAATTTATTTCTCATAACCCTAAACACATTGTCTTTTATAATTATTCAAATAGGTGATTTTATAACAGTGCACTGACATAATTTTAATCCTTCTACATTATGATATTATTTTCATTCTATAGCTATAGTTAGTTATAATATTTATTATTTATACTGGCGATCAAAATTATTTTAGATTGCGGTAAACCATATGTCAAACACAAATTATTGATTGATAATGGTAAGACAGCACATGTTGGAACAGCACCTTGGAATGTTGGAATTTATCGATTTAATGAAGATAATTCCATATATGACTTGATATGTGGAGGATCAATAATTTCTTCAAATTTAGTTGTTTCTGGTAAAAACTTTATTATGTATATAAAATTTTAAAATGAATGATAATTATTTGAATAAAATCTTTAGCGGCTCATTGTTTTTGGCAAAAAGATATGGTATCTAATATAATACCAATATACGATGACCTGTATAAAATTGCTGTTGGAAAATATAATAGAGATTTGACAATAATTGACAATGATTTTACTCAAATAATAAATGTAAGTTTTAAGCGTAAATTAGAATCTTATACACGAATAATAGGTACTATGATACAATATACCTATATTAAAACGAAACAATTTCATAGGTGCAAACAATTTATCTGAAAGAAGATTATTATGGGTATAATCGGTTCTATTCTGATGATATAGCTGTTATCGTATTAAAAAACAGAATTTCTATTAGTAGTGGTGTGGCACCAGTTTGTGTTGATTGGAGTGGTAAATATAATGTACAGAATGGAGCTCAAGGAAAGGTTTGTTTGATAAATAATTAGAAATTAAAATTATGATTTCATCATTCTAAAACCATATTTTACTACTGTTAATTTGTATGTAAATAGTCAAAGACTGTAAAAGACTCTGCTATATTATACATGGTTGTTATTGTATCATTTAAAATAGTACTGAAAATAAAAATCTTATCATTTAAATTGCAAAACCACTCAATATTATTCTTGTTTCTTATTTGTTCGATTTTAAAAATGATAAAACCTCGATCAGTTAGACTTAATTTAAATAATTAAATTTATTAATATTACTAAAATATACATAGTTACATTGAAAGAGATTAGTATTATTATACATTATAAAACGGTTTTATACTTTCACAGATTGTTGGTTGGGGAAAAACGGAGAAAGATACATTAAGTTCTGTTTTATTAGAAACAACTTTATCATACATCGATCACAATTCTTGTCGAAGCATGTATACAAATGGATTTCAGATGTTTGTGACTATTGATAAGTTTTGTGCTGGGTCTGCATTAGGTAATAAAATATTTAATTATTTGATTTTTTTTTTAACAATCATTATAATACAATTATATACATTGTAATTGCATATGCCAATTGATCATAAATATTACCAACTATTTTTAATTAATGATGTATAATATATATATAATTAAGAATTAACTTATTACATAGGTACATCAATATTGTGTGAATCCTAGACTATAAATCTGAGTTATAAAAACTTAATTAAAATTATTGACTTTTTTGTGATTCTCTAAATAGTCTAAATCTATAAACAATAATTTTACGCTTAAAGGCAAAATAATTGTTCACTTGTACTCGTATTTATTTTTATTGTCATAGGTATACAATTTACAAAAAAACCGATAACCATATGTCATATTACTTATATATTATCTGTATTAAACCTACAGCACAATGGCCGTATGAATAATTTGTCATTAGAATAAAATATCTTTAGTTTCAGGACCAGGGGTTTGTGAAGGTGACAGTGGTTCAGGCTTAACGTTTTTACATTCTGGTTTTTATTATTTAACCGGAATAGTAAGTCTCAAGGATCCAAACACAAATAATTCAATAGCAGTTTTTACAGATGTTAAATATCACATTAAATGGCTTCATGAACTATATAAAAAATATACTTTTTATGAAAGTCACTATACAAATAATACAATAGATAAGTCAAATTTTATGGTAAGTAAATAGTTTAAGTCAAAGTTTACATGAATAGATTTTTACTTTTGTGTAACAATTTATAACAGTTCATTCTTAGCGATTGTTCTTTTGAATTAAACTTAATATGGCATAGTATATATAGATAATATCTAAGTAGGTATTATGTATTTGGTTAATATTTATAAGTTTGAATAGTTTTTTTACATAAAAAAATTGTAAAATGTATATAATATATAAATGATATAAATAATTTTCTAACGGAATCACTGACTATTAAATGAGCATGATTGTATAATGTATACATTTATTATTTTTTAATAGGTATTAATATTAATTTTTAAGTATTAAGTTAACTTAGTTAAACTTTATATCAACTTCTGCCTTAGCGCTATCAATTTTTTAAAATTTTATATTTTTTATTAATTAATTATAATATTATAGGTTACGAAAAATGTTTGCGTTTTACCAACTGCCGAAGGGGTTATATATTCTTACGAAGGTTCAGATAAAATTTTATCTCGCGGTACATTAATTAATCCTCATCGTATTATAATTCAGAATTGTGAAATTGGATACTATAAGGCTTACCCCAATAGTTTTAGGGTTTGTCAAGGTAACGGAAAATGGATATCGAATTCTGAGAAGTTATGTTTTAGTAAGTTATGTATTTTATATTAAATATGTATACTGAAATAATTACCTTTTTATTTAAATAATATATATTCCATATTTGATTATAATTTGGCATGTTTATAGAAATGTGTCCACCTCTATTATCAGATAATGTAGATATTAAATGTACTCTAAATGGTAAGTTCGCTAATTGTTCAAATCCATCAATACCCGATACAATAGCTATACCATCATGTAAGCCGACATACATTTCATTGATTAGACAAGAAAAGACGCCAGTGGAATTACATTGTCAGTCTAATGGAATGTGGAATAATCAACTATATAAATGCATTCCACGTAATTGTAATTTTTTTTTTATGTATTATGAAAATTAAAATTTAAGATGAACAAATAATTGTTTGATCGAGTACAATCGTTTATTATAAATGTTTATTAGGAAGTCTTATATGCAATAGGTATTTGTATCTCTAACCTCCACCTACATAGATAAATTTTATTCTGGTAAAATTATTTTTTATAATTTGAGATAAATCTTAGTGTCAAAATAATTTTTACTGTCAATACACCTATTATAGGGGTTATAAAATAAAAAAATATATATTTTTTTGAGAATTCAGGTACCTATTGGTTTTACAATGTATTATTATTTCACTTTGTATTGGAGTTAAAAATAATATAATATTTTTTTTTAATTTAAATGAATACCTATTAAAACATTGTTTTGAAACGATTAACTACTTTATTTATCATATATTTCCCAAAATACTATTTTTTATTATTAATGAAATGGTTGATTCTATGAAAGTGCACTGACTGACATCCTCTTAAAGTTTTAACTCTTAAGACTTCAACACTATGGTTTAGTCTTTAGGTATTATATAGGTATTGTTGTTACTTATTAATTTTTGTAATTTGTATATTTTGTATTCAAATATTATTTTAGATTGTGGTAGAGTACATAATGATGGCAAAATATTGATTAATAATGGTAAGACATCACATTTTGGAACAGTCCCATGGAATGTTGGAATATATAAATTTAATGAAGATAGTTCCATGTATGACTTGATATGCGGAGGATCAATAATTTCTCCAAATTTAGTTGTTTCTGGTATAATCTGTTCAATATGTTTAAAACCTAAGAAAGAATGATAATTATTTGAATAAAATCTTTAGCGGCTCATTGTTTTTGGCAAAAAGATATGGTATCTAATATAATATCAATAAATGATGGTTTATACAGAATTGCTGTTGGAAAATATAATAGAGATTTGACACTAATTGACAATGATTTTACTCAAATAATAGATGTAAGTTATAAGTGTAAAAGTAGAATCTTATAGACTAATAATAATATGTAGGTACTATATTATAATACAATATATATTAAAACGAAACAATTTTATAGGTGAAAACAATTTATCTGAAAGAAGATTATTATGGGTATAATCGGTTCTATTCTGACGATATAGCTGTTATTGTGTTAAAAAACAGGGTTTCTATTAGTAGTGGTGTTGCACCAGTTTGTGTTGATTGGAGTGGTAGATATAATATATCTAATGCAGCTCAAGGAAAGGTTGGCTCTTAGTATTATTTAAATATTAAAATTACGGTTTAATTATAGTTTATTTCTATACATGTATCATTATATTAATATATAATCATTGACTATTTTTAATTTGCATATATGAAGTCAATTTTGATCGAATTCTAAAAGTCACAAAAATTTAAATAATCGACTTTATTTAACTAATTATACACTAACTAAGAAAAGCTAAATATTAAACTATTATTATAGTTATAAAATCATTTTTACTTTTACAGGTTGTTGGTTGGGGGAAAATGGATAATGGAACTTTAAGTCCTATTTTATTAGAAACATCGTTACCATACATCGACCATAGATCTTGTCGAAATATCTATTCAAATGGATTTAAAATATTTATGACTTATGATAAATTTTGTGCGAGTTTTACATTGGGTAATAAAATATTTAATTATCAACACCGTGTAACCATAGTTTTTTTTTCCAACAAACTTACATAATTAATTTTATTAAACTCTTAGTATTTAACTTGAACACATCCTTTAAATTAAATTTTAAATCGACTAAAATAAAATGTATTACCTAACTTAATTAATTAACATGTCGACATAATATGGTACTTTTATATTATATGTACCTAGTTAATAAGTAACACATTTTTTATTATTCTATATCAGTTACATTTAATCTATATTTTTCGTTTTACGTCCGTTTCTTTGAAGAACTCATCGGTAACAACTAACAAGAATAATATCACAATTATTATGGTCATTTTCGGAAAAATTAGGTTTATTAAATTAATTTTAAACCATCTCGAGGTTCATGTGAATATGTGATATTCATTCGCCTGTTACGTATGACCGTTACACACACAGAATCTTTACTAATACTTATTTTTTTTTTTTTTTTGGACGGTGTAGAGATGTAAATAAAGGAGTTAAAAGGGTACTAAGTAGGTACCTTAAAACAATCGTATGAATAATTTTTGACTTATGTAAAACATAATTTGATTTCAGGACAAGGAGTGTATCAGGGAGATAGCGGTTCAGGTATAACGGTATTACACTCTAATTACTATTATTTAACTGGAGTGGTAAGTGTCAAGGATCCCAGCATAAATAATTCAATAGCAGTTTTTACAAATGTTAAACACCACATCCAATGGCTTCATGCACTGTATAACAAATATATACCTACATAGGTATTATGTCAGTGACAATAATACATCCAAGTTCAATTATGTTTTGATGGAAATGTCATAATCATAATTAACAATAATTATAATTTAAATTTTCAATCGATATTTGTATAAATAACTACTGTTTACTCTCGAGTTACAATTTTTCATTTAAATTACACCTAATACGTATAATATTATAAACATATTAAATTCAAATAATCTTTTCTGCATGTACTTACACATTTTGTATTGTACAACAATCTCATGTTGATATATTAACCTGTATGTTCATGCGAATAAAAATTTCGACTTTTGTCATACGAAATAATATGATATATCTTAATACTAACTTTATCTTATCTTATTCTATTTTATTTTATTAAAATTACAATATTACACAAGAATAATGCATGATATATCAATACTTATTTATTATATACAAGGTATGCCCTAGATATGACGTACAAAATTAATAGACTCAAAAATCATTTTTTCAAAATAATCCACGTGGTCTGAAGAAATCAAGAAATTGTATAGCCATTAAAATTTCCGATATCCCCACTACTATTTACGGAAACCATTTGTACATAATATATGTGTAGGTATATAATTTAAAAAAAAGCTGTCATAAATATTGTGCTAAATGTAAGCATAAGATTTAAGTTTTTAAAAAGTTATTCTTGACAAAGTTAATATAGTATTCTTAGAAAATATAAGGTTAAATGATAATAATAATAATAATAATTGGTAATAAAACAAATAATTATGCTACACATACTGATATAGGTACCTATTGTATTATAGCAGGTACCTATTTTAATGTTAATAGTAATTTGCAGACTTACTTACAGTTTACGAAACAATAAAAGTACTTAGTGGCAAAAGTGGTTTGAGACGTTTGAGTATATACACTTTTTTGAGAATTGATCAGTTCCTTCGTCAGTTGAGTCGTACATTGAAAGTTTAAGTATTTTATTAAGTCCAAATAAGTTTTTGTACGTAAATAGAACATAGGTACAAAAAAAAAAAAATAAATAAATAATGATTTGAGATTTCATTAATTCATAATTATTTTTAGGTACCTATTGATTATATATTTTATATGATATTATAAATTATAATCAATTATTGAAATAATTTAGGTATGTACCAGTAATTTTGGATAGGTAACTCAAACATTTAATTTTTAATTAATATTGATAAAGCGACAATTTTTTGTCTAAGAAATACATTACTATATTTTTACATCTAATTTTTTATTTTATTTTGTGTTGTTTCTTTTTACTTCGGAAGAACCATGAACTAAGATTATACATGAGAAGAACTAAGGCAAAATTATTACCGTTTTTATTTTTTATAGGCAAATTAATTTATATTGATTAATTTACATTACCTCATCTGGCAACACTGAGATTTTTTTTATCAAAGTTTGTTATCAAAATAAATAATTATTATCTATCGGCATGATTTCGCTATTGGTGTATTGTGTATACATTATAAGAAAATTATAAAGTAATATTAATATTTCTCTATGATTTTGAGTACTATTCAGTAATATTATATCTTAAAACCTATTTCTCAAACTTTTAATTATACAACTACTTTTTGCTGTTGGACTTATAGTACTTCAATAGCTCAGTGAAAATTAAATTACAGAATAAATATTATTCGAAGCGAGCAGTATAATTTTAAACCGAATTAAACGAAAATATTTCGAAATGAATGTTCTATTACAGGGGATGAAAAATTTAGTTCTAAATAAACCATGTAAGTGTTATCATAAATCAATAATTTTTGTTTAAAATTAATGTTAGAATTTGTTTTCATAATACTTAGTGGGAGAGACGACTAGATGTATGGCATCGCTTTATCAAATGCACAAGACTGGTCCTCATAAAAAACCAATGTTCAAACGTAATCCACTGGGCGATAATCCGTTTTTAAAAGGTGTTGTACTGAAAACACTTATAAGAAAACCAAAGAAACCAAATTCGGCCAATCGAAAGTGTGTCTTAGTACGATTAAGCAATGGCAAGGAAATGATAGCTTATATACCGGGTGAAGGACACAATCTTCAAGAACACAACGTTGTATTAGTGCGTAACGGGCGATGTAAAGATTTGCCTGGTGTAAAAATAACATGTGTTAGAGGAAAATTTGATTTACCACATGTTGTAAAAAAAACACAGACAAATTCTTAGCTCAATAGTAATATAGATCATTATCAATTTGTTTTGTATATTAGTCATTAATAAAATTAAAATGTAATATAATTTTATTTTATTTTATTTTACACATGTTTGGTATAACAGTTTATAGTTCAATATTCTAAGTACATATATTTCAAAACAAAGCACTTAGTTCTAATGTAACTTTTTCTAATTTTTTTGGAGCAAGTTCAGTTATAATTTTTAAGGGTGGTGGTGGTCTAATTTTACGGCCAAAACGACCAGTTTTTCTTTGCCACAATCCAGACCGAGGGCGATTACCCAATTCACGGTTACGATTTGGACTGCCGATGTGTTCTTTAAAGTGATTTGCATTTGATATTTGTCCTGAAAACAAATTATAATTTGCTCATAAATTTTAAAGATTATTTAAATTTAATTAATTTGATTAATTTTAATATATTATCTCTATTAAATATTTGGCAATTTCTTAAGTATTAGATCATTTAAAAATATTTAACATAACATTATCAGAAATGATAATAATAGTAAGTTATACAATAATTTGAACTTACCAATCGATGCCATACAATGTTTAGAGAGTGATACTTGTAATTTTGATGGCAACTGAACAATGACCCTGTCGTCAACTTGTCTTAATATAGTGGCTGTTGATCCAGCTGTCATTACATAATGAGCCCCTTCACCTGGCATTTTCTCAATACAGTGAACTTTTGTTCCCTTAGACAATGCACCAAGTGGATATGCATCTCCTTCATTTGGATTAACTATAAGAAGTTATGTCAAAGATAATTATTTTCAGTAGTACCTATGTTTTAATTTAAAAAATATCATAAGATAATGAATTATGGTATACCTGGAATGCGAGGAATGTAACCAGATGTGACCAACATGTCTCCAGGTTTCATATTAACAGTTGCAATAATGTATTTTAAATTTGTGCCACAACCAACTAATGCTACTTTAGCTGTTCTACAGCCACAGTCCATTATTTCTAAGACACGATCAATTCGAGGAGCATCATGTTCACCAGTTGGTCCAAAACGTTTTAAATCAACCCAATGATATTTCTGTTTGATACCACCACCCAAGCCCTTGACAACGACTCGACCTGAAAATTATATGATTATAAATCTTACAGTAATAAATATTTGTTGTTTTAATATTGTTATAAATACCAGAGATCGGGTCTCGGCCCGCCAAGTGTTTATTGTTCAATGGTTTTACGGTGTATTTTTCGGGCCATTCAATTTCCCGTCTGAAGTTTCTTGACTTTGGACTAGGCAACTCCATGTGTGTGAAATTCCATTTGTGTCTTACAACATTAAAAAAAACCGAATGTATGGTCTTCAACTTCGTAGGATCAAATACAGAGAAACGCAAAGCCGGCGCTAAAAATGAAACTGACATTTTCGCAACTTTTAAACTTATGAATATTATTTAAATTTATCCTAACATCAAATAATACGGCCCGAAACCGTGCCTGGTATTTTATAACAAAAATTTGAAGATTTCCAATTTTTTTTCTTTTTTAATTATTGGACATTATTAGACACAATATCAATTATCAATTCTGAAACACCGATAATAGATATTATATGAAATTATTTTATTATCAATAATGATAAAACTAAGAATCAAAGAGGTTTGGTATATTTTTGATTTGAGTTTATTACATCTTTGACAATGATAAAGCGAAATTAATCTTGACAATATAATATCTACGACCTATTAGTATAGTAGTATACAGAGTAAGATATATAGTATAACTACTGGTATAAGCGTTTTATATTTAAAGTATTGAGTATCTTAATGATCATTTAATTAATTAATAAGTAAAAATTGTTTTAAACCGCTTCCTCTGTTGAAGGTTTATTACTGTTTAAAATATTAACTATCTTTAAATTTTTGTCTCGTTAACAATGGCTTTAAACTATAGTTCTATCAACGATGACGAAGCCTTTTCGTTCCGAAATCTTGAAAGGTTTGTAAGTTTTATTTAATTTAGTATGGTTAAAAACATTCATTTTATAAACATTCTTATAATCTCAATTCCTAAGATAATTTTTATAATTATAGTGATTCGTTTAAAATATTTAAGCTTGAATGCTTAGAAAGTTAGATATACCTACCTACTTAATTTTATAAATAAAGCAGATGTATAAATTATTACTATTAAACTATTACAGATGGATAGTCACTTAGTAATGTATTTATTTTACACATGTTTAAGAGTTATTTTGACAAAAAATATTTGAATTTTATCTTAATATGTTTAGGTAAAATTTCAAAATATATATGTGATATGTAACATAATTATTAATACATTAATGCGTATTAAATAAAAAAAAATATTCATATTTATTATTTGCATAATTGCGTTAATTGAGTCATAATGACAATGTTAAATGATAAATTAATGCAAAATATACCAAATAGGTAGGTAACCTATAAAACCTTAAAGTAATAGCCAATCAGTGTTTAAATTGAAATAGGTTCAATAGAATTTTTCCTATGTTTTTATTGTTGATATTTTTATCTTAATGAATGTTTCAACAAATTTAAGTTTAAAAACTTTGAAAAGACAGTATAGGGTAATGTTATAAATAATAGGATATTATTGACTTAATAAATTTGAACTGTAAGAAAAAAAAAATAACTATTTTTTTTATAAAATGTTACTGTCCATTACTAAATATATTTATTTTTCCAACAAAGAATGTGTTGACATCAGTTAATTATTTTATAAACTAGTTTAATTATTTATTAAACCAAAATATTAATTACTAATTATTTTTTAAATATACAGTTAAGTGAATTACCTTATTTTTTTTTTACTGCTTGTAAAAAATAAATTGTACTCGTTATGTTCCTAAATCACGTTTTAGAATGTTTTTCAACTTAGCACACAGTTTTGATATTTTCATACTAGGTTATTAATTTTATTAATAATTAATTAATAGTTAACCATATTAATTTTTTTTTTTTTTGGTTGTTTAGAAATGCAAAACTTGAAAAAATAGGACTCAAAATGCCGAGTTTCCGAAAAACAGGTACTACAATTGTGGGAGTAACTACTCGTGATTGTGTTATTTTGGCTGCTGATACACGCGCTACATCTGACACAATAGTTATGGAAAAAAATTGTGAAAAAATCCATTATATTGGAAAATATATGCAGTATGTAAACTTGAAAATAATCAATGTTTGAAAATTATTATATTTGAATTGTTTTACTATTTTAGTTGCTGTGGTGCCGGTACTGCAGCAGACACTATGCAAGTGACTCGCATGGTATCTGCTAATGTTTCCTTGCAAGCATTTAAGTTTCCTGATGAAATGGTTCCTGTTGCATTCGCTGCTAGGTCACTTCGTCAGTATCTTTTCAAGTATATGGTAATTCAGCTTATATTTCATCATTTCTTGTATTTTATCTTAATTTTTAATTTTTTGTGTTTGATTTTAGGGATATGTTTCAGCTGCTTTAATTTTAGGTGGAATTGATAATAGTGGTGCTCATTTATACTCAATTTATCCTCATGGTTCAATTGATAAATTGCCTTACATATCTATGGGGTCTGGAAGTATGGCAGCCATTTCAGAACTTGAAAGTCGCTGGAATGAAGATCTAACAGTAATAACAATTTTGTATTTTAAATTTGTTACTTAAACCTAAAACTTTGAAACTGTTTGTTTGGTTAAATTAAATTTTAGGAAGAAGAAGGAATGAAATTGGCATGTGATGCTATTTTGGGCGGTGTATTTAATGATCTTGGTTCTGGAAGTAATGTAGACCTTTGTGTCATCAAAAAAGATGGGACCCGTATGCTTAGAAACTATCTGACACCCAATAAGAAACCAGCTACGTACGGTTTTTTTTTTCTATAATGGTCAAGTGTCGATAACTTAAAATTGGTCGAATTAATATAAATTTGACTTGTATATTTAGAATTTTATACCTCAAAATTAAAATATAGCTTATAAACACTTGAAAGGGAAAAGCAATTTGAGCTGTTATGTTTTTAAGTTATCTAAACTTGATCGTAGTATATATTTAGTACTTATATTATTGTTGTCTTATAAGTTAAAATTATATAAAAACATTTATTTTTTAGTGCCAAATATGTTTATCCAGCTGGTTTGACCAAAGTATTATGTAGAAATGAAATAAAATTCCAAATTGCTGAGGAAACTGTCATGGAAGTTGATGCTTAACTTTTTCAATTATACCTATAATGTATTAAGATCCAATCATAAATATTAATTTTATATACATTTTCTAGTTTTTCACAATATTTTTTGTATTTTGTTGGCAAAATACATTTTTATTTATGTGAAATACTAATACTACTCAAGTGTAATAAAAATTATATTTTATAATAAGAAAATATGTTATTTATTATTTTTTTTTAAATACATTTTTATGATTTGAGATTTATTATTTTTAAAAAATTTATATCAAGTAATTCAAAATTTTACTTCATATATTATTATAAATGTTGGTCATATATTTTTGAGAGAAATTATCATTTTTAAATTAATACACTAAATGGTAGATAAGTGAGTATTATTTTATTATTATGTAGGTTCAGTAAGATTAGGTTAGGCAGAAGACTGAGCAATATCACAATTGAAAAAAGACGTAGGAATTAACACATACACTGGATTAAATTTTGACATATCGATATCGATTATGATCATATTGACATAGGATTGATTAGGTATACAAAACGAAAACCTTCTGTGTTACAGAGAGAAAACTAATAGAACACTTAGGTATCTAAAAGCTTTTTAGTCTATAGTATGTCTATATTATATGTTAAAATGTAATTTTAGTGGGTATTTTTTTTTTTAATCCGTTAAAACATTTGCCCGTTTGGATAATTCTCGCCAATGGTCTCCCAATAAAATTGATAACAGTATAATCTATAAAAACACCTACAATATATTATGAATTATAATATTCTACAAGTATATAAGTACTACATAGTGCAATATTCAATACTCAAGATTGAATAAAATAAAATTATGCAACAACACATAAGATGTACAAATAAATATAAGTAGATTGTGATATTAAAAACGACGTTATATGGAAAATGTTGCAATGATGAACAGTGTGAGAACTTGAAACGCCATAGCAAAACAACGATAAAGGAGACAGCAGGTGCAAAGATGACATTGTAAATTTGAATTTGTCAAATAGCAGATACTCGATTAATGATTATAATAATTATAATATGCAAATATGCGATTGGTATGCGTAAACAGTTTTCTAAAAGATACTTTTTAAAGTATTCAAACTTTGATACTTACTTAACTTTTTCTTCTGTTTAAATGTTTTGAAAATATGTATTTGAATACTTGGTGGATTGAGTACTTAAGTATAACTACACATATAATGGAAATGTATTTATAGATATTTTTAAACATTTTCAAATTGTCTACAAACATTATTTTTCCTCATTATACCTAAATCAAATGATCAACTTTATTAATTTTAAATTAAGCATAAAATGTAATTATATATAATTATAAATCACGCATCTGTATTCTTTGTCAAGGTAGGTATTTGAATTGTCGGTTTAGTATATTATATTATAATATTTTCTTAATATATTTTTAATTGTATTTTATGTGATTGTATTGAAAGTTCACATTGAGTATTGACAAATAATTCTAATTTCTTTACTCAATTATTTAATTGAAATAAGTCACAATATTATGAAAATTATTTTATGTCTTGTAAATTCAATTACAAAAATAATTTAATTTTAAAGCTGTCAACATTAAATTATTTTCCTAAATATATAATATAATATAATATAATCAGTCGTGATAACCACGAGTTCTATATATTGTAATCTATAGTATCATTATTTAAATGAATAATAATTTCAAGTCGCAACATATAACTCTAATTTGATCTTAGAATATATTTAATTGTTATTTGTTATAGACATAATATAAAGTAATTTTTCGCTAATAATATAATATTATTATACTTATTACTATTACTCGTTGTGATATTATATTAATATATTGCCTATAAAAAACTGTAGTACACGTCATAAAGCAGAGGTCTAAGACATATGAGTACCTGAATTGCCTATTTAATGCGCCGTGTTATGCCAATTTTATATTTATATTATTTTAATTCCTACATAGACATAATATCGAATACTATAAATTATGAAAAACTAGTAAACAATTATTCAAAAAAAAAAAAAAAATTATGTTTCAGTTAATTTGGAAGTAAATGACAAAAATGCATTCGTTATGTATTTAGCCAAAATAGTCTATAAGGAAATGAAACTGACAAAAAAAACATTGAGGTGATGTATAATACATAACAATACAATTGTTACTTTTCGTATATATAACTGTTATACACGTACACTTGCTTATATTGATAATATTTCTATTTCCTTTTTATCTCAGCAAGAACAATATGTAGTTAGATTGTATGAGATAATATTTTTTATCGGTTTAGAGAATTAAACTCTAACTAGACTTAGATACTTGCAGTACTTTGCCTGTTTCAGGTTGGTGTCGTCATGTGCGAGTGCGACTAACGATATACACACAAATGAATATTATTTTAATGTTATTATAGTCTGTTGGTTATTGTAGAATTTTTTTACTTGTTCTTTTGAATTTTAAATCAATTTGTAGATACGAATATTTTTTTTATAAATATTATCAATTTTAATGTTTTTTTTTTTTTTTTTTAATAAATTGGAATATAAATGTTGAATGTAATTATGGAAAAATTGGGTTATGACTTCATCTAATTTTAATATTTTTTAAAGGACTTTTTTTTAATAAGTAGATTTCAAGAGTTTGATTGTTAGTGTGGCCATGTACACGTTAAACTATCACGCTAGAGAAGACACTCCACACGTGACTGGCGCCGGTATCGTGTTTCACGAAACAAACACAATGGTTATTATTATGCGCGTAGCCGATATGGTCTTTTTTTTTTTTTAAATATCATAACATCATCATTATCACTATCGTCGTATTAAAATAATAATAATTATATTATTATATGTATACACCTTTTGGATACACACACTGTTGTAGCGGCAGACCTGCAGAGACTGCCGAGTCTCGTCTCCACGGGGCGGCCCGCATGCACCGCGAGATCGGGTTTTTTTTTTTATTTTTACGAGGGCTATTCATAATAAGTGTCGTTTTCGTTTTTTTTCGTCGTCATATTGTTTTATATATAATATTATAATAGCTCGCGTATGCCACCACTACCATCATTATACTGCTACACGCGTTTGTATAAAGGTAGTAAGTCCACAGCTGAACGTCTATACCACATAGTGTATTATTATCGTATTACCCTTTTTTTTTTTACATAAAGTATAATAATATATAAATATTGTATAATATGTGTTATGCGTGTTGGAGAAAGATTTGTTACGATGAAAAAAAAAAATCCGATCCCTTGGCGGCGGTGTCAACACGTGCGCGCGATGTCATTGCAGTACTTACTTAGTATTGTGGTGATATTAACGGTGTGATCAACTCGGAAAAAATTATTATGCATATATTACCCTTGTAGTATTAACACGGTCACGTATTTTATTATTATGTATGCGTGTTGTGTATAGAAGAAGTACCAAAGAAGTTCCATTTCTGCAAAATAATTATTATATTACGACGTATTGCTATGTACAGATAACAAAGTGATGCACTAGGGATGCTTATTGTTCATCCACTTTTGGTTCTTAGCAAAAAGACGAGTGTATTCATTTTTTTTTTTAACTGAAAAAAACAAATTAAATTAGCAAAAAATGGAAATTTTTACTCGAAACTTCTACTCAAAAAAATTATTTTTTTTTTTATGTAATTTAATAACGAATAGTGAATAGATAATTGAAAATTTTATCAAATATTTATGTAAGAATTTTCTAATATTATCACTTTTCTGAGCTACTTATATACATGAGAAATTTTCGATTTTACTTAATATTTTTCAACTATTGTCGATAAAAACATTCAAAACACTTGAAAATTTAATATCAAGTTCCTCAGATGTTGATTTACATATTAAAATGTAAGTATCAAACATATTCTGTAGTCATAATATTTTTATATAATCATTTAAATTTAGAATTTCGGCATTTTTCAAATACGTGTAATGTAGTTAGAAATACAAAAAAGTTTTTTTATATCTTAGTTTAAAATATAATAAAATGTTCCTCATAAGTTGTTCTATTTATATAAAAAAAGTTTATCGAAAAGTTACATTAATTTAATGATGTTTGAAGTATAAAATTGTATGACATTGACCTTAAAATAACTATTCCTCATCCAACGATTATTAATAATTTGTTATAATTTTAAAATGAATAAACATAAGTATTGACATTTCCATACATGGTAATGTTTCAAAACATTTTGATTCCTTTTGACTTATTTATAGACATTTGAAATTTAAAATCTTATTTTAGGCTTATTTCTATTACATGTCAATTTATTATTTTTCTGTCGGTTAAAAGTTTAAAAATTTAAAAATAAAATGTATAAAATATTTAAAATACATTTATTTTATAACAATTAGAAATTCAAATTTTAACAATATGATTCATCAATATTGTGAATATTTATTTTGTAAATTGTTTTGTTATGACTAATAAGTCTTGAAAAAATAATACTAAATTCCTCATGAGTATTTCATAAAAAAATATACACGATTAATTTTTTTTAAGACATTTGAACCTCAATTTTAACCAAAACTACATAAGCAAGGATTACTGTACAAACTATTACATATGTTACTGTACATCTTCAAAGGTACTATATAGAAGCTGATAAACCAGCTAGGCATGATAGCTATTATAGGTACTAATGTGCAGTGACGATTAACTATATATGGATCATATCCCAGATTGTCTCAGATCGGGAAGTGGAATAATAGTTTGTTTTTTTTTTTAATTATTGAAGGTATTCATGTAACATTAAGACATACCTAATCGTAATATACGATGATAATAATAATGACGATATATTTTTTAAAATTTATATATAAATATAATATTAAAATAATAATTTTTTAATAATTTTGAAATAATTAATTTTTTCATATTTTTATTTTTTATTTGGTTGTATGTATAATTTAAGATTGTCTATTTATCAAACTGTTATTTTTCTTATTATAGTTAATAATTACTTATTAGATATAAAACATGCGTAACGTAGCATGCCTAATATTATCTACTTACATGTATGCCAATTATAATTAAATATCACGTGTCTATCATCACGGACAATTCGAATATCATACTCGACAATGTATATACTATATATATATATACGCATAGGAATTTTCAGAGTGTATGATTTGAATTTTCTATAATCGATCGGTATTCGCACGATTTTTTCTTTCGTATCGACGAGACGACTATATACGGCCGGGCACATCAACAACATTTTTATTGGAAACTCGTCTTCGTCTCTCGCTGCTGTGCAAACGCGTGTCACATACTTCATCGGATTCTGCAATATGTTATGAAACGCCTTTATACCGCTACTATATGGAATTAAAATCGTCGAAATTTAAAATGAAATGTGGAGCGTGGACGGAATTCCGGCCAGAACATGTATCTAAAAGTTTTTTTCCCATTCATTTTGATTTTTAATTTAGTAATAGATGCTAATTATAATCATCGTTTTTTCATTCAAAAAGTAAATAAAAGAATACATTAATACATATTGCTATAGGTAGTAAATAATAAAAAATAATACTTAATGATTTTATTATGTATATGTTTTCTATTAATGATTGACGGTTGTAGTAACTACAACTCTTCAAAGCATTTTCTTATAAAATGCTATACAAAATAACATATAATAACGTAATGAATAAGATTAGTTTTTATTAGTAAACGGATTTTAAATAAGAGTGAAAAAAAATATCCATATTAAAAAACAATAATACGAGCATAAATAGACAATTTGATGTACTAACAATATATTAATTTTATTAATTTGGTATTTTCCATTGTATACAAAAATAATGAACCATAAAGTTATTTTAAAATTATCTTTAAATATAGTAATAAATAATAATTATATTATATTAAAATTTTTTCCGATTCAAGAGTTGCATTTAAGTTGTTAAATAGTACACAATTTCGTTATTTATATACACCCAACTCTGCACAGTTAGAGATGGTTTAAACATACGATAATTATAGTCATAAATCGAATCAATTTTGCTAACACTCATCATGCGTCAGAGTAGAAGAAAAAATTGTTGGCACGGTGGCACAGTTTTCATGAATCGTCCCTGCAGCAGCAGTAATCATTATTTATTTACCGTCATGTACACAAGTAATGCATTAAGTATTTTTCAAATCGTTTGTTTCCAATGCAAAATATAGCACGCGTACAAGCCTTTACTTTCCGTAAATACCATTTAACTCCCGTCGCAGCTTACGTCAACCCAATAACTATATGCATTACGTATGTAAGTATTAAAGCAGAATAAAAAGAGTGCCAAGAAACTGTCAATGACATGACTGCTGCAGCAATTTAATAACAATGATTAACATTATTATGATTTGCATATTGGCGAGTTATTTTAAAACTAAAACACGTGTTATATAATATTGGAATATAAAAAAAAAAGAAAATTAACCAAAAATGTTAAAAATCGTAGGTAGATAAGTTATATGTATATATTATTATATAGGTATTATTAAAATATGTTATTCTGGAATGAAGGATTATACAAGGATTAGTCTGCTAAAAGTGTATAACAATTACCCATGTATATTGTATATAAATAATATATATATAATATATTTATATTCCCCATGATATGACTATGGTCAAGTTGGTGTTATTTTATCATCATGTATCGTATTAATTTTTTATCGAACCTGTATTGCTCGTACACAATTTTGTAATATTGTATAATATTATAATGTATAAAGCCCTTGCCGCAAAAGCTCAAATTTAATAATAAAAAAAAAATTATCAGTACGATTGTAAATGTCTAGAATATAATATTGATTTGTTATGACACTTATAACTACCTAATATCGACCATTATTGTCTAGGTTAGTGGTTCTTAACCTGTGGTCCGCGTCCCCTGGGGGTCCGCGATGCTCATGTCCGGGGTCCGCGGCAGCCTTAATACGTCGTGACAAAATATAATTATAAATATGTATGTTTTGTTATGTCTACTTATGTAATTATAATATAAAATATTTATTATAATTTTAGTTATGTTAATATGAGATGTAAAAAAAAGATGGTATTCGAAAAAAATGAGTAAGGGGTCCACGGTGTATAAAAATTTTTCATAAGGAGCCCGTAATCTACAAAAGGTTAAGAACCACTGGTCTAGGTTATGTATTATATTATGTAGTATAGAAAACAAAGGACTAATTAAAAATTACGAATGATCGTTTAAATACGCAACAACACAATAAAAATATTATCGTATTGGTTAATAAACCGATATAATATGTTGTTTTGAAATAAAACACAATAATTTCTCCTACATATGTATTATAATACTATAATAGTGGTATGCGGTACATAGCATAGATACATAATATTATTATTATTTTGTTACGAGCTGCCCGCGCTGACCTCTGCACGACTAAAGAATCCAAACCATATAATTACTTCTAGGAATGGGCATATGTTGTGTGGAGTGCGGTCGGCGGGTTTCACAATAATATATGCGAGACTTTTGGAACGCGCTTACTGGCGTTATGTATACTGATCATAATAATATAACGTTTATTAAAAATATATATTATATTCCTTGGCAAATAAAAGTTCGATACTGTCTCGATCATAATATGGTGACCCAACAACCGGATTAAAAGAGTGGAAAAATAGAATAATCGAGGGAAATGCAATGGGAAAATTAAAATTACACTAAAAAAAAAACAAAAATAGATGTATATTATGTTTTTACAATCATACAGTCCTTAATAAATGTCACTAAATATTATTTCTGTGTCATTGTCTTTTCGGTTATTTTATACCATTTACTGTATCGTAACAGAAGACGTATTAACCGAAACAAATCGTGTAAATCAATCATTATGATAAAGAATAATTTATTGTAGACTAAATATTGAAATGTAATAATTTTGTTTTGATTTCGTGTACCTAATTGTTTTATTCAACATTTATGACTCATTAAAATGCCAATAACATTATAAAATATGGCAGTTTTATATATGTATTACTCATATCAGTATTTAAATCAATATTTAATTTTGTATGATTATTAATTTAATCTAATAGTATAGAGTATAGATCGTATTATAATCCTTTAAAGTGCAAATGTGCTGAATGGCCTTTATCCTGTATCTCGGTTTGTGATGAGGGGGTAGCAGTGCGGCATTTTGAAGGCGTCTGAGCCAATCTATATACAGTATACACTCATACATATATATTATGACTTATGAGTAGACAGGACGACGTGTCATTGGCGCGAAAGAATAACGACAGGTATAATTTATAATATTATATAAGCAGAGGTACCTACGGTGTAAATAATGATAATAACGCCGCAGACGAGGTCGGCGACGATCGCAGTTCTACACAGTTGCAGTCTAATGCCGATGCCGCTGCTGCTGCTGCTGTTGCTGATGCGAAGAGTGCAGCTCGCCGACGACGGTCGTGGACGGAATACATTAAACCGACCGACGTCGGCGGTGACGACGACGACGACCTTTATGGGAATAAAACACGTTTGATCCGTCGGAAATTTTCGATTTCCGAGCATCGGGCACATTCCGCGAGAGTCGCACGACAAAAATTCGCAATCATGGTGTTATATATTATTATTGTCATCTTAGCAACTGCTGCCATAGATGATGGCAAAGTGCGTGGCGGCGTCTTCGTTTCGCTGGACAGAGCCTGCAAGACCAAATGTACTCAATCACCAGGTAGCATCTTATGAATGTAGCTTCAAATATTTCTGATTGAATTTTAAAGTACCTAATAATAATAATATATACAATATAATCACTTTATACTATGTGTTTTACTCTAAAACGTGTATTCTTACATGAGATACAATTCCACCACAGTAAATCCTATGTATTATTTATTCTTCACCCATCCAAAAAAAAGAATAAAAAAATACTGCTCTGGTCGATTTTGGCTCTTTGGAGTCTGGGGAAATAATATTAAGAAGTCCACATAGGGAACAATAGATTTATAATTTCTAATTTAATATAAATTATGTATATAACTAATATATAAGTAGTGGTTAAATTTATTTGTACAGTAGTATTTTTAATTTAGGGAATATAAACTAAAACTATAATCCAATACAATTATAAACAAATAGTTGTATGTATTTAATTTATATTTAAAATGTAAATGTAAATGTTTTCATATGGTTCAAAAATCTTAATAACATATATATATATTTTCATTTAAAACTTTAAGAGCATAATTATAAAAGATAACGTTTATCAATATTTATATAAATAGAATATAGATACAATCATTTAAAAATGTTTAAGATGTATTTGAAATTTATCTGGGAAAGAAATATAAAAAGAAAAGAAATACACACTAGTACACCATTTATGAGAAGTATTTATTGCCAAGTTTAATCAGTTATTAAATTATTTAGTATTTGAAATGTTGCTTGAATCAATATAATATTTTTATTCCAATAATTTTTAAGTTAATTAAATACAAATACTATTAGGAAACAATACATTTTACTTACCTATTTGCAATACTAAAACATACAAAATAAAAAATATAGCTGTAAAATTATTATTTTTAAGATTTATAATAACAATAACATATTTTATTCGGTGTTACCGTATGGCGATTACTTGTATAACATACTTTGTGAAACAAATTTGTAACTTATAACATGTGTAATGTGTACGCTAAGCCGTCAATGTACTATGCCTAGGTATTATATGGACATTATTGTAGTCGTGACCAGAGCTGTTTCGCCACGTACGAATTAATTTACTCTTATAATGCGTTTGCATTGCAGTAGTGCACGTTTCTTGTCTGGCCTGCATCTGTCTTATTTGTCAGTATCAGTCATCTATACTACCTCTACTACTACTACTAATAATAATATATATATATATTAATATACCAATACTCCTGTTATAAGCGTCGTCAAGATGTCTACGAAACTAAGTGCAAGGATTTTCGTTGTCAATTATATGTTATTAATAAAATATGGTAATAGTATGCTATATTATAAGCAGCGAACGAAAAGATACTACAACTGTATATGTTTAATTCATACAATCACATTTTTATAATTTTTAGCAACACCTGGAAATTATTTTTAATGACGTATCAAACCAGAACTATATTGTATCGGATCCTTATCTAACCGGTAATATAAATTTAAAAAAAAAATCTAATTTAGTAAAATTAGGTTAAATATAATAATACCTACTTTATATTTATATTTCATATTATAAACTTAAAAACTATATATTATACTTAGACACATAAAGTTGGTTACTCTAATTTAACGAATTGTTATTTTGAATGAGTTAAAATTGATGTCTATATTGCTATGAAATATATCGTAATAATATTCTTGTAGTACTAAAGTAAAATGAAAGTCATCTTGAAAAGTTTCGTCGAATTTTATGGAGAGATAAGATATGGATATATATAATAAAACGCAGTTGTGGACTGTGGGAACCATCAGCAATAAGACAGTTCAGTTTGAGAAAACATGGGGAACATCCTTAAAATAATCCCTTAAATCCTGTAAATAAATTTTAAATATTTTTATTTTAAAATTAAAACATTATGAATAATAATAATAATAATAATAATATGATTGGTTTATTATGTTTGTATATTTGTTTTTTTATTGCACAGAAACAGTAACATATCACTTTTATATTTTGTCATATAAGTTCTAATATGAGTGATATGAATCAAATTTCAGACAGCAAAAGTGAACACACGATTTCTTTCAATATAACATTAAGTTGGGTACATATTTATCATATATACTACAGGTAGGTAGTAAAATATAATATAAAAAGTGCTAATACATGTAGGCGTTTTATTGCAAAAGTGTGCTTTTGCAACATTCGACAGTTTATGAAGTTATTTATTATTGATTTAGGCGAAAGTACAAATTATTGCGCTAGAACAAAAACGTGTCTATAGTTATCTACTGTTTTATAGTTTATATAGTCTTTGATAAGTGCGTACTATGCATTAAATTGATAAATAATCAATAAATTAACTCAAAATGAAGGATTAAAATCATTACTTTTTTTATATAAATACTATGCATACTAGCCATACTGCACTGAACTTTTATAGTTTAATAAAAAAAGCTGATTAAAACTCTATAAAGAAACTTTTTACTTTATTTTCAGACGATATTTAGTTCAACGGAAATAAAAATAATAATGTATGCATGAAACTCGAGTAAAGCCACAGTCTATAAAATGATAAAACTGAGTCTATAAAAAAATAAATAATTATTCATAGTTATTTTGTATGCAATATATTTTTTGATTTTTATTTAGTGATATACATTTATATGTACATTCTTCAATATATTTTTACAGTCGATATATAAGTGGTTCATTGAATACTTATTTAGTTTTGTGTACTAAGTTACATTTTGATTATATATTTAATATTATAAACAAAAACATGTCATGAACATACAAATTGTTTTTTTTTTTATATGTATTCCGTAATAGTTGTGGATATTTGTTATTTATGATTTCCATTTAATACATTTATTCATCATAATTTCATGACCATTTCTTATTCCTATACACTAACCTAACATATACTATTCGAAAAATATGTATATTAATCAGATGTGTTAATATATATGTCAACTATGAATATTGACAAAAAAAATATTATTCCATTGTATTATAGTAATGTTTTGAATTATTTAAAATTATTTACTTCGAAAAATATTTTTATCAATATTGCATACAATGGATTTTGATCTTGGAAAAGTTATTGTTTGTTTGTTAGATTATTGTTGAATCAAAATGTCTAAACAGTTATTTAACGGAATTTTTTTTTTTAATGATTTTATGTTTTATGTTTCAATATGTATAATTAACTATGTCTCTATTTAGTCCATTGAAATGATGGTACGGAATGTCAATGTTGAATTATTTTTCTCTTTCTTTCTCTTTTATAACATTCATTATATTATTTTATAAATTATCTATTTACATTTATTAATATTTTATAACTATACCTAAATTATGTAAATGATATTATTGTAATGTAACTAAGACCAAATCATACTACATACATGAATAAATAATAAAATCTTTATTTTTTTACCTTTGACCCTCTTGATGGAGATAATATATTATTATATGACCAGCGAATAAATTGCCATCCCACATAACCCACATATACTATTTTTTCACACTTTAATCTCTTATCCGTATTGATGCGGAAATGGTAATTATTTTTGTAAGGATTACAGTATAGGTCCAGAGAGTTGAACGGTAGTGCATAATGAACTATTTTCTCCTCTTTTCTAGGTTTTTCAAACCTTTCATAGAATAGCACAAGATTAACCCACTGTTATTAGCTGACATTTGATAAATTAAATAAACAGTATTGATGTATAAATTGTATATTATTGTATATATAATGTATATTAATACGATTTGGAGTATAAATTGTACATTTGCCATGCAGAAAAAGGTAGGTATTTAAATTCCAAATAGACATAGATGAAAAAAGTTTTTTTTCCAAAACATTAACTGGTATTGAAGTTTGAACTTTCAGTAAAGAAATCTTTGCCAATACATTTTACATCATAAAAAATTTTTTCTTCCTAACTTCATTTTTTCATTTTTGTTAAATTATAGGAGGGGATAATTTGTTCAAATAAAATTTGGTTTATTATAAACTAAAACTCAAGCCAGTACACAAACGAAATTAAATTTTTCATATATTATAATATTTAGTATTCCCTACCTCCTTTTAACTTTTAAAAATTATTTTATAATTCTAAATCAAATGTTACACAAAAAAAAAAAAAAAATCGATTCAATTTTCAAATTATTTTCTGTGTAAAATTTAAGGAAGTTCATTGGAACGAATACAGTTCTATTTTTCCCAGAATCGATATTGTAGAATAATTCTCTTTTTATTAAATAAACGAGTCGACGTAGTTATACTTAAGTATATTTAAAATACCTCCAATATGATGGGTGATAATGAACACACTTTAAATTATATATAAAGAGTGATACACCAAGCATAACCACTCGCCTCTATCTTCCATGAAAAATGCATTTTTTAATTATTTTAATACAGTATTTTGACATTTCAAGTGAACTTAAAATTTTTGTATTTAAATTTAAATATTAGATATTTTGTAACACGTCAAGCGTATCCTGCGGCGATAGAAACTTATGATTTTCAAATAAGAATCCATCTTTTTCACTATAAATAATTGTATGGATATTTTGTTGTAAATATCTGTGTATAAATAAAAATTGATTGAATAATTCATGAGCTATTAAAATTTTTACAATAATAATAATAATAAGTCGTTAGTAATAGTTTTACAAAAATATAAAACAGATGCAATACATAATATAACATTTACTCTACTCGAGCTATTTGATTTTAAAACAAACTGAGATATATGTATATATAGGCATATATTATATGTTTCTGCTAAATTGATTACAGTAAAAAAGAATCTCCGTCACACACGACACTCCTTATTTTAAATTCTATAAACGATCCATGAGTCTTTAAAAAAAAATTCGATGTAATTATAGAAAATTAAAAAAATATTCAAATATTTGAACGAATCAATTTTATCAGAGTGTAAAAAAGGGATATGCACACGGTCGTCGAATCACCCCGTGTATTATGTATTATTATAAGGTAGTAGTCGTGTATGCCTAGGACGGAAGACGAACGATATAATACTAATAATAATAAGTAGGTAGAGGTATAGGTAGGTAGGTTATGTTATAATAATATATTATATACCTATGTACATAATAATAAGCCGTACGGCAGTATTAAAACACGGTTTATCGCTGCCGTCGCCTGGCCATAAGGCGCCAAGAAGCCGTCCCACACGCGTGCGGTACAGCCGCCGCCGCTGGAGTCTGCGTGCGTATGCGTGTGCGTATCTGCGCGTTTTTTTTTTCACCGTCGTTCACGTCGCGGCCACACGTACATAATAATATTACTATCGTTATTATCATCATCATTTATACGCGTACATAATAATAATATCTTGCCGTGCATCGCGGCGACCAAGACGACGACCGAGGCGATATAAGACGACCAAGACGATACCGAGTCGACGCCGCCGCCGCCTCGACCGTACAGCCGCCGTTGCACCCACAGACGTCTCCACCCACGGCATCCGCAACACCCGACCTCTATTACATTAATATTATTATAATATAATATAATATAATAATATATCTATGCAGTGCTGCGCCGGGTGGTGATAATGACACCACCGGCAGCACGATAATAACGATAATAATAATATTTATTAAAAACGAATCGATGCGCGCGCAGAAAGTGATCACTGGAGGGCGGATGTTCGTAGTGCTCCAAAAAACTTTAACGTAATATTATGCTTTATACGATTTTAAAATATCAAAGATATATATACCGTTAATTAAATTGTTTAAGTCGACTATTTAAATGAGGGTCAAGAGTGCGGGAAATTTCTAATTGCGTGGCGCGGAAACCGTGCCGTTCGAAAACAAAATATAAAATCATTTCAACGATTAAAAACGACTTTACAGTAAAAACACGATCTTTTCCCGTAAAATTGTTGGATATTCATCATTTTGAAACTAATATGTCTTAGAGGTCTGGAGGTCAAAAAAATATTGTGTAACGAAAAGAGTAGAATATTTTTTGGTTTTCCTAACATTATATTATTTCACGAGTTAAAAACTAATTGGATGACATGTTTCCAAATATATACCCGTTTGAACATTTACAAGCACAAAATAATATTTCGTACTTTTCCTACAAGTATCATAAGCTATTTTAATTACATAAACCTTAAATTGAGGATCTTAAGATCAGTTATATGTGCTGTGGGCTGTCACAAAACATAATGAATGAACTGATATTTTCCCCAAAAGAGAGAAACTAAAGGTTATTTTTATTTTAAAAAGATAAACATTATTTTGGTGGAATTAAACAACAATTTTTAAATAATTAGCAACATTAAAAAATTAAATTTAAGAAAATTAAAATTTATTATCAAGTTTAGTGGCGTAGACAGGAATTTTCATTGAGGAGAGGGGGATATAAACTATTCCCCAAAAAACTAGCTAATTTTCGTAAAAAATAAATAATTTTATTTTTTCTATTAACGGTATAATGTATAAAGTATATATAAAAAAAAGGTCATGGGGAGGATCCATCCCATTAAATTTGATGGAAATTGCAAGTATTTAAGGTTATTTGTTTTTAAGTTACGCAAAAAAAAAATAGATATTGTCAATGTTGGATTTATTTAAAAATTTCCTTTTTCTCTTTATTTTTTTTAAAAAAAATTTTTAATTTTAACTTGTAAATCATCAACTAGATCCAATTTTCTCCCATTTCTCCCAAAGATCTACTCTTCATTTTAAAAGACGAAAGTAGACTTCTTATCGTGTTTATAGACACACTCACACACACAAAAAACAATACAACGTTGTAAAATCAATACATTTATCGCTCCTTTCAGAATAATATAAAACATTGTAAAAAAGCATATTATTTACTAACTAAATTTTGATGCTTAGTTTCGAGTAGGTACCTAAATATATATATATAATTATATATATATATTATACACGGGATTCTAAATACAAAAAATAATATAGTCATAAAAATACAAATATAACTTATAAGTAGTAAGACTGTTTATTTTGTTGCTGGCTGAAAATAAATAATGCACTACCAAATATTGCCGATGGTCGGTATCCACGTAGCGGCATATAAATAATACATTTCTAATAACAGTCTACTTTAAACTTTGATACTTATTTATTATTTTGTTATTAAATTCTAACCATTCAATAAAATTTTTTTGTTTTTGTTTTATTAAATTTTTATTGACTTATTATTATACCATTTAAATTTATAAAATATGTTTATTATTATTTTAAGTATAGTAATGGTAATACTATAGTATAGTCTAAGAAAAAAATTAAAATGAATGCAATTATAAATTTATATATACAATATATTTCTTTGATAAATTTTTAAAAATATCAAAACTATAACGCTTTAAATGATTTGAAATTATACAGGACAAATATTTATTATAAAATGCTCTCAGTAGATGAGCGTTGTACCATGGGCGTGCTTGCTAGATATATAGAAGAATCTCACGCACATGTGTAAGGTTCAAAATGTTCTAATTATTAATATTAATCCCCATCATTTCATTTTTGTGATTTAAAGACTATAAGATACTTAGTATAACTTACACGAATATAAAAGAATTTAGAAATAATTTATAGAACGCTGCATTTAATAACAATTATTTCACGCAGGTCATTAAAATATATTGAATTGTGAAATTAAAATTACTAACCTACACATATCTAGTATAGATACGAGTATAACTTTTACCATAATGATTATGATAATGAAAACGTATATTTTTGTATATATTTTTTTAATACTAGTGCATTATTCTTAGAAAAATAAAATAATACTTAAAACTATAGGATTCAGGATATTATACACAGAGTACGAGTTGATTTCCGGGTACCTGTTTACTTAATGTATTTTAATATTTCCATTAATAGTACACCAATAATAGGAAAATCAATTCGTACATACCTTTAAATAGTCCGGAAATAAAACTAATACATACGTATTCGTATCACCAAATGCAATAATAGGCTCAATACAAATATTTAACTTGGTCATATTTACTGTCCAATTTAATTTTCTAAATTATTTGATTGATTACTAGACGTAGTACTAGACAATTAATTACATTTTATGTTTAATTTTAGTTTAAGAACAATGGTCCCAATTAGTGGAGTGATTGAAATTTTTCCTGAGGAATTATATCATAGTTATCAAAATTATATTTAGTCATTACAATGATATTTATTATGCTAAATTAAGTTTATTAAGGGTAGTTAGGTTCTAAAATATATATTGTGTATCATGGTTTATACTCGTACATGTTCAACACGGCTCAGGGCTCTAAATAGATAATTTTAACAGATGTACGATTATAATTAGTAACTTATAAATATAAAATATTGATAAATTTTCATCTATAAACAATAAAGATATCCGTAAATATATTAATATTTTTAATTTATATATAAAAAGATAACTTTCTTAAATTGTTTGTAAATATTTTGCAGTTCTACATAAATCATATGTATTACTACCAATAGTTTCTGTACTAATATCAAAATTTAAGAAAATGTCACACATTCTCATTTTGCTATATTATTATTTATATGTTACATGATGTTTTTATGTTTTAAATTTGATTAGACAAGCTCGGAAGACTCAAATGTTGTAATGAATTATGTAGAATCATCTTCCGATGAAGCGTATTCGTATACCACAACATTAAGCGGTTATCCCTAGAGTACAACAGACGATGAAATGGAAGAATCAGATCTGGTATTGTATTTTTTTACTCCATTAAGATGATTACATTTATTCCTGTGCGTCATAAGTACATACAGTACACTTTCTTGTAACAAATAGATCAAGTTTTATATTTACTATATATTGTCTATCCGAAAACCGTAATTATTAAAATTAGTTACTACCACTAAATAATAATATGAATGGAGCTGATTACCTAGTTGAAAATTATTATTTTTCTGAAATTGAATAAGCTCTGTTGATGTTGTTCTGCTATTATTATTTTTTCTTTATGACTATTATTATAATATAGAGTCTTAATATTGTGTTAAGACATTTTTTTATTTTTAATACTTAACCATAAGTTTGCCCTTCGTCAAACTATTTCCATGGATAAATTACGTACGGGCTGTTAATTCTTTTAAAAATAAATATCACTATTAGGATAAATATCTAAATCATCCGACCCCTTATTAATCAAATATTAGTAATAATTTCTATACATTTTCATTGAATTACGATTATGTACATTATATAATTTGTGATATCGATTGATTTTATATATTGTGTAATTTTTAGGAATAATAAATAAGATAACTCGAAGAAGCTGTTAAAATATCACCTTTTTACATGATATTACCTATTGATGATTAAAGGAAGAATTCCTTTCTATAAAGAACATATTATAAAAATTTGAATAATCATATTTATACTTTCATACATTTTTTTTTATATTAATTTATAATTGTTTATATATTAACCAAATTCATTTATTTATTATGTATTAATTTGTACAATACTTTTGTATATATATAAATTACGTTGTTTATAATTATTATAACTCTTTTTTTCCTTTTTTGTGTGTTTGTACAAAAAGATTTAGTTTAGTTTTTTTTATCAATTACTGTTAGTTTGATTAAGTTTATTTTTTATTTTATAATATCCATTTAGTAGTTATAGTCATTGCCCAGGACTGTATGGTCTTGAATAATTTTTTTGAACCATGCATTTTATCGAAACTGAAATTAAGTGTTTTAAAAACGTCGAAAAACCCTTTTAAATACGGTAGAAGTGCATATATGCACTTTATATGAATCTATAGAAAGATGTTTGAAAAATAACGCCATGTTAAAGAAAGCGGTGTCGCATTCCGTCAGATGTCTCTGTATATACAATGTATATTATTATACATATTTATCCACGTTCTGAAAATGTACGTTGCTTGTTAATGTATATTAAATTCCCGTGGTCGTAATACGCGATCGAAATTATTCATTTTTTGAACTGTGCATCAACTTTCAGCAATTGATCATAGCTTAAACATTTTCTTAAACACATCAAATTATACTTAAATTGTATTTTAATATTAATTTATTGAACGAGCTCGTTCTTATTTAATTCATTGCAGCATAATATATAATATATTGATGCAATTACATTAACGCACAAGTTCTCCGAATACGACTACGCGTAGTCCTACGTCCCGTGATTAGTTTCGTCCGAGTTGTGTCTCCGGGACCTTGGGGCGAGCAGCGACCTATTACCTATAGTGTTTACCTATGGTAATGTCATATTATGCGGAGGATAGCTACCACGCAGTTGACGAGTTGTGTCCCAATAATAAAAGAGTGCTAACCGATTTGTATCTCAACAAAATAACAGAGGGGTACATGAGTTGTGAGCTGAAAAAAATTCAATTTTTAAAAATAATTTCATTTACATTTTTACCCAATTCGCTATCATTTTTATTTCACTTTTTATTTGTGAAATAAAACGAAACAACATTTATGACAAATCTTTGTTTTTATTGTAATTGTAATTTTTTGATTTAAATTTATCTTTAAATAACTTTTGTAAAATCATTTTTTTTTTATACAGTTTGACGATGGCTCTTAACGGTAATTAATTAATTACTGCTAATTTACCACCTAAATTATAATTCTATTATTCACAATCGACACCTCTGATCGTCAGAATTTTTTGTTCTGCTACGAGAAAATATTCTCCGGAAGTAGCTTCATAGACTAGCTGAACGTAAGGTTGGTATACTTCGTATACTATAGTTTCTAAAAGCAAATGTAGCTATAATAGCTCAAAATTTGCAAAACTTATAGATTAGAGATCATGCGATAGAAAGTATTTACTACACTGTTGCGCCACAGTTATGCTGTAGACACCGTTGTACCAATGATTATACGAAAGAGGCCGCCATCGAGGCATCTTCAAGTACATTTCACACAATATGACTGGTACTGCTCTTGTAAATTTTGGTAATTCATTAAATAGACTTGGAGTCTTATTCTATTGTATCTTGAACTTAAATGTTGATATCGAAGCTATCCGCTGCAAGGAGTTAAAAAGCTTGGATTTTTTAAAAATAATTCACAATGAATCAGAATTAATAGCTTCTTAAAAACTTTGCAAAGTTAACCTTAGAGTTTTATATTATAATTTGGAACCTTTGGAACCCACATACAGAGCATACTAGAAATCAGATCGACGGTTCATAACCTATATGTTAGGTTAGGTTAATTAGCCAATAAATCTTTCAAATAAAATAAAATAAATATTGACAAGTGTTTTTAGATACAAATTTATTTTCTGAATATCATTTGGAGAAAATTTACAACCAAAATAATATATAATACGAGTATAATATGTTAGGAGTTGTTCACTGTGAAAAAGTTGTAGAGATCTATTTTATTATAATGGTTGAAACATTTTATTAAAATAACTTTTTGACAATGTTACTATCATAGAACAATTTTATATTTACTGTCATAATTCATCAACATTGTGAAGATTTATTATTATTTATGTAGGTATCCCATAACTACAAGAATCTTTAGATAGTTTGAATCAGATTCTAAAAACGTGATCGATCCAAAAAGAAATATGATCAGTTCTTATTTTAATTGTGTACATTCGTCTTTGATAATTTAAAAATTCAATAATACCATCATCATTATTGTCGTCTTCAAATTTTTCCAATAATAGTGTGTTCTAAAAATATTTAATATCTAGCAATAGACACTTTTAATTTTTATAACAAATTATAACAAATAAAATAACTTAATCTTGTTTTTGGATAAATTTATCTATATATTTATTTAAAATATCAATGTGATCGTTTAATAATTTCTAATTTGATAAAAAAATTACCGAATAACTTTTTTGTGACTTATTTCTACATTTAAAACCCGGAAAATGACATTTTTGCTATCCCCAGAATATTTTTGGTTATTCGACGAATATAATCGATTGAAAAATCAGTTCTTAATCAAAAAAAAAATAATTTTGTTATATATTATAATATTACAATTTATTGTATTATCTGGTAATTGAAACCATAACCTATATTTTTAAGAGTGATGTAATATACCACCAAAAATTTTAGGTTTGTTATTAAAAACAAAAACAAAAAACATGTTGAAAATCATAAAAACCTTCAACGATGTGAACATTATGTAAGCATTGACTACCATACTATGGTCAAAATGTATCTCCGATATAGTGAATATTAATATATCTTTAAGACAATTTTCGAAAATTCTTCATTCAACAGTTAAATATTGGGTCTATAACTACAGCGGTTAATTGTCAATGCGTTAAATATAAGCACTGTAATTGTTGAAATTATAATAGTATGTAAACAGATGAGAGCAGTTTCACGGGAATGAGTGTAACTGTTATGGGTGAAACATTTACGATTTAAAATTTCAATGAAAATTTTTTTATTTGTTTAATTATGTTTATTTTTTCATACATATCATAACATTAACGTATTGCATAATATATATATATATATATATATATATAAGAATAATATATAAATACAATTAAAAAAAAAACCAAAACAAGTAAACTTGTTAAATTCCCAGTTTCTAAATTAAATTTAAATAACGATATACGATCTTATAAATAATTTATTTTACACAATTATGAATAGAAATCTAAATAAATTTAATATCCCAATCTATTTATAATTTACTACCATAAAATCCTAATAATTTGAATTTCAAAATATACATTTTTATTAAATACCTAATTAAATTGTTATGATTTGTTTTTAACATTGCAGAAGAATATAAATTAATATTAAATGTTCTCCTAATGCAATTGCTATTCAAATTGTTCACATAAATGTAGCTAATTTGAAATATTTACACTATTGTAACCGCGGAAAAATATCGATCGAACGGTTATCAGACAGATTGATGGACACAATAGCATCAAGGGTTAATATAAGGTGTAAAAAAATTTTTACATTTTAATTGTCAACATTTTATAACTTTACTACGTATTACAGTAATAATTTTTTTTTAATGTATATAATATTATGTAGAGTCGGTGATAATGGAGGAAAACTCGGTATGGCTTGTTGCTTGTTCTTAAATCATTTTAGAATTCTCTTGCGCTTTTAAAAAATTGTTAGTATTACCATTTATTCAATAAACTAGATAACTAGAAACCACATATATGTTATTTGTTACATGATGGTTAGATCAAAAACTGTTTCGTTGTTGAATAAAATAATATAACTACAGTTTTTCGTTGGTATTTATTATTTTATGTACGTTTCATAACACTTCAGTTGAATATTATAAAGCAAATATGGTATATGGTTGATAGCCAAGTGTAGGTATTGAATATAATAATAAACAATAATGTTATTAGACCGCGAACCGAACGGCATGGACGAACGTCTTGCGAAGGCCTCCACCTTTACACGATTTTGAATTAATGACATTAGATTGACCTATTATATTATATACGTTTATTATAATGCATAATAATAGTAGGTATATAATATTAGCTGCAACGATAACCACCGCCGTAAATAAGGAATTATTATTATTATTATTACCGTGGCGAAACGCATTTTTTCTTTTCGTGATGCCGTCAAATTATAAATCGCCCATTGTACCCATACTTAATATTATAACATATTATACATAGGTAATAATAAAATCACGTACAAAGACGGAAGAATGCGGTTATATGAGTTTGTATTTTATACAGATTCGAAGTCTGTAGCGCAAAACATCGCTGCGATATTTTCGAACCGAACCATGTTTAGTAATTATAATATGTTTTCACTGTTAAAATAGTCCAGCTCGTCGCCAAAATAAACGACAATAATAATAGGTATAAATTATATTATAGCAGGCACTACACCGCGACCTTACCGAACGATCTCAGACTGAAACGTGAGAAGTATTTAGAGGGCTATAAAAAGCAATTTTAATTTTTTATCTGAAGATCCATCACTGATGAAGACGAACCTTGAATGATGATCCTTTACGCGTATTGTTTATTGGTCGCATTTAACCCAACACTCACCGCACACATACGATTTAACGTTTCGAAGGTCGGAATAATATTATAATAATTATTGTTTTTAGTTTTTTATTTATTAATTTATTTTGAAGATCAAATTTATACCCTTTAAATAATATCTATTCTACTACATTACTATATATTTCATACGATATTATATTTGATACCAACTTTTAATACATATCAATTTTCTATGGCAGGCTGAGTCAAGTCTATTCAAAATATTTATTCAATATAAATTCCTATTGTGTTTTCAATATTTTTAAGTCCATTTGATTTTACAATAAGTCAATAAAGATTTATGTAAGTACGTATTGCATAAATGTAAGTAAAAAAAAAAAAATATTATCTATATATTTTATCATTACGTATCTTTTAAATAATTTCTAAATATGTAATGTTATTGTAATATACCTATAAATAGTGAAAATTCACGTCGATGACTAATGACTTTTATTTCCCTAAGAATATTATCGTTTTTACCCGTCCCGTTATGGCGTTATCAGATACGGCAAATTTAAAACGTTCTTTTTCAACGTGCACGGAAATTGGACAACCGTATTTTTACTACTTGTATAAGTTGATGACCGGCTGCAGACAATGCTCTTACTCAGGTACCATAGTCGACATTCTTTACATTCTCAGCCATAGATATTGATAAAATGCAATATTTTTAATAATACGGACTGGCCTATTTATATAATTCGCGTGCGATATGAAGTGGGAAGAGATTGGGAACGCAATTCTAAAACAAATATGAGCAATATAATTCATCGATAATTAGACGTTTAGTGAATACATTATTCAGTTGTATCAATTGTAGCTAATATAATACACATCTGGCTACAAATAATTTGGCAAAATTGACTGTTATAAACAACATTATTAAAATTATTATTATTTACAAGTTTCCATAATATAAGGATATTCACCAAGTGCACTTAGTGCTTACACACTAAAAAGGGGGTGTTTAATAATGCAGTTATTCAAAATATTATTTTTGGAATCATTAAATATATAATAAACCTAAAGACCATATTATATTCTTGAGAATATCTTAAAATATTTTTTATTTATTTAACATGAAATTTTCTATGAAAATACAAACTACTATTTTTTAAACAAGATCCATAATTACTAAAAATTACTTAGCGGATCAGTTTAGTGAAACGTTGACTTTATAAAATCAAAATTCATATGAGTAGTTTTAAATTCTTATTTTTTCTTTACTTTCTCTATTTGGGAGTTATAGTAATTTAAAAATTAAAGTATTAATAATAATCTATTAAAATATTCCTTGGGTAATAAATAATAAATACAGAATTATATATATTTTATATTTTTCTAAATTCATTTTAAAAGTTATTATTCATATTATATCATAGAATAATAAATAAATGTTTAGTTATTAAAAAATTAGTCATTCAAATTTTGATTTAGGTGCGTCAATATTTTCAAAAAAAAAAGTTATCCATCGGATAATTTATAGCAAAAAAGGGGGTTCTCATTTTAAAAACAGGAATTTGTTTTAGTTTTTATCACATGAAACTATTTTAAAGTTTCAAACAATGAACAAATTATAACATGAAATTATATATAAAATAATAAATTCATTATTAAAGAAAAAAATTGTGAGAACATCGTGACACGATGAATCATTCTATATAATCAAGTCTCAAAGCGTTCATAGATGTTATTACTCCTGTATTCATGGTGCCGTTTAAAGTCGAATAATCATATAAAATATGAACTTTCGTGATAAAAAGAGTTCAAGTGCAGAAAAATCACGAGGCCAATGTTTTTAGAACGATTTCGATATGTTATATTGACGAGGCGGCGGTGGCGCCAACTATACGTTTCATCGTGGCGTCCGTCCGTCCGTTGGTCCGTCGCGTCGGCCGACTGTTCTATGTTTTTGCCAAAAACTACTTTACTCCGCAGCCGAAAAATTGTACGACGTTTTATTATTATTTATTATAATAATTATGTTTTTGCCGAGTTTAACTGTTTTCTATTTCAAGCAGCGAGTGCGGCTAATGGATTATCGTTTTATTATTTATAGAAGTATACAAAATATTATGTAATTGCCTCTATATAATTTCAATGATCGCAATCCCAAATCAGCAGGTTTTTAAGCTAGAACAAAAATAATATTTTAATTTTGAATGCGATTAAAATTTAATATTGTTGAATATCATTTAATTGTGACTGAGTACAGTTTGTGGAGAAAAAATAATCTTTGGATGTGCTTTCGAGTCAATAGCCGTTTTTACTTATACACAATATTATCTAGTTTATTATGTGGTATAGGGGAATACTGCACGACCATGGTTATTGACAGGTTATTCCTATAGTTAATATTTGCTTAAAAATTACTTATTCAAATTAGGCAGTTACCTAGTATATATATTATTACATTTTAATAATCTCTTATGAAATTAACTTTTAATGTAATAATTAACCACTGATTAATTTATTTATTTGTTTAATTATTTATTTTATTGTACAAATTTATTATAAAAATATATTATATTTTAGTTCTAAAAAAGACGTGCACTACTTTCAAGAAGTTATAAGATTTACTATTGTTGATATCAATTTTGACTATCTTATTTATATAGTTACCAATGATTATGTATTTATATTTCGGAGTATGATCAATGATCGTATATAATATAATAGGCTATATGCGAGTTTAGGGGTTCACGGAGTTTATATTTATTTATTTTGACTTCAACAAGATTTTTTTTTTTTAATAATTGAGTACAAAGTAATTAATATATATATATATCAATAAAATAGTATTACTTAAAATCTTTACAATATTAAAATGCGATCATGTTTAAAAAAATAGGTATTATAATTATTATGTACCAATTGAATGAAATAAATATAATTATTATGATATCTACAAGATCGTGACATTTTGATTTTCTACATCCATCACCATTGCTGTTGCTGAACAGTATTAAAAATATTTAAACGTTTTCAATCGGAATGTTGCCAATATTTTATTTATGTTGTCAGATGCCACCATATTTAAACAAGTGACTTTTTGATTTTACAATATTATATTGATTGCACAGTTTCGTATTTTTTTCTCAATTTTTCTGAATGCTGCCAATAATTTTAAAACACATAATATTATATTATTTATACTTATATTTTAGTGAATTATATGAAACGGCACTTTTTTATTATCGATCGGTCTATACATTTTTTTATCGAGACACCATCACTGAATCATTGCAGCGGATGTGCTCATAATATTATAATATTCACCTCGAATTTATATGTTTCAATTAGAGTTTATTTATACGTTTTTATCTCCCTTTATATTCTACCTAACCATCAGCTCATTACTACATTATATCGTTATTGTGATCGTGTAGGTTGTCTGAGATTTTTTTTTCTCACCTGCAATCCACAAACTCCACACCATATAAGTGGCAGCAGGAACTTCTTCCGGTCGGTTCTTCGTAAATACGTAACTTCAAACCATATTAAAAGTTTCATTTTCCTTGTAGGTACATAATATTGAAATATAATGTATTTTTGTCATTCTTTAACCACAAAAATCACAACTGATTCCTACAGTTTTAATAACATTATTATTATTATTATTTTTGTAGTATTGAATCATAAATCAATACAAAATGTTAAGCAATATCCATTTTATTTTACTAATACACTATATAATTATTTTTATAATAACAAAATAAATATTTTTATTTTTGTTTTCCATCAAACGTATAATTTGAGTGATGTGGTCAATAAACTAATATTTTAAACCTTAAAATAATTGTTGATATATATAATAAGCTTAGTATAATGTTTGACGACGATTAAATTAATATTATTATATAATATTATAATGTAGGTATGTGTCAGGAATTTTTTTTTTTTTTTTGAAACACTTCCGAACGATAGTAATATTATATTCACTTGACAGCTTGTATAGATTAAAAACGATTTATAAGACGTTGTCGGCACTGAGCCCAAAAGGTATTAAACAATTACCACGATTGGAACCCGAATTATTATATTACGATATGTTTTTGCTACCATTATTTTATTTTTTACTTAATTTCGGTTTAATAATATATGCATATTATATTATTACGTGAGTGCGCGAACACATACCTGTTAATATAATATTATTTATCACTTGCGCTGAGCGTATAATATATTTTTATCGTCTAGTGTTTATACCACACAGGTGCTGCGCGTGTTTGATTTTTATGATTGTCATGATACATATAAGTACACATAAATAATTGACGTGATCTAAATTTATTGTGGCCGAAGGGTAACCCAAAACGTACTGTACAGCTCAGTGGTCATCCTTGACAGCGCTTTTGCCGGCTATGGGCTATACCTGTGTACATATTATTATTATTATTATCATGTATAAGATAACTTTACAATACTATTTCATGAAAATTTGCAAAGTATTGTCGTAAGCACATAAAAAAACTACATAATATTATATCATTATAATATTACTATATATAAGCGTATAGTAATATGTCGTTATAATATTCACGCAGCCGCAATACTGCTGCAGTAGAGGTTATTTGGAAGAACAAAAAAAATGTGGTTTAGGAATTTTATACGTACAACACGTGTTATATATTAAAAGTATATTATATTGTTTATTCGTCCCGAACTGCCGATCGGTCATAATAATATTATGTCGAACACAAAGGTTTGTACGACGAAATCCAAAAAAAAAAATTCGAAGCTGATTTGAGATATTATAATATTAAGTGTTATTATTATATCGTATTATTACAGTGTTTAATTATTGTGTGCGCATAAACTATTATATTGTTTTTTAAACGTCCATTCGTTGTTTTCCAGATGTTTACATTTTTATTGTTTTTTACGACAATATTAAATGATTTTATTACCGACAATAATCATAATAAGCTGCGCACAGTATACGATTAATAATATAATATACTTATAGCTCGTAAACATTTTGAATTAATTAAATGTTGTAATAATATACAGTATACAGTATGCACTATGTATAATTTAAAAAAACCAGTATTTTTACTAAAAACAAACCTGGTCTCTAGTCCGTGCGACATTTTGGTCTATACCTACTACCTTATAATCGTCGTTGATCGTTTGTTCTAATGAACAGTAAAACTTGAGTACAGTAGTATACTACCGATATTCTTTTAAATTTAAATATTCTGAAAATTTTCATAATCACGAAAATCTCTCTTCTAGTATCTATGGAATAAGCACGATTAGTATAAAAGTAGTAAGCTGAATAGTCCAAAATTTTAATCTGGCACCACTCATTTTTCATTTAAATTAGATTTTGATTGTTAGGTACATTTTTTTTTTAATTCAGTAGTTTTTTAAGAACAAAAGTTAAATTTATTTTATTTTCCTGAGATTATTCCACAGTGTTTATTGAGTTAATTCAAAAAGTCAGATTGTGTAATTAATAAATATTTTTTTTTATAAACTTGATAGCATCAGGATACATTATTCAGATTACTTGTATTAAGCTTAATACCAACGTTTTTATGTCAAATTAGGTTCTCGCTACCAAGCTGTGTATGGGCAACGCTTGTTATCAAGATTTTGTTACTTACATATTTAAGTATTGGTATGAAATACTACACGATACGATGATATACAAGTCCCCTTTATCATTTTTTCTTTGTGCCAATAGCACAATGCTCAGTCTTAGACGATAGTCCGTCGATATCATCACAACTTATAATACATGATATAATAATCAGATACCAAAATTCAAATACTCTGCAGCCAGTTCGCCAAAATTGACGACGTTTTACAATAATTGTCCATTTTTATAAACTGTTATTAATATTATCGTATAATATTATAGTCCGACAGTTAAATGTACGTGTTGCACCAGCACCACAATATACGTGTATACGGCGAAGACGTGATTAATAACAAATCTAACAGACGAAAAAATACAATCTCATATTAGTATTATAGCTACCTACCGCTTTATTGCTATGTGCTACGACTATATGAAGATTCAGTAGGTATCTACAGGTGTATACTTATATGGTTTCTCTCTCTAAAGAATATAACACGTGTGTTATGAAATTGCCGCCGACCAGCGATGTTATCTACCGAATTTTTTTTCGACTTTTTCGAAAAAACCACCACGCTCTCGAGGAATATATTATAATATTATGTATAAATTATATTAATTAAAATAATCTAGAATCCCCCGGGTCGGCCCACACTTTTTTCACCTATTACAATAAATAACTATTAAAACATCCGCGTCCGGGTTAAACGTGAGGGCGTCAGAATAGTGTGGGTGTCGCGTGTGTAGTGGTTTTTTTTCTTCATATTTTTCTCCTCTCTTCGCACCGTATATATGTATAATATATTATTATATTACACGCGTACACAAAACGCATGTATAGAATATAATATAGTGATTTTACCTCAACAACGACGATAATATAATTATCTTATAGCGGGCCCTCGTCTGCGTGTGGGGTTGTCGATAATTTGGATTCGCCTCGGACAGTGATAAAAATGTCGAGTTCGCAAATAGTCTTTAATCGTATTAAGAGCGGTTATTATATCTTTAATACTAAAATATCTTAATAAAACGAAGAATTTTAAAATACTATTGACAGATTGGATTATAGAAAAATATCAAGTAATGTTGATTAAAAAAAATATATTTTTAAAGGATTTCCTAAAATATAATATACCCAGGTAAAAGACTTATTATGATAATAACTCTGTATATTATATGGTTTAAAATAGAAACTTATATATATATATATATATATTATCCGTTATTATCAAATTACATTAACATTAAAATAAAACATAGTAGGTTGAAGTATTGCTGTGACATGAAAATCAGAAGAGGCTGTAGTATAGGTATCAAAAACGTGAAAGCACAAAACTATTATACTATAGTTTTGAAAGGTTATGAGTGAAAAAAGCGCATATTATTCAATATCATCATAAATAATTCAAAATTAGGAGTATGATTTCCTATATAAAAAAATAGATCTATTTTGTTTGACCGAACGCACATTGTGTATGGTATTCACCTAAAGGATTTATCCGTTTTCGTGTAAAAAAGGATTTAGGATTAATTCAAATGACCAGCATCTCGTTAAAAGTTGTCCAATATTTTTGTCTGAAAATTTGAGTGTAGGATAAAATATTAGTATAACCACAACAACAGACGAATGCGACGTGGAAATAATCGCTCTAAATAATAGATTGTTACAATTATGTAACAAGAGTACCTACTGCTGACCGATACAATCAAATAAAATCAACTGTAAAGCCTTGTGCCAATATACTATGTAAAAATGACAGTTTGTTGCGAAAATTTGACATCAACACAACATCGATCATCAAACTCCGTAAGATTGCGACACAGAAATTATTATTATAAACTGGGATATTATAATATACATATGTACAAATGTACAATGTACATATCAATTGTTATAAACACTTAGTCGTTAATATAAATAGTAATAATAGTAATAATAATAACTGTCATTGAGTCCACGGTTATTTAAATATAATTTAGATCATTTTATCTCTATCTTACCCCAGTTATAGTCATTTTATCCACAGCGTTCTACGACTCTCCCTCGATATCGCATGTTTAACTGGACGGGGGAACGACCATGTTAAAATATTATTATATTATTATGCCTTATATAGAGACTTCTAAAAATCGAAACGTACAAAAGACCACGATGAGAAACGCGCTCGTTCAAACGTAATAATTTAAAAAAAAAATTGTTTACGACTGTCAGCACACGCGCAACACATACTTTATAAGCAGCTCTGCAATCGAACCGCTGACCGAGAGCATATTTTCTACGGCGGCTTACGACGACGAGTGAAAAAAAAACCGACGAAACAGAAACAATAGTAAGTTTTTTGATTTTTTTTTTCACACACAAACAATGTGTCGTCTCTCGAACAATTGAAACAAAAATAAAAGACTGGCATTTTAGACGACTCGATTCGCCGCCCACCGATTCATTACTATTATTATAAATCCGTGCTGTGGTTGTAATTAATACGTCGCGTCATATACGTACACGATTATAATATAATATTTTTCAATAAGTTAGTGTTTGATTAATATTATACTCAACAGAGGTAATAACAAAAAAAAAACTCGTAAAATTCGTACATTGCAGAATATTTGACTCACCAAGTTGTAAAATTTATACATAAAAAAAATCTTGTCTGATACATGTGGATACAAAATGCGTAGTTAAATATAGTTATGGAATTTTAATTTTGATTATTTTGAGCAGATTTCAGACTTCATTCTTTTGTTTAATTTTTTTTTTTTTGTATATTATATAATTATTATAGATTATAGAATTTACGTAACTTTAGTAAAATTTAATTATAATTAAATAACAAGCAAAAAAGTATATTATTTTAATCAGGCGTACTTATTATTGTGTTACAGAAAATTCTATTCATCGTTTGACTGATAAATAATATTATATAATATAGTTCACTAATATTTAACGTCATGTTATAACACTTAAAAATCAAAGGTATTGTACACTTATGTTTTTAAATAATTCAACATTATTTAATAAAATAATCGATTTAAATACTATTCAATGTGACCAAAATCATTTTATAGATTTTTAGATCACGTCTTTTTGTTGTAAACATTCATCAAAAAATTGTTCTTAGTAATTTTTTTAGGACATCAAATCAAGCATATTTATTCAACTGTTGATGAATTGTTAAGTATATTATTAAAATAATAAGATAAACTATGTGTTTTGTTTTTGTATTGTCATTTTATGTATAACTTTGTTATTTACATCGTGAAAAATAATTTACAAAATCATATTAAAATTATATATAAATGTATAGAATATAGATAATATATAATTTAAATTTTACTCTGGCGTAAAAAGGTCTGTATAAAATAAATAAAATATGTATAATGAATTAATTATAATTTAACTAAATATTAAATAATTATATACAACAAAAAAAAAAGAAGAAATTACACGAGTGCAAAAAAAAAAAAAGGATCAAGAAGCTTTTACAAAATACACGTATAAATATAAATATAAAACTAAAATAATTCAAAGCAAAACGAAAAAATATAATATAATGCGTTATACTCGATTTGGTAAAAAAATTATCAAATGTGCGCTAACGTTTATTGTAGGTGGACTTAAAAAAAATCTTCGAGCTTACTCAGATTTCGTATTATTTTTCCGACAATATCTACGCGCGATGGTATAAATAAGTAAAATGATATGATATGTAAACCTCAAAGAATGTCGATAATAATAATAATACGTGGGAGAGAGAGAGAGAGAGTGAAGGAGGTACAATATATATTATAATATATATATAGTATATACGGACAGCTGACGAGAGTGATATTTTATTAAAAAAAATTTGTCGAAAAATCATACCTGTCACGACGCGATAGACGCATCAATATAATATAAATTAATTCTAGATTGACGTTTAATACGTTTCCGTGAATAGGATTGTATATATGATATACAGTAGAAACCATCATAACTTATAATGACATTGAACCGTTGTGGGGTGGTGGATGAGAGTGTCGGTAAAAAGCCTTTAACGACGGTAGTCTTATCCGATCGCACATCCTTACGGCACAGTACGCATGTGCACCTACCAATAACCAACATGATATTATTATCACGAATTTGTAATTGAAACTCGGCGATCTAGCGCCAACCGATCGATCGATATGCGTATTAACGCTTTGCGGATATAGAATATTATGATTAAATTGATCGTTTAGTGCAATATTGTTGGTTTGAATTGTTGTAATAATAGTATTTTATTACCATCCAAATTATTTACACGATGCCACGGAGTGTCGAGAACACGATCATAATAATAATAATATATTTGGGATCTCCTCTTTCGAATAATAAAATATAACGATAATATATTATATGATACGTCGGGACTGACATTATGGACGATGGTGTACATAAATATGTAGTAAACTATTTTAAATACATGTAATTCTTAACAACTAGTTGGTCGTTAAAAAAAAACCGTGTTTCGTACTTTATTATATTAAGACTAGTAGTGTGCGACAAGTCGTCCGACTCGTAAAAAATAATAATAAAAATAAAGGCTTGGAGAAAAATAATAATGATATAAGGTATACCACTCGTATACAATAATATAATAATAATAATATGATATATTGTTTCGTTCCGCTCTTGCAGGCGGACGCCGCCCCGCTCCATCACTCGGAGACGTCGGTCGCGCAACCGCAACCACACTCGGTCACCACCGGGTACTCCACCTTGATCCACTGACACACCTTTATCGGGTTGACCATCGCCCCCGTCGCCTTTCCACCCGGCAAGCTGTTGTACTGCTGCAATACAGCTGAAGGACCACTAGGGCCCCGACAATGCCACCTCAATAGCGTCTTGTACTGATTTCCGGTGGCTCGGCAGTACATGCCTGCGGGTACCGAGCACGACGTCTCACCCTTGGGACAATGTCCTTCAAGCAGCCATCGGGGCCAGAACCGCTGGCCCAGGTCCTTCCACTGCCTATGCATCGGACATGCTGTTCGGCCCCAGAGGTACTGCTGAATCTTTCGGCGCAACTGACCGGATATCCGAGTCCGGAGCCGCCGACCGTCTGGCAGCGAGAAATATTTGGTGTCCAGATCTCGGATCTCGTTTGGCATTTTGCCTGTAGGAACCAATCGGCCTCGTCGATTTCTCCTGTACAACAAACGGATGACAACAATAGTGTTAGTATAGGTACCTATTATATTATTATTTCATTAGTTACTACAATAATAATAACAAGTTCACAGGCGTAACTATATTATAGGTTTTAAATTAGGAGGTAGAGCCATCAGAGTTCTGCTTGTTATTAGTGGAGTATATTTATATCTAAAATAATAAACAGCAATGTTCCTAATTATTATTTATATGAACAGCCCACTGTTCACTACTATAGCTACAGAAAACCGGGAAAAGTCCATCAATGAGTTCTCTCTATATGCATTATTGAAACTGTAAAAAAATCACTTAGCGCCGTTTTTACAATGTTCGGTTAGTGTCTGATAATGCTAACCGGAAGAATTTATCATGAGTTAACCGATAGAATTCTACCGGTTAGTCTCAACCGACACTTAACCGGACATTGTAAGGACGGCCCTTAGTTATTTAAAAAAATATTATTATAATATTACCCTATATAAATTTAGATTTTTATACATATGTAACAAATATTATATACATATTATAATGAATTTGAATAATGAGTACAGAACATACATGAGAAATTGATAAACTCATATTATCAAAAATTGATATATTATTAAATTAACATACTATACCTAATTTTAATAATTTTCATAATTTTCAGCAAGTATAATAAAATGAATGCTATTACTATTAATTTAATAGAAATCATTTGCTGACGTTTTTGAAAAAAAATTACTGGTCACGGTGTTAAAAGTCATGAAGTCAGTCACACCTCATAATATATAATGTAGGTATACTAATGTCATGATACAATTTGATTATTGCGATACTACTGTTAAGACTTATAAATTATAGTAGGTAAGTGTACGGTATTTAATAGTATTATTATATTTTGTGGTTATCCTGCAATAAAATCATATTAATTATCATTTATGTATGAACGTCTATAAATTATTGTGATTACATAATATTAACGTTATCTATGTATTTCATAAGATTCTATTACTAATAGTTTTTATAAATTAATATTTTATTTGGTACACATACAAACTAAAGTACAAACTTTTATGAACTATGATAAGTTTTTAGTATATCATTATGTTATAAGTAAACTTAACATCATGCTGTATACTTATACGAGTTGTTTAACGTTTTAAATTAGCAGCTACACAATATATAATATACGTGAATTTATACGTTTGAATAAAATAATAATTGTTTTGCTAATTTAAAGGTTGTAAGTATATACCTAGCCCGCAAAATTAACATAACGTGTTCTATATAATATATACCTACCGTTTGAATCATAAATAAATCGAGATTTTTTTTTTATTTGGTTTTGTTTACACCATTTGGTAACAATAATTGATGTATCTACGTACGCTATATTAAACTTCAAGTTTGTTTAGAAATACATGTAATTTTATTATTGTGAAACTATAATATTATTTATAACTATAAATTATGGTATACATATATTGAGGGGGGCAAGATAATATTATACGGTACTAAAAAAAAGTAAAATTTTTAATTTGAATTATGAATTGCCAATTGGTGTTTCCTGCAGTCTTTCCTATTATAACCTAAATTTTTTTTATATAATTGTGTTGTAAGCGATCTATAGTATACGAGTATAGAGTGATCTATATTTTAATCTAAGACACTCATTATTTCAGAAAATACTAAACGTTTTTGAAAATATTTCTTTTACAAAATTTTAAGTTGTTATAAAATAATATTATTAGAAAATAAAATAAATATATTTTTAAATATTTTTTTTTATCATTATTTATGTTTTTACTATTCTAAATAACAATGTACATTTCTAATTTATATTTTAAGACAGAATATTATTTGGAGTATTTTGATTTTAAAATTAAATTTTGGACAGTTTGTAATTTATATATGTATAAAGTTTGATGCTTAAGAAACATATAAATAGTAGACCGGCATTTGCTGGGTACTCCTTTTCACTCCACTATACACTCAAATAAACTTTAAACACTATAATAACTCATAACTCATAAGCCACTCGTCTAAAATTCAATTTTTATGTATCGAAATACTATAATATTTTTTCTGCTTTGGAATAAGAAATTAAAAATGCATGTTGTTATTATGAAATTTAAAAATTTAATAATGCTAATGGTAAAAGTAAAAATAAAATATCCCTTTTGATGACTTAAAATTATTTCAAAAAGTTAATATTTTCTAAAATAATGAATTTTTTAGATGATAAATGGATTTAATTATTTATATAATATACATACATATTGATTTATTACCTGTATACTCTAGTATACACGCTCACGATGCAATATCGCATACTTTGTAGTTTATATTGCATTAAAAATCTGTTTTATTTTATGTATTATAGATGAATCATCGTTAAACATACTATATAATGTTCAGCACTACTCTTTATCTGTAAAATTATAGTTGTTCGTAATTCGTCAAAAGGATTTCGGTAGTTATGCATTTGCTTCATTAGTATTTGGTTTAAGTTGGTAAGTATCTAATAAAATATATGAAGTTAGCATGTACTAATTGTACTTAAAACTTTCCTAAAACATCCTGGCAATCTTTATTAAAATTTGTTGGAAATATAGAAAAAAGATAAAAACGTTGACATTTCTGTTACTAAATATGCATAACTAAAGTTGAACTTATTAATACGCAAACAATGTTGTTGCAAATTTATAAAAATTATTGGTGATTATTATAGAATAAAAAACTAAATTGAACTTGTGTTAGAAATTAGTGCACGTTGGTTACACGGGGTAAAATGGGTAAGAAAAATATTTTTTCTGATGGTTTGGTAGTATGGTGTCTTCCATTTAATTAAAAAATAAATTCAGTTCAACAAACTTCAGTTATTTCTTTTTACTTTAGAATTACAAGATCCAATGAAGGAATAAGTAGAAAAAAATATTCGATATTTTTCACTTCAAAGAAAATTAAGAGTCATTGTATTAATCATTCAATCATGTATGCCTTTTAGGTTTCTGTTATTATCATTATTTTGATTATTTTGCAGCTATTTAAATAATGAAATTTTAAGTAGAACCAAACACATAATATATCGTTGTTGTTTGTTTTTTTTTTTTTTAGTTTTTCTATAATTACTGTAAAGTAATAACGAAGTAATAAGTAACATAATAAGTAGGTAGTGATATTTAGCATCACTCAAAATCAGAGTCAGAAAGTCAAAATATCTGTACTTACCCATCCCAAATACATATATTATGTGTTAAAATACATTATTGGATTTGCACATCTAATGAATTCACGTACCTTAGATAAAAATGATAAGTATTTCAATTTATTTTCTCGTCTTATAAATCTTTGATCTACGACACCAAAACTATCGAAAATATAATATACAAAATACATGAATCCAGCAAGTATTTCGGAAAATCGTTTACTATAACACTAGATGGTAAACACATGGATTTTTTTTGTGATTGTGAGGAAAGAGTTTAACGGTGTATAGATACAATAACAATAAGAGTATTATCTATAAATGCTTATTTTACTACCTAATGGACCTTACGAATTACGACCACCATAATACCATCAACTATACAGTTTACGAGAATAATAACTATACCTCCATACCTATTATAATCTTCTTCTTTGACACGAAAAAATCTTCCATGTCATAAAAACTGATTTTCTAGGACACACAAAAAACGTTTATGTGTCATGTTAATAATTTTTAATCGCACATAAAAAGTATTTTATAAATAATTCACAGTAAGTAATGTATAGGAGGTTTTACTTATTATTTTTTATCAATTCTACTATGAAGTAGTACTATTTTACTATGAAGTTAGGGAATAGTACACATGAGATAATATTATCAATTAATTACAGCTTATTTTTTTCTAAATCTAAAAACAACAAAACACTTCAAATTTGTAAATTTTACACATCGGAAGTCATTTCGTATCAACGACGATGATAATTGAAAGTAGAAACTCAAAATTTAATTTAATGACTATTCTCACCTGAAGGGTATGTCAGCAACGGGTATCAGGTGTTCGGGAGCAGTCACACTCATGTAGTTGGGGTCGAATTTGGCAGCCAGCTTGGCTAACAGTGCCGTGACGTTTAAGTCAGAGGGCCTGGGGTCTAGCGCCGGGTTAGGCATCTCGATGAGATCAACAACACCTGGGTCGTTGGATGGTACTGGCCGCAGGTCCAACCGGACGGCCGTGCACATGACGGTGCGGCAGATCGAGCAACACGCCAGCGCGACCATCACGGACCACCATTTGACAGTCATCTGGAAAAAATTTATAAGAAAATAAAAACCGTGAGTACGACATCGCGCAAACGAGTGTATAATCGCTATCGTTGTTATTAGGTTTTATATTATGTTTGTACATCGTGCTCTACGGCGAGAGGCGCCAAGTCTTTGAAGCGTATAGGCTATGAAAGAACGATAGATTTATCACCCATCCACTAATTAAACGATCATTTATTTGAATTATTTACGGCGTTTGTAAGTAAATACCACGACGTGCGACTCTACAGGAGACGGGCTAACGCTATACTGCAAGACTTATACACCTAACAACGTAAAATGGTTTTATAGTTTAGTACCTACTGATAAGATTAACTTCAGAACCCTGATCAACACGAAATACTATGTACATAGATAAGTAGATAACCCACTATAATCATCATCGCTACGTATATTAACATCTACTATTTTTTCTTTTAAATGCGCATTAAAGGTAATATTTAAAATGTGTAGGTGACACAACAAAATAATTTATTCTTAACATGACGTGTTTAGGTTGTCTTTTATCATTGTACCATTTGGTGTACTAAATACACCTAAATAAAAATTTATTCGAGTGAGTAAATTTTGAGCTATTTAACTTTGTATACCAATGATACTACGTTTAGAAGATATAAGAGCTATAATGGTTTAAACGATATAGTAATAGATAATATTAATTCTATTTTTATATATTTTCAATATTTTTTTTTTTACCATTTATAAGCACTATCCTTACTGCATACATTTTAATAATTCAGAAATTATTCGTTCTTATTTTGATTTAAAATAAATTAATATTAAAAGAAACTATCTTAATTAACAATTTTCAATTAAATAGATTGGTTTTCATTTGATAAAAATAAGTTTGGGAACACTCTTCAAATAATATAAAAGTAGTATTTGAAAATAAAATATACTTATAAAAAACCTAAAAATCATAATTGAAATAAGTTGATTAGATACTAAAGGAAATAATAGTAGTGAATATATGCTTTGTAAATCACCCTTTATGTTTGTACTTAATAGTAAGTGAATTTATACCCTTTTAATTATTGAATAGGTCATTACGGATAGTATTTAAAAAACAATGATAAATCATTCATAATACATTTCCAAAAAGATTCTAAGTTGAGATTCTGTTTTTTTTTTTTTTTTGTAATTGAGTGTAAGTACACATAACTATTAATATTGCTACTACCATCATAGCTGACATTGATTTATAATACTAAAAACAATTATTCGGTGTATATTTTGGATTACAAAAAATTATAAACTAGTATAAAAATCCACGTTAAAGTCATTTTACAGTAGTTTTACATTAATGCATTGTCGAATATGTCCAAAATCGAAATATGACCTCTCAAAAGTATCAAAAAATAAAAATAAAATTGGTATCGAATAAAATTTTGCATTGAAAAAATGTTACCGATTGAATTAAGTCGTGTTGATGAAATTTTTTTACATAAAAACAAGGTTAAAAACAATAGAATCAATTAAACAAACATCATTGTAAAACAAATTAGATCCCTCGCAACATGCTTTTAAAATATAATAATGACAAAATATATCGTGTAACCTATTCATTAGAGTTACAATTTTCATTTTATTTTTTATATTTAAATAATTATAAAATTTAATTAAGATATTAATTTAGTATTTTATTTTTAGAAAATACCTATGTTTAGTGCAAAATACGAAAATAAAAAAAAAAGTTATCAAATTGTATTAATTTACGTGATAAAAAATATTGAAGCAATCTATACGTCATGTAAAAACATTACAGATAACGCAAAAAGTTGAATCTTTCTATAGGCAGCGAGTGATACATATAAAATGAACGTATAATATGATATCAATATTAAATATAATAAAAAAAAAAAAGCACCGATATCGGTTTTATGATTTGTAGTCAATTTGTTCTAAAAATATCATAGATAAGATTTTCGGAACAACAACGGAAATTTATGGAAGTTTACACGAACTGTTGGTGGATAAAAATACAAATCAACATGTTAATAAACAATGAAAAAAAAAATAATATCTCTTTAATCAGAATGTATATATGTATATCTATTACCTAACTAAAAATATACTACCTATAAATGACTATAATTTGAATCGAGGTTCCAGAAGTAGCAAAAAATAAATTATTTGTCGATAGGAGTTAGCACAAATTTTGTTTAGACTACTAACGTTTAAACATACTTATATTTCAGTACCAAAGAAGATAAAACAAATTAAAGCTGCTATAGTAATTGACCACCTATTGTATGACTTAAAAATTAAAAACTCATTTTATTTATTTACAGTTTTAGTTAAAAATTGAAATTCTTCAATATTTTTATAATAATTAATAATATATCATATCATTTTATATATTGTATCTACCGGTTGCACAAATTATTTATTATTAATACCCTTATAGACAAACTATAGTCTATATATTTTATTCAAATATACGAATTTTCATTCAATTTTGTGCTTGTAAATGAAATAATGTAAATGATTTATTGTAAGTATTCCTAACATTAAATGATTATGAAAAATAATTGCTTGTATAACAATAAAAGTATTATTTTTGACATTCTTAATAGTTATATTTATTGTAACTAACGTTGCCTAATTATCATTGCAATAATTATTTATATTGAACAATTATTATATATGTCATTTATTGCATTATATTTAATTAATATAAATTATAATTACATTATAATTGAATAACTGAATTACTATACTCATGCCCTACATGGGGGTCGCTATTACATTGGTAAATAAATAAATAATTATAGTTATTAAAATTACTTGTTAAAATTTTGTAATTTATATAAATTGTCCGAGTATTATAAATATTTTATGAAATATTATATATATGTTATACATAGGTCTCGGATTAGTTAGGTTGGGGATGGGATGCTTCTTTTTTATATATAAGATAGAAATCTAATTTTTATACATAAGTTCGTTTCGTGACGTTCTGATTCCAAATAAACTGATTTATTTTTGTCCGTAAATGCTTTTTTCAGTTATTTCAAAAGTAAAATTTTTATAAATTTATTATGCTACTATAGTAATAATATTAAATTTAATTAATAAAAAACGTAAAAACCCAGAATACGGACTAAATGGTTTTATTGAATTATTATTGTTTTCGTTATCGGCTTGTTTATTAAATATATAGATTGTCGATCTACATAATATTATAGCTTGCAGTATCTATACGGTCAGTATGCCTATAACATCGATATCGAATATTTCAAAATGTATGACTTAATGTTGTAATTTGAAACCTTTTGTATGAAGTATACACCGATCACTTCAGAAAATGTAGAGAGTTCGTTTTCTATGTTAAATGTTAAATATTTTGTCGGACAATAGAGTCAGTTTCACTGCTGAAAATCTAGGTAAATACACGGTAGTTAATTCTTTTTTTAATTTAAATTAATTTTTCGAATTTTGTATTCATTTTTATAACTAGTTCTTGTTAATTTATTATTGGTCGTGCTTTTTTTTCAAAAATAAATATATTCAGAAACAATTACCTATAGTTTGAATTTCGATTTAGATATATTGACATGTTTAAGAATCTGCTTACAATCTATTGTAAAAAAAGGAAAATTGTATTTCAACAAGATACTCATTAGATTATTAAATGTTATAAAAAAGTATTGCTTAATAATTCCATCCTACATAGGTAACCTAAATCAATCTAAATTTAGTATATATTTTAGAGTATTCTTATACACCATCACGAAAATTTAAGCATTAATATTAACTTTATGTGATATGTCAAATAATTATGGATTTTATTTTGATGAAAATCATATTCGTCAACTGAATTTATTATTATACATACAAATTACATACAAATTGAATATTTACATATATTTATCAGCAGTTAAATATATAATTTAAATAATTCTTTTATTTAAAATAGTGTTTAAATTTTATTTTCAATGTACCTAAAATTTATTATATCCTGCTTGAAGTTATTTATTCACAGTATGCTACGTGCTGCTCATATTACATTTTGTTAATATTAATGCACTAGTGCTATTTGGTTATCAATTAATACATAATTTAATATGAATCTTAAATAGGATACATGAAAATTCCGAAACTCTCAATTTGCAATAGAGGAAAATTAGGGGTGAGTACGCTTGTAGTAAATTAAAATGTATAATATAATCTATACACTCTGATGTCGATTGAATTAAATACCACATCACAACACCACTTGGGTTCGCAAAACCCAATAATTTTACGTACCTAGTTTTGCGGACACGTTTCGTACATTATATTTATGTAGCACCTTATATAATATTTAAACGCATGCACACACACACATACACACACATACACACACACATATATATATATATATATATACTATGTATAATATTCTTAGGTACCTGGTATATATTTTAATCTATACATATATAGTAGGTATTCATCTGAAACGGACGAACGAACGGGCGGGCGCCCGCTCGTACTGGGTCATATAATATTATGTGGAGTTTTGCCGCTGTCGAGCTAGTCTTTTTTTATTATTATTATTATTCTCTAAATCGCCGGTAATTTATTTCGAGTCACGTCGAAAAATAAAATTAAAACGGAAAAAAAATAGTAGAAAAAACCCGAAGAAGAAGAAGAAGAAACCGGCCGACTGGATTCTTTGCCGGCACATTAACACCTCGGCTCGACGATCCGTTAACGATAATTCGTTCCGTCGGCCCGAGTCCCCGCGCCGCCGGAGCCCGCGTGACCCGTCCGGTTTGTATTTTTATTTTTTATTTTTTCCGTTTCGGATTCAACGCGTCAATCAACCGAAATCGTGTCCGAAAATCTCGGAGCCGACAAAAGGACTGCACGGCGTCCGTACATAACACACTGTTTGGCCTCGGCCCCACATCGACGACGACGCCGACGACGACTACGACGACGACCACCATCACGCAGCCTCCACCACCGCAATCTCCGTCCGTCGGAGCCGTAATAATACGATATTATATTATTATTATTACACGTACGCGACAGCGACAACCACTACCGTGGTATAGTGTTGCGCCGGTAAACCCCGTTCTAGTCGTCTTCGAAGGCGTCATTTTTCCTCCTTCTCCTCCATCGCTGCTATTGCTGCTAACCACCAACCGCGAGGTGGTTTTTTTGTTTGGGACTAAATATATCCGATGCTGTCGGAAACACGACACCCCGCCGTAAAATATTCGAAAATCAGACGTTCTGTGATTTTTGATAAAAAAAAAAAAAACGATATTATTATTGCAGTCTCCAACTTTGATCTTCATTAATTGTCCCGACGCGATAAAATCCGCGATATCGTATAGTTAATGATGCAATATTTTAAATGCGACGATAACTATTCATTTGTTAGTTTCTGAACGGAGTGAAGAATGTGTAATGGTATTACAATGATATGTGTTTATTTTTATTTTTGCGCCTAAAGATACTATCGTCAACTTCGAGGAAGATTTCTGGTAATTAATTGGTATTTGTAAATACTTTTTTCAGACAAAAATTGAAAATCCTCACTATTTTTTTAAATTATCGGGAAAATTTTTATTTTTTAATGTTGTTGATATGGTAATTGCTTTGCTTTACAGTAGGTATCGAGTGTATCATGTAATTAAGGAGACACTGTAATAGATTGGTTAGATTTTATTTCAATGACAAATAATTGTATACGACGAAAAATGATTCTAATCGAAAACTATCTTTTTGGTAATCAAGATTGTCTGGAAGGAATTATTTTTATTATAATATTAACATTTTAAAAACATTCATTGTTTTTCTTCCAATTATTTTAAAAAGTACTCCTTAAATGAAATCTTCTAAAAAGTTGAAAATAAATATTTTTTCCAATATAAAAATTGGCTCTAGATAGGTACAATAATAAAAAAACACACACCATTATAATCGATACATTATTTACTGAACTTAAAATCTAATACGGTCATTTGTATGGTAATCGTAATACTTACCTATAACTTATCATCGTTAGAAAAATTGTTTGTTAACCTCAGTTAGCAAAGAGTTAGACTATCTTCGTTCAAAATCGTTTTTCATCGTTTAAAATAATGATTTATCATTGAATTCAACTTAAACAAATCCATTACTCAATGACTAGGTACTAAATAGTATTTCTACTGTACTGCGGAGCGATTGTCTACTTGACGGTTTTTTACTACCCATATGCTATGTATTTTTTTCTATAATTTCATCGAATGTACGCGATATCGAAATCTTACATACGTGATCTGCAAGTGTCTGGCATACAAACAAAATAATTTTGATAAAATGGACGACTACAATAATATGCGTTTTCTACTCACTCACCGGTGCAGGTACACTTGGACACCTATATATGTATAAAAATATAATTATTTTTAAATAATGCAACAACTGTATAATACGCAATGCATTATTATGCATTATATTTTACTAATAATCATGACGCATTGGATATGACAGCTCACGCGTTTGGATTTTCGTACTCATGTACTATCTACGCGACACGTGTTTTAGGACCTCGAAACTTACACAGACGCATATAGCTAATAATATAATAATTAGAATATTACGTCCGATGTATTGTAATAATAACGTTATTGTTTATTCGAACGCGGCACGTTACGTTTCCTCGATCGAATCGCTGCTGTAAATCATTTTTAAAAGCGCGCCGTGCCGTATAATATTATTATAATATAATAATGTGATTCATATAATAACGTTCGGCCGACTGTACATACTTCACGCGTAACAGAGACGTTCGGTCTATTGTGAAATAATTACGGAACGAAACACGTCGTGGACGACGACAATAGAACGAGCGGGATAGACAAAAAAAAAAAGTCGAATTCAAACGGTTTATTCGCCTTTTTCCCGATCATTATACCACATATTATTATAATAATACGCACACCTATTATGTATCGCATTTTTACGGCCGAATTTTGTCTGTTCTATTCATTAGCTCCATCGATCATTATATTATTTCTATCGTGTAATTTTTCTTTACCGCAGTCGTTCAAACGATACCATCGTGATATTATCATTATTCCTCCCGGTATTCCAGCACAACGGTAGCGATTCGATGATGACGATGACGACAATAATAAATTAATATTATTTATTAGAACGCGATTGATTTGTTTTCCTTTCGGTGCACAGTGCACACCCATCCGACAACCGTCGATTGTCTCGAACGCCACCACACAATACTATATAGTAGTAAATAGTAATTATTGCACATTTACATAATATTCTTATACATTATACCTATATTGTCGTAATGTCATGGATTTTGAAACGGGTGACAATAATATAATCTTAAAACACTATATATAGGACAGTCCGAAATCGGTGGAAATATATTATAAATTACAATAATATTATATTATTTATTTTAATAGTGACCATAAAAACATCGTTTGTATATATGTATCATTACAATAAGCGCATGTTCTCGACATTCATTACCGGTCGTAAACACTTTTAGGTGTTGACTAAAGTGTTGTAAATATATATGTACATTATATAGGTATATAAACGTGCGATTTAATTTATAGAGAAATCACATAGATCTACTACGGTGACTATCACGACGTAGGTTTCTTCGTTGGTAATAAAAAATAATAATAATAAGTATACGGCATAATACGCTATTAAAATATTCACAGACGTAAATAGGACGTATTTATACGGACTTGAGCGAAATGTTTTTACGGACAGTATTCTGGCGGGCGAATATCATCATAATATAATAATAATAATAATACACTGTTTGTTGTACGCGTTTAAACGGCGATTTCGTATTATTAAATAGTTTGAAAATAATCTCAGAGTATAAATCGTACGGGTTTAAGGACTAGTTGTAAGCGAGGATCGCTGTCTGTGCATGTCAAATTCATCATGCGCATTAAAAGTGGAAAAATAATTCTAAACTCTACTAAATGATTTGGTTGTTCTAAATATAATTTCAAAATGCTTCAACGTGATATATTTTAGACAATTATTTTTGAAGTAATTATATCCATGGAAAACATAATTTTGTATAATACACTTATCGTTTCATGCGATAATCGACTTTCTCTGTTCTAAATTTTTCTTTTTGCTTCTTATTTATTAAAAAATTAAACTTGGTGTTTCTGAATAATTACATTGGTGAAACTTGTATGTATTTGAAGATTAAAAACATCTTAATTGCTAAGTTTTGCGTGTGATATAAAGTGTAATATATCATTCAAATATTAATGTTATAGAGTATAGACTATCCCTATATAAGCCTCAAAGTGCAATTTTTTCTTTACTGGCTGTGGTCCAGAGCTGTGAGTTTGTTGGCCACATCTGTGTACATACGTTTTATTGTTGTCGACATAGACATACAACTACCAAGAATCATAATAGACATTCCAAGAAAAAAATTATAGATTACTAAACGTGAAATTTGTATACTAAACGAACTCAGTGTAATCTGTCTTAGTGAACGGACGATTTTTTTTTTATGATTAAAAATCAAAAACACAATATTCAAATGGCAAAATCCCAAATGAAAATAAATAATGTTACCAAACAGACTATTAGAATCGGACACACTGGAATAACATACGGTTTTCTAATGGCAATCATCATTGCGTGAAATCTGGGAAGTAACCCTTACTATCAACCACAATATACTGGCATAATATTACAATTATTTCGTAGAAACTGGAAAACTGTACAATTTCTAGGATTGCCTTATTCTAGGAAGAAAGCCTGGAACCGGATTAAAAAAATCACTAGAATATTTTAATGTTATTAAAAAAAAAAACAACTGAATTTTATACATAGTAATATAAACTATATAATCTAAAAATAATATTAATATACCCAGTGTTTAATACTTATATTAGAATTTAAATTATAATGGCATATAGCTATATGAAGCCGAAATTCTAAATTTAATCAAAAAATGAATAATTAAACCATTTTTAAATAATACTTATAATTCTTTTAAGACCGTGCTATATACAAGGGTTAAGACATATTATGACGTACCAACACATTATATTTATATATTATGTCGGTTCAAAGTATATTTTACTATATGAAGGTTATGCGAATGTCAATGACGATTTATATAGTACCTATATGTAATATGTATATTTTTTTTTCTGTGAATTTTTAGACACAAATAACACTTTTTAATATTATGCAACATTTAGTTACATTACACGAGAACTGTAATAATAATATATAAGACACGTTTTAAACAACTCAATAAATCAACTTAGTTCTTTGTAGTAATGTGACAAATTTTGTAGTAAAGTATATAAAATGCTTTAAGTTTGTCAATCATTGTAAACGAATCTTTTATACTTGATACGCGGCCAAAACAATTTTTTTCCACTAATATGTTGAAGTAATATTTATTTATCTAATTGAATATTGTACACTGACATAAAGATTTAAGAATTAATTTAGTCAATAACTACAAACTATATATCTACATTTTTATATAATGGCAAAACTTTTAACGTGATTTTTTTTTACGTGTTTAATCGGCTTTAATATTTAGTCAACAGGATATTAATTATTATTCGTGTTAATATTCTGTAATTATTTTTTCCCGATCAGGTTTAGTTTTTGTCTATATTATAATATATATATATTATCTTTCAGAAAGCACCATTATGTAAAATTTGTTTATCATTAACCATTGTTTAAGTCTCTAAAATTGTTAACATTGTAATCAGTAATCATCATCTTTATGTATAATTATAATATGTTACTGTACAAATACGTCGTACTTATTGTTTTGAATCTCACAATTATCTGTTGGTGTTATACCGTTTTTCAGATATTAAATTAAACAAAAAAAAAAAAATAATCCCAATCCATTATAAAATGCATAAGATTCAACCCTTCACTGTTTCCTACAATTTATTATTAATTCACAAATATACCTTTATTCACTGCTTACCAACTTAATACGAGTTGTAAGTTTTTGTAATAACCATAACACTATTGCATTATATGCTCTTTTAATGTGTATATTTGTAGGACGAAATCGAAATAAATAAAAAAAAATTTTCTATGATATTATGGCATAAAGTTATTGACCTTAACTTCGTAAACGCATCATTATATTCTAACGGTGTACATTTTTTTAATAATCAGGTGTTATTATGTAGAATGCAGATGTACAACTAATAATATATAATACATATAATGTGGTAAAAAAGAATATATTTTTTACGAATGCGTGGGGATAAAAATGTCAACTTTTTAGAATCGCATATCCTCACAGCCATAAATATATTATTAAATTATTAATATTAGTATAATACATTGAATATTTACGCGACCGTCACATTATTACGCGTACCTACGTGTATAATATATTTAAATAGAAAAAAAATTGACGCTCGTTAATTCGTTCTTCGCTGTACGTATTAACGCAAGGTGAGATTATAATAAAAATGAACCAGTTTTCACTTGTCAAATATATATATATATATATTCCCTTCTTCTTTACGCGTTTACAATGACATATCATAATAATGGAACTGTAAATTTCGATTTACGTACACAATAAAATATTAGAAATATAGGTAAGCCGTAAGCGTGTATCGGATAAAATGTTGTCATCCCATCGGTAAATTATCCGCATAAAACGGTTTATTCATTTTTCTATTCGTTCGTAAAATTAATACTTTGAAACCAATTCAATTCCTGAATAATATTATTGTTCATAGATTCGTGTGATATTGCCACAAATTTAAAATGTAAAACCAATGTTCAAGTTTTATAATTTATATTACATTTGTTAATCATGGCAAAAACCTTCAATAAATTACTGTAATGTTAAATTATATGCACTAATGATGCCGAATAAGATTCCAAGTAGTGACTAGTATAAATCGCAGTTAGTATAAAGAGCCTCAGCCCTTATAAGGTAGCAAATATGATGTATATATAATATATATATTATTATACAGATTTAATGATTTTGGTCAGTGCAACAGAATATCATTATATTGTTATGTTAGACACTAACATTTTTTCCCATTTTTTATTCAACCAAAGAATAATATGTTGTAATATATAATTAATAATAATAATTAATTAATAATTTTAAATTTATAAAATTAAAGTTAATTTACCCTTTCAATCTATTCATTTGGCAAAGTTAATGAGTTATTTATATTTCTTATTATAATTTTTTTTGTGTACCTACTTTAAAATTTCATCATAAACCCTATAAATTCATGTTTCTTGTCTTACTCATGACTTGCTTTACCCGTTTTAGAAATTATATAGAATTACATGTACAGATATAACTAGAGAACTTTAAGTCCTTTGTGATTTTGTAAAGATGTTTTAAACCCTCAAGCAGCGTTATTGTATTATCCGTTGTCCACATATACTCTAACTACTATTAAATCATATTTAAAAATTGATTTGTTAAATGCTGTGTTCTACCTACAATTCACGTAATTTTAGTAGGCTAAATTTGAAATTTCATTTAAATTTTTTGAAAATGATATTGAATTTTTGTCACTATACAATATAATGTAGAATACAATAGTTAGTGGACGATTTGAAGAGAAGATCAAATTTACCACTAACCATGACCACCGTGGTCGAGATATAGACGTGAGATTGTATATCTTTGTGTGTACTTAAATTATTACCTAACGTAATTATATAGGTGTGCGAGTCGTATGCGTTACATAACATGGTTTTGGACAAAACGAGCGTGATTCAAACAAATTGATCAGAGGAATAAGACGAGGAGGAGCCAACGAGACGAATGCCGACCGGGTCCGCCTGTTGACAAATTCCACAGGTTCGTTGCACAAAGGTCCGCGGCGTGCGTGTGAACTGTGAACATAATATAATAATACGCGTATCTACCTCTATATATACATGATATACGATTTTGGACGATCGGAATGCTGAACAAAAATAACAATAATAATAATAATAACAATAATATTATAATAATATGATATTCCGCTTTAGGTTTATTGCGGCGGTGGGGTCGTACCACCCCCGACACACAAGCCGCACTGCACTGAGCGTATACCTAAATAATATATGGATAAAAAGACGACGATGTACTATGGCGTATATACATATTGTACTTAACGACAATGAAAAAGAATGCGCTCGGTCGAAACGCGTTTAGATGTATAGTAATAATAATAATATCATATATGCCGCGGTATACCCGCGGCGGCGGCCCGCTACGACCCCGAGTACCCGACCTCTTCGGCCGTCGCCGACACCTAAATAATATAATATCGCCGAGATTAACACATTCCACTGCGCGAGAGCTGCACCGGTGAGCGCATATATTATAATAATATACAATAATATCACACGCCCGTCGGACTCGTATATTACGTGTGTTATATAAATGTTATAATACGAATAGGTACAACTCTTCTATATCCTGTACTCGATGTACTGCTGGCCGCTATCGTGTAGTTATTACTGTCGGGTGTTGTTATTATTATTATTGCGATCGCCAAAGTCACTATTTACACTATCTTGTGTTGCGATTGGTTCAAATATTGATTAATATATTAGGTATTTTGGTGTTTGTGATGAACAGATCATGATCTAATAAAAATGATATAGTGTTATTAATAAGTAACCTTGAATATTTTTTAAATATTTTTGGTATTTAATAATCAGTTTACAGTCGTTGCAAAGTCGTAATTTTTATTTTTGTTTTTATCGTTGATTAAGTGGAATATGTCAGCACCCGGCGTATCGTTCATTCACTCTCTCTGACTCGCTCCCCATTTGTCAAATTTTCTTCATCCAACGTGTTGCTAGTTTTTTAATATTATAGAGTGCAATAACCTAAATGAACAAACTTGAAGTTGACAGCATTATCTGTGTTAGCACATTAGTTTTTTTATGATATTTCAATTTTCTGCGATGAACATCTAAGCGATTTCAAATCATGAAGTCGTACATAAATGCTCATAAAAAAATCAAAGATATCTTCGTGAATTGTATTCGTAACAATAGTATATCGATCAATACTATTAAAGTTTCAAATTTATATCATTTCTTTACTATACGGCACATACAGCACATATTATATCTTACGATTATTTAAGCTCTGCGACGTTATTCCGGCCGTTGTAAAATTAGTTAAACCCCAAAAATTTAGGATGAGGCAAATGTTTCTCTCAAATAACGACCCTGTTACGATTATTTATAGATAATTTGAATTAAAGTGATAGATAATATTATATCATAAGTGATAACATAATTTAACAATTTATTAATCAATATATCATATTATTTGGTGCGATCACGAAATAGTCATTTTCATGTACCACAACCTCGCGAGGGGCGTTATGTCACTGGGAAAGATTTTCCGGTCGGCGTTTCAAGATGCGGTTTATACACCACGATGCGAGCACTGGAGTGCTGTTCCGGTCGACTCGCCGATAATATATACAATAATAACAATAAAACATTATTGTTATACAGAATTACATTTTATATTGTTAATATTATTATTATTATTACAATATTATAGTCGTCGGCCGCGGACCCTACCCGAGGTTATCCGCCGCTGCGGTTTGGCTGGCCGCGAAGACCTGCGCGACGGAGACGAGCCTGGCATTGTGAGCGCGGACGAGCGGGCGGCGGCGCGTGACAAACGATTTCACGGCCGGCTCCGGTATATTGCACCTATATACAGTATATTACATTAAACCGTATAGTGGATAGGCAGTATGGGTTAGGTACCCATACCTCATACTCTGGTATAATGTGTAAGACGTGTGCGAGGAGTATACTGCAGCGTAATCGCCGTGAACGGTGGCGGTTTAATCGGAACGACGACGATTCAGCTCGATCCGCGGACAGGTATGCATTTTATACAAACCTATAATAGGTATAATATATATATATATATATATATACGGACGCAGCAGCTGTAGACCGCGATCGCCGCAGGTACAATATGTCATTTATATATATTATATTATACACGCGAGATGCGCGGCGGCGTCGGTAGGCGTTTACACACCGTGTTATAGTCGTCGCGGTGGTCGTACATAATGTATAGGTACCTCCTATATATACATTTTAATATTATAATATACATTATATTCTCTCGCCTCGCACATCCGGTCACTGCAGCCTATACAAGTATAATGATAATGAAAATTATATGTAGGTACTCACGCACACACATTATATTAAATTATCGTGGCCGCCGCCGGTGGCCGTCGTAAGTGAGTCGTGTGTGTATTATGTATATATATATTATGCGTTACGGAGTGCTGCAGATATTAATGTAATTTATATAGCGTAGTAGTAGGTATTGCGCGGGGGCGGTGACGATGCGCGCCGCCGCCACCGCCGCGGGACGGTTTCCGGAAACGGTATCTTATTATACGAATATATAACTGAAGCTGTTGCGCTCCTATCTCAGTGATCCGACTGTTGGCGGGACAAGTTCTGCTGCAGTTTTGCTGCAACGCGCCGGATCGCAAGAAAATCTGCGGATTACTATATTGTATTGTTTTTTAAGTTTTCATTTCATTATTTAACGTTTGTGATACTACCACAATAATAATAATGCGTAAAAAAACTTCATCGGATGAATTTTTCAAAGTAGGTACTTATTTGTTACAGATTTTGTAAACGTATGTTCTCTTCTTTTTTTTTAAACTTAATTCTGTTTTCATATATATTCTCTACGATTCCGACTTGTCTATTTACCGTAACACCTGAAATCTTTATAGAAGACCGAAAAATTATTCTATTTTATAAATTTGTGTTATATTACACATTTGAAACACCAATAACTGAAATATTTACGTTGCTGCACAATTTTTTTTTTTTCACTTGACTTGTTTATTTTGTCATGAACGATTTTAGCTTTATTGTGTAGTTTATTCTTGAAGTAATCATTGTTTTTGCAGCCGTAATCCAATTTTTTCCAGCCTACATTATGACCTTCTAGTTTGAAATGTATACATTTTTTTAAAAATTTTATGTAAAAATACCTATATATTTAATATATATAACGTTAGTATTTGAAACTAGCTTACGTATATTTTTATTCCTGAAATCCTATACAACACTAAAATTCAATAATAAAGTTCACAATCGTACACTTTTAGTAAAGATTAATATAGTTATGTAGTTATATTTTTTAGTTAAAAGTTTATTTTAAATAATCTTTAGACATAAATGGGTTAGAACTTCAAAACTGGTTGCATGGATTTTGGTGGGAGAATGGATTAACGGTGGAAATAACATATAGGTACATTATTGTATTGGCCACTTACATAGATTCCTTTGAATTACAAATTTCCGATAGAAACTCAGCTTAGGTACAGCAAATAATACACAATTAAATCAATAATCTATATTCTTGATAATCTAATTCCAAATCCGATGGTTAAATAGTTTTTTTTATCTTTTTATTAGACATTTTTATTGAGACGGTGGGAAGGTATGGGATCATATTCCACTTAAATGATATTTAAGTTGAATAAACGATTTATAATATACCTGATCATTGTACTCACTAACTGTAGTGCATGGACAGATCACCGATGTATGATGTATTATTTTATTAATATTAATTTAAATATTTACTAATTTTGTATCTATTATCAAACGTTTTAATTTAATATCAAAACAGTATTTTAATGTATTATAATATTATGACGCCACATTATATCGTATTAATGACGTAATAATAACAGTGGCGACAAGCACGTCGCATAGTTCGTATAAATCAAATAATATTACAGTATAATACATGTAGTTTAATAGCAATGCATTACATTATTCATGATAGCGTGCACGTAAACGATTCACACTACTTCGCAGCATTATAAAATAACGTACAGTAATTCATCATTAAACGGACGCATACGCGTCATTGTAATTATTTAAACGCCACCGCCGAGCCTAACCAAAACACACGACGAGGCCAGAGCATGCGATGGACTTTTCCGCACCACGATTTGATATATTATCGCGATACGGTTTTGCAGCGGGCAGAGATCCAAAAAAAAAACATTTTTAATTTTCCACTCCGTGACCACACGCGCGCAACACAACATTACACACATGTATATATATCATATCATATCATATTTTAATGTGTAGAACACAGATATATACAGGGCATCAATCGTACTCACCCCTATATTTTATTTCACTCATAAATAATATTACAATTCTGAATTTTTGAATTTTTAAAATGTAGACGGGAGCCGTTTGGATTCGATGCTTTCAAACGTATTATCATGTGGATCTCCGACCTATTATAATCCTTATTATTATAAGAAAGTTAAATAACTTAAAAACTATTTTTTCAAATTTTCATCAATTAGAAATTTCAAAATTTTACGCACCTAATTGGTGAGTCTTGTTCAAGTTTGTCAGAAAATCTCCAATCCGGTAATGTAAAATATATTGATTTTCACTAAACATACATTACAATACTAACGATACAGTCTCAATTTTGACCTGACGTTCATTAATACGTCAATAATACCATAATTGTTTCCATAAAATGTCTGTTCCCTATGTTTTTAAATATTGATGGCATTGTACTTAAATTATTATACAGATTAGATATTATAATAATATGACGTATTAAATAGATACTAGATAGGTACTATTATTATTATGAAACTAAACAATATTAATTTTGCTTGTATTATCATCTTCCTAAATAACCTTGTAAAAATCGCCTATCTAGATTCATAATAACAACAAAAATTAAAAAAAAAAATTAATTGTCATAAATCATAATATTATAAAAATGTTGAAGTTACCTACCCACAAAGACTTAATACAATATTAAACGTATGCAGATAATCAAATTTAAACATAATCTATTTTGTCTATGGATATAATATTATTAGTTTAAGTTTTCAGCAGTTAAAATCAGGTATACTCCGATTCGCAATACAGTGTGTATTACGGCAAAAGTACAGTTTATAGTGAAAGAGGAAAAAACCGATTTCGTATGACATTACTTAATACGTGCGGTAAACAGTCGACTGTAATGATATTGTAATCGGTTTACATATTAGTATAATAATATATTATGCTATATTATTTTCATTTTATGGCTTGACGTATTACTATTGAGAATTACGACTTAACTTTAGTCACAGAGCAAATACAATATAATAATTATTATCGTATAATGCGCTGAAGCAGCACCCACAGAGTAAGGAAACTGCGTTACTCTGCCGTCGCAGTACTCATTACGCCGCGAAGATATGTAATATATTGTAAAATAAAAAATAAATACACAAAACAGAATAATTAATTTTGAACGACTTATAATTTTTTCTAAATATATAATAGAGCGGATTGGTGTGACACAGAAGTGGGTGGTGGGTACCCAACAAAAATGTATTACTTATCTGCAACTCTAACTTAATATACAACGATTGATTACTCGTTAGAAAACTAAATTTATACGTAAAAGTACACTGAAAAAAATTTTACTTGGAAATATGAAATTAAAAATTGTTTTGCCCGTTATTCAAAAATCTTAAAAATGATAACGAAAGAAATAACAAAAATATGACTTAAAAAAATGTTGTTTGCGAATATCGTGACAACTTATAATCACGTAAAAGAAAGTATTTCCAAAAACTTCAATATTTTTTGAGATAATGAGTGTTTACGGTAAAAAGAATCACCCAGTATTATATATTATATAAATATTTTTTATTCGACTGTTGTAGTTGTAGTCACCTGTAGTGTCCGTGATATCGTAACTGTGGCATGCGACTATATTGCACGTATAGGCGTCAACAATCGTCGAGCAATGACAAATAACTTCGCGAAATCAATCGTTCGCATAGAGATTTCCTGCGTATGCAAATCATTTATACCTAATATTGTAAAAATTTTATCTGGATAACATGTAGTATTATATAATGATTATTATTATTTTCAATTTTATATAGATTAATTAACTATTATCGCATGCGCACACCGCGATAATATTACAATATGTAATAAAAATAATAAATAATAAAAAAATAAACTGACAAACATACAAATAGTAATTTATCTACTTATATTTTATTGTATATTAATATACATATATTGTTTCCGAATAAACAATATGTACCTACCTCATATACTACACTGAGTAATAATCAGAGTAATTTATTTTTTCCCTTATATTTTTCTGGAAACTATTATCGTATATATATTTTAAATTAACAAAACATGTTGTTTTTTTGGTTTATTTGTATGTTTCGTTACCAATATAATAAAATATGAAATAGCCTAAAATATTATCATTTTAACCTATAGGTTAAAACACTTAATATGCTGAGTTATACCTCTGCATAAATACAAATCAAAAACCTATTTGACACTTTAAACTTATAATTTTTTAAGGAAAATATAAGATAATTACCATGATATTTCTTAATAAATAGTCGTATTCCCCTTCATATTTTCTAAACCACAAGACACTTCTTACACTGACAATAAAAATAAATCAATGTATAAATATTCGATAATATACATTGGGAAGTTATAGTAAGACACTTGAAAATTCAAATAAAATCATTATTAAAGGATGAAACGGAGTTGAGCATACTTGGCTAATAATGAATCACCTCTATTTAATATCGAAGATGCGAGGGAGACAATCTTGGAAATAGTGCCACTGACAACAAACTGCGTATATGCCATATAAAACCGTAGTGGAGAGGAAAACAAATGATGATAATAATGATATCGTCATCCCACCCTTTTTTTATATTTGAATTTACATTCCAGTTCATATGGGCGTACTATACCGACGAATATGGGTTGTTTCGTAGGATGGACTCCGCCGCAATATATGCTCCAATATTATGCGTATTATAGGTATTATTATTATTATTACCATTGAACGGGAGAGATAGCGGAAATCAACAACGCGCCAAGTGTATACACAATATATTATAATATTGTGTATGTAAATAGGTATTTAGTAAATAATATTTTCTGGTTTATAAAACGTATCGAAAGCCTATGGACTTCATATTATTACATTACATACTTTTAGTAAGTAGGTTTTTTTCCTTTCGCTGTCCCGGCAATAGACGTCCCGTTAATATATTTCACACACGATAGTGTGTGTGTGTGTATAAAAAGTACAGCAAATAGGTACCTAAATATAATAACTATAATAGCAACAATGTCCTTACATTTTACTACTTGCAGTTAGTTTATGTTTAGCTATTCTTACCCTGCTAGTCCCTTGCAACGGCTGCACATATTATACTGGCACAGACCTTTACATAGTACATTCATAGTAAAAATTCACTGAGAAAACGATGCTTCAATTATTTAGTTTTGTTAATAATATACATTACACGTGCTAGGTATAATGCAATAATATGTAGTATAGTAGTTATTGTATAATGTTACCTGTCTATTGTCTACATAATATAACAATAATGACTTTGAAATCATAAAAAATATTGCAAACATATCATACAAATTAAAAATGTGAATAGGTAGTTCATTTTTTAAATCATTTTAATCACGTACAATAGTTTTGAAGCTATTATTTTTATTCCTAACATAAAAATGAATGAATTAAAACGATAAATTTTCACGTAATCGTCTGTATTAATAACTAAAATAGTACCTATAGATATATATAGATGTTTACCAAACATTTAAATGGATGCTTATAAGTTATAAGTATATTTGAATATTAGGATCACCAGTTAAGATATAACACATAATGTAATAATATAATTATTGCTTTCTTTAATTTAAAAAAACGTAATAAGATAAAAAAGTAACAATTAATGTATAAAATAAATTTTTAATTCAAAATCTTTTAGTTTTAAAAAATTTGAAAAATATCAAAAATTATATAATATCTACGTTGATAGTAGATACATTGTATTATAAATAATATCAGTTATGATAATAATTATGAAAACAATGTCGCTGGCGTGATCACCGTTTTGAATGTTTTAATTAAGTACCTACTTTAACTTTATTTACATGCTTGAATTAGGTCTTACTTATTGTTTTACGATAACATGAAGTTGAACTATTCTTAATATTATATATTTAGACAATTTTTAATAACCGATACACCGCATATTATTTACATAAAATGTTAATGAGTTATTTTAAAAACTCATAGTCTACTAAACATCGTACATGCGTGCGCTTAATCATCGACATGTAGATAAGTGTGTACACCGGACGGAATCCTTGGTCGCACGAAATGGGGAAGATCGGCGACAAATTACTGATAAAAAATGCGTCGTCTAACATTATTTTATAACATTAAATTATCTCGCAGACGACCAATATTACGTTTTTACACGTTATGCGTATAATATGCAGCGTATGTAACATATTTAATACTATTTTATTTTTACACGAAAACCTATATATGAGCGTACGTCTAAGACACCGCGGCGGCGTGTAACAGAAAGAAACCGAGATGATAGCTGATCGGTGAAAAAAAACTAAGAGGGTACCAGTATGGCGTATAAACGCTTTGCTGTGAAAGAAGACCCAGCCGCGGGAGAATACCGATTATATCTGTCTGAGGAATGCGTGGTGAATTTGAATAACACACGTAAGTTATAATACTCAATAATAATAATAATAATAACAACGCAATACATAAACAAACTGTAAGTATAAATACGTATACAGGTAAGTGTTAAAAACGGACGTTTCTCGTTACGTTTTTTGGTAGTAGGTAATATATATATATATATATATATATATATAAATGTACACAGCTGGATTAAAATTAATATCATGGAAAATATATTATTTTTATGTAGAATAAATCAGCTGTGTAAATGTTTTAAATATTATAGATCTTGTGAACGAAACTGTATAATATATCAATATGTTATAAATTATAATATATACATCAGGTACCTGCTCTAATAATATATTATCATTATGCGTATCAAGTAAATAAAATAGTAAGTGAGTAAATAAAAATTTAAGCATTTATTAGAGATGACCTCAAATTGGATCTAAAATTTCAGAAATGACATAATTTGAGTCTCGAGATATTTTACTAAGAACATGAATTATTGATTCTAATGGGGAAGACATTATAGATCATATTATAGGCAAGTTAACTATGAGGGTGGTGTTTGGACAAGTGTTTATTCCACAAAAAAGTATTATTTAGACGAATAAACATAAATTGGTTCGTAGGTAAATTAATTTATGTACTGCGTAGTTGTGTATATTGATAATATAAAAAAAAAGGGGGTAATATGTTAATTCTGTTATAGGTACATTGGCTATTGAGTTTAACTTGTTACTGAGTAATTCACTAAAATGGATTTCATTGTTTGAATTCAATGACAACCAATTGTACTTATAAGATAAAAAAATGATTCTAAGCGAAGACTGTTTAAACTTTGATAACCATGATAACAAAATAATTATTTTATTAATTATAACATTAAATTTACATAAAAATTCCCATTATTACAATATCTTAAACTACATCTTTCATAGAATAAAATAGCATCAATAAATTCTCCACTTGTAAAACAGAGCATGTATAAAAATATTTCTTTTTTTTTTATTTATTTATATGGCTGAACTCTGAAGTAAAATATAAATTAAATAAATAATAAATCGTTATAAAACATAGGTTTAGCTTAAAATTAAATACTCCGTCTAACACTTGTTGTGACTGCGAATCAAATTCAAGTATTATCAAATAACAATGTGAACCAAACTCGTGAATAATTTAGGAGATCAAATATCTAGGGACTCAAATTGAATCATCTCTTTTATTGTTATTGTTATATACATATAAAGCAATAAGCTGACAACGATGCTTCAATACTCACTTACTTGCAATAGAATCGTTGGCTGCAGTTGCCTAATATAATAATAGATAACCTATAAGACAATCGCATTAAGTTATTTTTTCTGAATGATGTAAATGGCGTATCTACTCAAACATGACCGACGAGCGAAGAGTGAGGTTTAAATTGTTTCAAATTCGGCTTTTGGGATAAAAAGCTCCTCTCTGATAATCCACATTAATCTTGATTTACATTTTAAATACTTAGTCAAATTAATTTCTCGTTTTATTTGATACCAATATTATTAAAATTGTTAACACATATATAATTATAAATACATAAAAAAAAACCAAATTCCAATTATAACCAGGAGCAGAAAGTGTGATCTATCTATGTATGTTTCATAAAATGACATTGATTACTTGTCATATATTATTATTAAATAAATTAGTGCCTATAACGTAAATAACAATTATTAATACTATATCTGTAAATACAAAAATAAACTTACAATACACTTTTAATGGTAATATAATATACAGATTTCAGCGTTCTGATTTTTAAATCAATATATTTTTAACTCGATTTACCAGATAATTAACTGACTAAATAGTGTACTGAATGTTTTTTCTTTACTACCTACTCAAAGTTTTAAATTTTTTAATGTTATAACATTATATTATTTCACTTACGAAACATTCAGTTAAATCTTTCTAATATTGATTATCCTCGTCAGTCATGGTAATAATATATACGCGTATAAGATGATTTAATTCACAACAGTCAATGTTACAACTTAACTTAATAGAATGAATAAAAGTGCAATTTTATTACGTTTTCCGTTCAAAAGTTATAAGTAGGAATAGTAACTATTTTATTAATGACTAAATGAAAAAAAAATAAGATTAGAAATGTATTAACTCAAGGATAAACATAATAAACATATTGCATTATATTTTTATATGTATATTTAGGTAGATACACCATGACTCATTTGCAAAATGTATACATGCAAATATGTTATTACATTATAATATATATATATGAATAAAATTGTGTTTTCCTTATTTTTCTCTCTCAATGTATGGTTTTTTTTTTCATAATACATTGATAATTCATTATAATATTTACATTTTATTTTATTCTTCAATAAGTAATAATAATATATTGTCATTAAAATTATATTCACAACATAAATTATACTGAATGTAGTCATATTATTATAACTTACACGATTTATTGGCTTTCGTACATTTTGACCTTAATTGAACTGAACCGTTCGTACATTGCAATGGTGTATTGCAGCTGTATAATTGAAATTCTGCAATAATGTAATACTATTTTTTTGTATAATAAGAAAATAATTAATGCGCATCATAGTCTAGCTAGTACTTAAAAGTTAAAACAAAATATAATAATCGAAATCACACATTTTTAACTGTTTATATCATAAGTATTATATAATTTTACTTAACATTGTACTCTCAACCTTCGTGTATGACACTACATATAAAAAACAAATGCAAAACTAATAATATGAAAACAATTAGTTTTCTTAGAAAAATTATGTAATAAGTAATATAACGTTGAGATAACAATATTTTAACAGTTTTTTCTAATTTAAACCATATTTTAGAAAATCCAAACAGTCAATAATTTCAATTAAAATACATAAATTATTTTTAAATTATACTAACGAACCTATTAATACGACTTTCGAAAACTAATTTGAATTCATTAATAAATATCAATCGATCAGGCCACATTTTATTAATTTTTTTATTTAAATTTAAAATAACCTGCAACATTTAAACTTTCATGCAATTTCAATATTAAACCAAGTTGTTATAAAGCAAACGAATTATAAAAATCAAGTAGACGAAATAAAAATGTCATATTAATTTTCAAAGGTTTAATCATTATATTAGGTCCATCGGTATGATTGACGAAAGAATTATACATTTTGATCAATAAACTCGACAGTTTGCAATTCCATTAATAAAATTAATGTAAATTATTAGTAAACAAAATTTATAATTAAAATATTATTATTATTGTTGTTATAATTATATGGATCAATCTTCTGTCTTGTTTATTTTCAAAAGCATACATATATATAAAGTCAAAAATTAATATTTTAAATACCAACAAATTGACAACGAATTTTAAAACTCATGCCAAAATAAATCATGGTTTTTATAGTGCGGTTTCACTACTGTAGTTAAAAATATCGAATAATCTTGCAAATATTCCGTTTTTATATTATTATTATTGAAGTCTCCGTGAGTGGCGCCGACATCACAGACGTTTGGCCTATTGCCCGGGTATACGACGAGTACCCCATATCATTTAACATATTATTATTTTATACGTCATAAGATAGAATAACACATTTGACCGTTCGCATATATATAGTACTACTCGCGTAATGTATATTAAAATATTATATTACTATGTGTCGGCCGTGAATTTTTTAAGAAACATTAGAAATCGCGAATCCCGCGCCCGCTTTATGTATTATATGTACCATAATATTACATTATCGTTACCTACTGTAACCGCGGTACAGATTTCGTAAACTGTCGTAAATCATATTTATGATATTATTATTATCATAAAAAAAATCTAAGTGTATACACGCGCGCACGTGTACCACACTACATCGTCACCACCTCGGAAAACGCGCAAAATGAATTCTAGTATTTTAATAGTTTTATTTTATTTATAATATATTATAATACAATAATAATATGTTTTCTCGCATACTAACACTTCCGTCAAAATCACAATTATTAATTAATTTTTTTCACGCACATTATGCATATGACGCCCTACAGTCAATATAAAACACGACGCATACATCGCATTAATGTCATAATATATTGTACTAGAATGTAATTGCGCACGTTCATCAATTCAGCAACTGTCGCGTTTACAGTTCACATAATAATATAATATTATACTGCCGTTTCGATTATTTTTTTTTTTTATTCAAATGTGTATTTTCTATCGTTGCGACGATCTAATACTTTTTTTCTCTACCGATATCGTTTCGACGTCGACATCGACGTGCGTAATAATAGTAATAATAATAATAATAACAACGTAAACGTCACAGCAGCAGTCGTCGTCGTCTTCAGGCGCAGTAGGTATATATACCGTTATCGCGGTACCTACCTACCTATATAATATGGGTGAACGTACTGTCGCGTATGTCTGAGCGATTATCATGTGAGTGAGTGTGTGCAAAAAGAGAGTGTCGTGTGTTTTCGTCTCACCTCTGTCGGGATCGGATCGCGCGCGCAAAAAAAAAAAAAATTAAATAAAAAAATCACTCCACGAACGCGCGTGCGTTGTATGTACACACAGACGATTTGTTCAAAACGCCTTTCCGAGACACGAATTTATGAGATTTTTCCGTTTCATTATTATTATTATTAATTTTAGGAACGGTATGCTGCTGTGGCGGCGACAGCGACGGCGAACGTAGGTAATGCGGGCGCCCACGCGTCCTCGTGTGTATATATATTATATATGTATAACTATTAACTATATATAATAATATTATGTGTATGCGTTCATCGGGCATGAATGGAAACGACCCCGAGGCTCCGTGGGAAGTCATGAATGGAACACGCAGAGAAAGAATCCTTAAAAATATGTGATATTTTTTATTATTATTTTTTTATTTTTTAATCCTTTTCTAACCCTATCTTGCGACGCGTCGCGTTTAATTCGAATTTTATTGCCGCTGGAAAAACTTGTCTAGTCGACGCGTCGCGGTCGTTGTATAATAACGACCTCATTATAAATATTTATATATATATATATATATATATATATATATATATATATATATATCACTATATTATTATTATGTATTAAAATACCCATATATGCATACATAATACATATAAATACGTTTACCCGCGGTGTTTTACGACGACCGAAGAGGAAATCGAAGTTTTTCTGTTTGCGTTTTTCATCTGTGCAAAACTACCGATTTCTGACAGCGTTTTAAACAGATTACGACCACGTATAATCATAAAACAATACACCTTTAAGTCTATATACATATATTACACTTAGATTTTTAACAGTAAAAGTTTTTTGCATTTTTTAACAGTAGTTTACGAGTTTCGAGTGTTATATTCAAATCACTTTGACACCTATATAAATTGAGTATATATAGTACACATTATGTAGGTATGATGATAAAATGAAATACTGCTTTTACTTACATTTAATACATCTTAATACATATTTGAACATTTTTAGAATACGATAAAAAAAATTTAATTAAAATAAAGAAACACAGTGTCTGTACCTACTACAGTTGGATAACGGATTATATAACACGACACTTCTGACCAGCATTAATTTTTAATACGTTAATTAATATTATATAGGGACTTCATACTGCAGCATGAAATTATTATTCCACGAATAACGTGAAATTTATTGATTTTTATTTTAATACAAATTACCTATGTGTTTCGTCTATCACCACCATTGGAAATGAATAATAACATAAATACGAATAACCTAACACATTTTAGAGATAGACTGTTTTCCTGATTCTAATGTAGCCTTACTGCATTCAGCACGTACTTTGAAATAAATGTTGATCTAAATAAATTGTACGACTATGTAATTTTCTGATTATAGACAACAATTTTTGTTCTCTTGTGTACTCATAAACTATACATACATATAAATATATAATATAATACAATATATTGTGCATTTGTGTTTATGTTTGAAAAACCATTATAAATGAGAAGTAAAATAAAAGAGTTATATGTTTATTATTTTACCTACGCAAATAAAATATATTGCTGACTATACCATAAAATAATATAATAGTTGTTCCAGTGAATTATATAATATTATGCAAAGCGTAATTGTAATTTTTTTGTAAATTACAGTGAGAAAATGAACAATTGAATTTGTCTTCCTATATTTACACAATGAGGGATAAAAAAAGTAAGAATATAAGGTTAATAATTTATATACGTAGGTATGTAATGTTAAGTTGTTTTTTACAGTGAAAAAGCAATTATCAGGAGTGTCAGCATTATTTTCAAAAACAAAAAGTGCTTTCTAAAAAAAGTTTTACTGAATAATATTATTTTGTCATTAGGACCTCCGGCACACCGGATATTATTGTTAATATAGCTGTTAAAAATCTGAAGGTTTGTCAATTAGGATTCACACGTCAATATCAATCAGGCCGCCGGATGGGGTGCACGCATATGGTTATTAAGTGGTGCCAGAAACAATTGGCCAATCTCTATTATTAACCCGCCTGCTGGCCGAGTGACGAGTTTTAAAAAAAAAATAATAATAATAAACCAAAAATTGGAACAATGTCAGGGTATATTTCTAGAAATTCATTGTTGAAAATGAAAATTCGTTTTTTGATATTTATATATAAATAATTGAATGCAAATCGATCATTCCTCGAGGCCAATGAAGTATTATTATTATTGTTATTAATATTATTATTATTATTATTATTATCATCATTATCATTATCATCATCATCATTATCAACACCATCATCATCATCATCATCCGATTTGCTCCACGATGGGCGTCGGGACGAGGCACAATATAATAATAATTTTTAAATTACGTCTGCCGTGGGTGATTTATGAGTTACGACGCGCTCATTTGAAATTGGCTTGTACACTCGTCTGTAAAACGGTATGGGTAAATTAGAAAATATTGTATACAGGGTGATTCTTATAACAACATGTTTATCGTTTTGTTATGTTTTATTATAATACATAATTGTATTTTTACTGCTAAACTTGTTTTGAAATTTATAATAATTCTTTCCTATGTACATTTTATGAACCTATCTGTCATATTCATTGATAGTACAGTATACAATATATTATTATAGAAATGTAATTTATTTTAAAACAACTGAATTAATTTTATGTTTAAAAGCTTTTGTACTTGGGAATTCTTAATAATATGTATAATGTAAATTTCGTTTTTATTACAATAATAATATAATATACTATGTATAGTATACAATTTTGGAAGTTGGATTCTACAGTGTAGATTCTAAAAATATATTTAAATTGAATATTTCATGTATATAAATTAATAATTATTTAATAGGTGTAAGACGGTAACTCCATAAAACTTCTAATTATAATATATTTATTTTAATTTAATATTAGAAATTTATAATAACACGGTTAATTGACGATGAAAAAAAAAATTAGTTTTGTCAGCTGTTTAAAATATAATTACGTAAACGTTTGACAAAATAAATATTATATACAACATTAAAAACAATTAAAAGTGACTATTTAGCAGGTCCCAAATTCAATAATATAATAATATATAATTAATTTACGTATTAATTTCTTCTTTAGTTATTATTATTTAATACAATTTCAATTTTAAAATACAGGCTTTAGTTCAATTTTATGTACTTTATTCCTAAATGCAAATCTTGAAGTCTTATAAATTGTATACAAAAATAAAAATGGTTTTAAAATTATAATAATAATTTACTATCATGACTATAATAGCAATATTTTTTGTAGATATACGTTTATAAGTTTAATGAATACATGACATTAATCTATTTAAACGGGATATTTATGTCTGGAATTATATTTTATTATACCCTCAAATAAATACGATCCCCTGCATCATCAACGACGATTTACTCCTATATTATACTCTTATAATGTATTATATAGGCGCCTATTATTATTATTGTGACTATTCATGCTCCTGTTATTCCCACGCTAATCATACGGTCCAAGTGAACCTGCAGCACATACATCCCTTGGGTGACGCAAATACTACATTACTATAATAATAATAAAAAATCTATTATAAAAAAGAATGATAACTTTTGTTGACAGTTTACCTGGTCACCCCTTTATAAAAATATATAATATATATTACGCAGCGGTTAACGTGCTGTTGTACAAAGGGCATCACTGCCTCAATAAATTCGTCCAAGCTGTGTTTTTTTTTTTTGTGTAAAAGACATATATTATTATACAGCTAAAGCGAAATAAAAAATTACACTGCACAGGCACACGCACGTACCTATACATATATTACACACACACACACATCACATAGGTATATATAATATTATAACAATAAAAGGAGTATTAAAACGTGACCGTACCGCCAAGGCGTCGGATTACTCGAAATTACCTGGTTGCGGACCGACAAATTGGTCCCCATTAAACTCGGTCACGTAATAATGCATACTTGGAATTTTATACCTATGTATAACGTCTGCAAAGTTATCGTTGAAGTGTACAGGTATAACGGTGGAAGTGATATAATATATGTGTTATGTTTATATATTTGATCACAACAAACGATACGTAAGGCGACGACCGTCATCCGAACTTGCAGGAAAACGAAACTTTCGAATGCTTCGAGTTCCATGCTACATTATTTATATAAATTATTATTGCAACGTTAAACATTTATAATAATATATGGCATTTAGTATTTACGCACGTTAAACGCGAGTTATTCATGTAAAAATATCGCCTTTTTTTGTTGTTATCGACGGCGCGCTGCAATTACTTTGCAGTGTCTCGGCTCCTATTATAATAATCTGCAGTAACGCTGCTTTGTAAACAATTTGCAATATATGTGCACGCGTGTGTTTGAATCGACGACGCGTCGAAAACCATATATGTACGGAATGCGTGTACTCTGCACCGATACGTGCCATTGTTGTAGTTTGTTTGTCGTTAAAATTGTCTTTGACTCGAGGCAACAATATCAATATACATACATATATATATATATATATACGTATTACTGTATTGAGCACTTCGCATATAGACACACACACACACACACACACACACATACACACACATATAATAATACATATAGACGAAATGTGATTTTCAACGAATCCACCCAACGTCCAAGTTAACTGACCTGATAATACGTCTACATGATATTTTATGAACGGTATACTCGATCAAACGTTATCAATGGGAGCTGGCGGTGGCTGTAGTAGCCAAGAGGAAAACTGCAGTTCAATATAACAAATACATTATATAAAAAGATTACTATTGCAGTCTCAAAAAACAAAACCTTTGAAACTAACTACCTATATACTTATTTTAAACTCTATTTTTGTGAACGGTCATATTTAATTTGTTTTAATACTACTCCTCATTTAAATCCATATAATACATATATATACTATATACTATTTTTACTATACATATATAATATATAATATGCTATATCACGTATAGTTTAAACATTTAAAATAAATAAGGTAAAGCATTTTTTCCTTTATAATACAACCATGTAGATCTTAAATATTGAATTGTAAGCAACTCATTACCATCGTATTTACATATACCTACTCGATTTAATATATATATATATATATTTAAAATTAATTTTTAAGATCATACGATCAACTTAGTACACAACGCGCGTCCATTTAAAACGAATCCAATATTACACGAGTTTGTTTATGCTATACTATATCGCATTAAATACATTGATTTAAAAATATATATCTATTATACCTTAACGAATACTTGGGTGTATGAGCGTAGGTGAAAATACATTTTTTTTACAGTTATCAAACAGATCTAACGTGAGTACTTATATTATACGTTCAAGGTAAACGGTCACTAAACAAATTCTTTTGTATGTACCGTTGGCATCTTAACATAATATTCTTAATTCATTTACTGCACACATAATATTATAATAAAGTCTCTGAACTTTGTAAAATTGTAATACCCTTCGTTAACATTTTAATTGTATATTAAGGCAATAAATCCTATTCATAAAACTAAAATCTTAACCTCATATAATTAAATTTAGTTAATTATTTTGTCCAAAAGTATCGATATACTGATTAAATAAATCGTATCGACGTCGATCATATTTTAACTTATATAATTTAATATGTCGTATAATTGAACAAAATAAAATTAAAAAATAATATAAATCGTACCTTTATCGTCGATCGTTGTGACAATTTTGAACAGGCACATGGTCCGTTGATGCAAAATATATGAGAGTTGAGATTTGGAAAACACACTCGGTCGACGTCTAGGAAATCGTCCGAATATCCGTCCGTTTGAAAACTTATCGTACGTTTTTTTTCGAGGGAAACTCGAAATTTAATATTAATTATAATTATAAAGACGATGAGAAAAAAAACTCAAACATAGACCGAAATCCTCGTGGACTGCAGCAATTATTTGGTAACGGATTGGCGCGATTGGCGACGGTGGTAGAGAAGAGGCAGAGTGAGGAAAAAATCAGATTTGACGATGATACTTAAATATATTTAAAGAAGAAAAAAAAAGTTCGTAATCCGATTCGTACGAGATGCGTCTCCGATCGACCGTGTGGCGTGCGCGTACGTCGTCTGTAAACAGTGTGTGCGCCCGGGGCCGGTGTGCCGTAGTACTCTGGCGCCAGGCGCTCGGCCGGCGGCTCGTCCGCGGTCGGCACCGGTCGGCCGGCCCGTGTCCGCCCCCGCGTCGATTCGGCTCCGCCCCCTCCAGCGCGGGGCCCCCATCATGGAACATTTTTTTTTCCTGGCAGGCGCCTCCGCCGACATTAATGACAAATATAATAATATAACACCTACCCGTGTCAATGTGTGTGTGTGTGTGTGTGTGTGTGTGTGTGTGTGCAGACGATGCCCGAGACGAGAGAGATGGTTGTGAGAGTCGGCCAAGCGAGAAAAAGAAGAAGAAAAAAACACACGACCGACACGTTATTATAATCATTATTATTATTATTATTATTCAAAACGTTTAACGAGCGTTAAATCGTTGGTCGAAGCCACCAAAGCGAAAACCGACAACACGAACGAGTATGTGTATGGGTATATCGTATTCGTATATAATATTATATAATATTATTATATTTTTATTACAAAGCGCAAAGAAAATATGATGGGTACAGTTCGAGAAATGCGTTTTTGTCAATGAAGCGAAATAAAATAATATAATAGTATTAATATTAATAAAAAGTAAAAATAATATGCAATATAATATTATATGACACAATATAACATAAATAATAACAGATAATTGAGAACTATAGGTTAATATTGTCCAATCAGTCATACGTGTTGTTTAATACACATGCCTATAACTAATATCCTTAGCTTCCTATTTACGCTTTTGAAAAGCATTTTTCTGCCTTATTCTGATCAATATTCGCAATAGGTACGCTGCAATCATATCATGTATCACATTTACTGTTACTATATAATTTATTTGCTATATTTATGTTTTTGTTTATTTACATATTCGCTTTGGCTTGTTCTTTAATATATTATTATAATGCAGTAGTCTCCGTTTTCACTAAAACATAGCTTTATCATAAATTTAATTTATTTTGTTTTCAGATTTTTTTTTTTTTTTTTAATATTATTTTAAAATGTTAATTAATTTTTATACCTTTTCTAACAAGTCTCAAATCGCATCTGAAAAATTGATCGTTTTTATACTTAGATTAAAAAAATCTAGGAGCATTAACTATTAAGTGAATATTTTAGATTATAATACTTTTTATTTTTTTTGGTAAAACAATTTTAATTAAACATTTAATTCTATTACTTATTAGATACCTACGTTTGGTATTAAATTTAGTTAAATCTCTTGGAAAAAAATAAATTATTTTGTATTCATAAAATAGATTAAATCAGTTTAAGAAATTGTTTAATTTTAGATATTGGATCTATTAGAGTCAAATCAAGATAATATAATGTAATAAGTCATTCATGGTGTATAAATACATTTTTATAAATAAGAAATTATAAGTCATAAACAAAATAAATTAAATTAAGTCATTAAATTGACATATTATGGGAGTTAATAGTCATTGAATAATGTAAAATAATAGAGAGTTTATATTGTAACTTATAACTTTTAAACATTTGTGTAATTTAAGTTATTCTAAACTAAACCCATTAATCTTTAAAAATAACCATGACATAAAATGCTTTATTTATTGAAAACTTTTATGCATATATTAAAACCACATTGAAAATATTTACGCTATTGCAGTCTTATGCCCTTTTGACAACATTCCGAAAATATAGATGTCAAGATTGAACTCGAATGTGTTGTATGTCTCCAGATAATATTTTTAATATAACAAGAATAATATCTATTTTACAATTGATAATTTTCGATTATTATGTATTAATATTGTACGCAAACACGATGTATTAAATGGTTAAAATTATATACAACAAACTTAAAGGCTCTAATTAGTCTCATTTTAAAATGTGTGCTACATAAATGTTTTTTTTTTACTTTATTTGAAGTATAGTAAAATCTAGTGTTAAAATAATGTTAAATTTAGATTTGTTTTCAAATTTAAGAACAGTTCACTCTGAATATTAAAAATATGTAATCTTAAAAATGAACGTTAATCTATATCTGCTCACACGACTCAAAACAGAGTACAGACTACAGACTGATATATTATTATGTATGGCCTAGTATTATACATTGTAGGTATATCGTATATCTTTATTATAATATGTATAACCTGATAGCGGTAAACAACATACACTAAACATGAATGTTAATTCGACTTTTATGCGATAATGCAGATTAGAAGGACAAAATGTTATGTGTAGGTACGTCGACTAAACTTTAAAACATGCACTTAGTTTTTGACGAAATATCTTATAATAATAATATAACATTATATGTTATAGTATTTTAATACCCACGCCCGCCCGCGTAGGAAAGCATGTCAAGTAAAAGCCCAACAACACAATTCATATAATGAAGTCTGGTTATTGACCACGTAATCTGCAATAAAATCATATTTATTTTTTACTCTTTATCCTGCTTGGATAATGTCCAAGTATGAAAAATGTGCTGCACATACACATAAACATAATATTATTCCCAATGCACTGTGACTCGGATAAAGATAAAAATAATGTCTGAGTTTTAATATTAAAATATTGAATTTCTTTCATTAAAAATAAGTGCCTATTACATTTTTTATAATATGATATAAAATACCCTAGTTTTGCTTTAAATAATAAATTTATAACTCCGATTTTTCAAAATATTCATTTTCCTTTATACCACTTTGCTTTTCTTATATATTTTTACTTGCAGTCTTGTAACATAGTATATTCTTGTCATAGTATTTTCATTTTATAATGTGAAGACTACCATATTTTTACAGTAAATTGATAAACAGAACAAAACCATGATTATTTTGAAAATGCTGATACCTACATCTAAATCTATATTTAAACGAATAAATATAGTCTCTGAGTTAATAAACTGTATATGGTATGTCTGTATACATATATCATAAGGATATTTATATCATTATAGTATTAAATTAAGTATAACATTTAAATATTTAATAGGTATTTAGATTATATCATACTTATCATATTAAGATAATTTTTAAAACTTATTATAAAAATATATAATTATATTTTTATAATATTCAAGGAGTATCCGGTGGCATTACCAATTTAATTTTTTTAATGAGAATCGCTTTTTCCTGCTAATTGTTAAGCAGTCAATTTTTTTTTTTTTTGTATTGACATAGGTAATTTAACATTTATACTAGTAATTTTAAAAGTTGATAATATGATTTATACTTTATTTAAATTTTATAAAATATCTAAAGAGTTTAAAATATAATCTTCAAATATATAAGTAAAAATTACTTAAAAAAAATGTATCATTAAAAGAAAAAAACAAGGAAAGTAGGTATCAATTGTACCTCGTCATTGAGATGTAAGTTATTGTAATACCTATATAATATGTTAAATTTGAATTTAAATAATTAAACAAAACGTTTTTGTATAAAAAATGATTCTAAACAAAGACGGTCTGTCACACTGAAAAAATATTGTTTTACTATAGCTATCAAAAATGATTAGTTAGACGATAAAAAGTAAACACAAATACAAGAACAGTAGCTTTTACAATACTTACTGATAAGCATAACTTAATAATTTATTACACTTTGAAAACATATATTACTGTTAATAATTGTTTTGTTGTAATAATTTTAAAGTGTGTTATAATTAAAATTATTTATGAGAGTTAATAAAATAAATATTTTAACGTAGTATTTGGTATCATTTACAAAACTGATTAGTTTGTAAAAGATATTTATATGTTGATTACACGTTTTCTACTGCCTTTATTTTGTAATATATTTTTTTTATTCTTATTTTGTAATTTATTTTAGTAAGATGGTATATTGAATTAATTTTTGCTGAAAACGTCTCATTCGAAAATGTATAAAATATAATAATATACGTTTTAATTTGTAATAATGGCCGTCAAAAATGTTTTTAAATTATAACAAAATAATTAGAATCGTTAGATTGAAATGGTTATTGAAATATTTATGAAATATCTTGTATTAAATTTTCAATCCAAAAGACTATGAACTTTTAATCCTTATAAAATACAAATCAAGCCTATGTACATTTTTTTTATTGCTAAATCGCTATAATAAAATTTTATGAGGAATCAATCAAAAACTGAAATTGAATAAAAGAGTTTAAAATATCTATAAATAGCTTTCAAAATAATTTGAAAATGTTATTCTGTATAGAATATTTTGTTATATACATTTAAAGTGCTTAAATTTTTTTGGTTTTGAATTATATGAATAAAAATAAAATGCATTTTGTCAAATACTGGTTTTGCGTAAAATATGCATACAAATAAATATTCATCAAGTTAATACAATTTATGTAATTTACATATGTTTACTTATGGGTACATTCAGCAGTTAATATGACGAAAACAGACGTAATACGCAGTTACAATTTTAATATTATCCGTTACAATATTAATAAAATGTAATGAATATAATAATATGATATTATACAAGTGTAGTGCAGGTATTATTATTTGTTTTGGGAGGATTTCAGACCATCGATTAAAATCATATTAAAAATCTATGGTAGATACATGTTAAGCATTCGTGGAGTATGACAAACACTGAAAACAGATAACTAATACAGATAGCGGGTACACAAATTAATATGTGATATAATGCATTTTCTAATTTTCTGAAGCAATTCAAGTTAAGTAAAAACCAAAACCTAATATAAAATAATGTAGACATTTTTTTATTTTTTTACAGTGTTTGTTATAGATTTTTAATTATTTAATCAATTTAATATGTGCAGTATGTTTTATGTTTCAAAAATGTTATTAATTCAATCAAAGACACATCGATATCTCGATAATAAGATTTCTACGTTAGAAGTAAATATAATTTAAATATCTAGGACAAGTGTAATAATTACGTATTATGCAAGCCCCGTGTCATTTTATACAATTGTTTATAAAATATCAATAATAGTCATAAATATTAAATACCCAGAAAAGTCACATGTTGATACTTTTCAAATTTCTTATGCAAGACTTGTTTTATGCCTTTATCAATAGCTATTCATAATATTATTTATCATTTAAACTGATTGTATATAAAAAGAAAACAAAAAACAATTTGTTACAATGTATCTGATTAAAATGTAAACACATATTGTAACATACGTAGTCTATAATATTAATTGTTTTATATGCCCACTTGCAGCAATGTAAGAAACATAATAATATTGTATAAACACTACGAGTTAGTTTCATTTTTTTATTACACATATATAATACTATTTTTCAATGATACAAATTTTATAAAACAACATAATTGGCTAAGTTTTTATAATGCGGCGTATCAAATTATATAATATATTAATATATTATAAGTATTGGACCTTAGTTAAAAGTATAATATTATCTTACATTTATCAGAACCGAATTTCACATATTTTTATCTTAAAACATAATATAGATAACTTTATATTATGTATATACATATTATGATAGGTACTAGGTACGTATGCTATAATAAACCTTCATGGATCACATTTTTTTATGTCTGAAAATGAATTTATTTTTCACATTAACGAAAAAAACATTGCTCATAACATGCCTACTATACCCACAATGACCATACCTACTCGTATAATGATATTGTACTAAATTGCAATAATAAAACGTTTGACTAGGCGGTAAAATGTGTCCAACTTAGTACCAATAAGAAGATTAGAAAAATAAGTTGTTCAATTCAAATATTATAATGTGAGCCGTAGGCGAAGTTGTTTTAATATTTTATCCTCGAGTTTTACGACAAAATAAAACTATGTCATGTACTATTTATTTATTATTATTATTTTTTTTGTTAAAAACTCATAATGTTAACTGTCAGTTACAAAACAATAAAATGAAACGTTATTATTATTATTATATTGAATACATTGTGGGAAAATCTTAAAGAACATTATAAAGTTTTTAAAAAACGCCACTATCAAAATTATGCACCCATATATTTTAAAGCTTTTTATACGTCATGCTTCTAATTAGATTTATATTTGAGTACTTACGGTTCCATAGTTAAGAGCCCCTTTACTCTAAATTAGTATGCAATTCGATTAAAAAAATCTAAAACATTTCCTAAAATTTGTAGCAACGAAATCTCTATTAGGAATCACATAACTACAGTTAAATTTACACACAATTGGATTTGCAACTGGAACTTAGGTCCTCATCGTAAAACAGTGGACATATTTTATCATTTTATCATTCATATACTATATCTACATTAACTCTTCGTAAGATTATATATCTATTTTAAAACTCTTATTTCCATCATCATAGTCTCACAGATCTACCTCGCTGTTCTACGTCCTAATATAAAAATTCTAATTTCACATCAAACTCAATCTTATCTATATAGCTATGATCATAAGCAATAATTATCCTAAATTGCATGATCGATGAAATATGATAACTAACTTTTGATTTACTGTATTAATGTTACCGCACTACATTATATTATTCTGTTGATATTTTTTCATATACCTATTACCTACTCAAATTTCTCTTTATCTATTTTATTTTGTACGTTATCTATTATTACAAAATTGGCTTTTGTTCGTTTTATTAAAATGAATACATTATTATTAATAATAGTTGGCGTATTATAACAGCGTCGTCGTTAATCGAATTTGTTGATATTGAAATCGATACTTGAAAACTCGAAAAGTCTCGAGTGTACCGAAATAATCGTAGCACTGCAGCAGCTGCTCGTTGTGAATGTGCACGCAGGTATTATTATGATTCGAGTTAAACGATCCGTATACCAATCTTTTTTTAAAAAAAAAAACAAGAGGTTCAAACCCACGTTTTCTATAGAGATTAAATTTCACGCCGACGTCCTGAAATTTCGCTATCAGATTCAATATGTTCAGATGTCTACCACAAGTGTTATTCATAATAACTGATAGAAGAATTTTACACAGATGTGAAAAAAAAACATAATAGGTATCCGTTGTTTGGATGGTATACACCATAAATGGGCGACTGCGATGGCCCACGCGTACCAGCGTTGTTATCCGACTTGTGCTTCGATAACTTATAAGATTTTTGAAAACTGTCCTTTTGGTAAGTTGAATTTGTTCATTTGATGAGTTTTTTTATAATACCACGTGTGCATTAAAATGAACAATAAAGCTGAATATTTCTTTTTTTTCAAATAATAAGGATAACGTAATAATAACTGACGGCTATAAAAATTAACATTTTTATTTCATAGTAATTGAAATTCAATGATTAGTGTACAGTAATAGTTCTCAAACTATGCTCCGTGGAGCCCTAGGGCTTAGCAAGATTAATCTAAGGGCTCCACGAGCACATCTGAATTGGGTGGTACAGATATTATTATTTGTTAAATTGTTACAAGTTACGTTTATAATAAAGTTTGCGTAATAGCATTTTATTGATACATAATTTTTTATGAGTTGTAAAATCGGTATTTCAAGTTTTTGGGGATCCATATATTTTTTTTGGCATCTCAAGGGCTATGCAAAAAAAAATTTGAAAACCACTGGTGTAAAATTTATGTTATTTTAAACTTACATAATATAATATTTTACCTAGCTAGGTTACACAGAGAGAGATATTATAAAAATATTTTCCATCCATCCTGCTCGGTTCATGTATATCATCCATAAATAACCAACTGTCTTTTTATTGCTTGAACTGCACTGATTGGATCATTGCTTGAAAATAATCATTAACATTTTTTAACTATTTTTGTGTTCTATATTAGGCATATAATATTATGATATAATGTTATTCTTTAAATATACTATTAAATTTTCACTATTTTCAGCAATTCAGCCTAAGAATTGAAAATTTGTTGAGCTTATTTAAATATAAAATTATTACAATTGTTATTATTATATTGTGAATATTGTATAATATAAATATAGATATTAAATATTAATGAATTAAATTATTTAAATATTTGGATATAAACTAAATCTGCATTATTATTCGATTTTAAACTATAAGTAGTGGATTTTAATCAGAATGATTGAATATTAAATTTAAAGAAACAATAAAAATATAAGTTTTTGGAATGTGTTACATAATAATATATTATATTCATGCATATTTTAAAACTTGACAACTATAACCCCGATTATAAGGGGTTATATATAGGCAATTTAAATGATATTAAGAAAATCTAAAAATATAAACACTATTAAAAATAACATAAAATATCTAGTCTTACCTCTAAACCGTGCTGATGTACAGTTAATACAGATTTTACGTAATTATAAAATTATACATAAGACACTGAATAAAACTAAAAATAACACATAGTTATTACTTATTATGATGAGGAAAATATTATAAGTATTAAGAATGTTCTACAATTTGTTTTACTTCGATTGGTGATTTAAGTATGAAAAAAATTGAAAATAATATCGAAAAGTTAAAACTCATATCATTTTACGATGAATTTTTTTAGTTTTTTTTTAACCAAAGTGGTCGTAATATCTAGGTGTAAAACCCACGAGTTCATAGCTATTTCGTCTGTTATATTGATTCTAAAAGTTGAGTTTAAAAATGTCAAGCCTTTTGTTTTGAGCTCTGGAAATCTTCTAATACATCATAACAGTTATTTAGTAAATGACACTATAATCAATTATCTTGGCCAATTAGGATATAACAAATCCGACAGACGACGTAGCTATGAATCTGGCTCGACAGTTTCAGCATAATTCTATTGTAAAATGAACAAAATAAAAAAAAAAGCGCGTTTCCATGCACTGAAATTCGAACGTATAGTGTGTTTTCATCGATCAGTGTCATCACGCTCGATTCAATGCACCCATATTTGATTATAATAAAATATCATGAAAAACAGATATGTATATAATATCCATAATTTATTATAACCTCGTCGATGACCACCACGGATGAATGATTTAAAATTCCGTTTCGTTTTAGTCCGTATCACAATGAAACTATATATGACTAGTATTCTATTATATCGACTCGGCAATATTCGGTATGATCATAACATAAAATCGACGTGCGTCCGCCCCGAATAAGACGTATGCCTACAACAGCCTCACAGCTCACTGCTGTATAATAGCTATTTACAATGGGAAAAAAAAATTCCACGGGGGCAACATAATAATATATTATTATTATTGTTATACACACGCGGACAGACGACCGTTTTTGTGCTAATAAGCCACCTGCGGCGGAGGGGGAGGCGTTATATTAATATTGTATATCGTCGCCACTGCCGTCGTCGTTATCAAAGTATAGACATTATATTATTATATAGCAATAGGTAGGTGTAAAGGTACATAGGTATGCGTGCATATGTGACGTGTGTGTCCGAGTCGTATAATGTATAATATTATAATACGCGTATTGTGTGCGTCGCATCGACTACCCCGTCGAATTTCCGGCTTAACGCGCACGCACGCACCACGTTCGTATAATAGTAATAATAATAATACAATAATAAGCGACTCCGTTCTTCGGTACGCCGTCGCACCATCACACAGACACGTACGATCGGGTTGTTTATTTTTAATCCCGACGGCATTTGTACAGGGTGTATCTGCAACCATGGTCGGTGTACAGTTTTTCGATCAGTATTTTCGAAATACAATTTCGGATAAGAATATGATCGATTATACACCAAGCGGCCACATGCATATTATAATGTAGTTTGAAGCATTTTTTGTTTTTTTTCCAGCTATAAGAGTTGAAATTTCAGTAGCAGGTCCAGCAGTAAATGGCCCATTCAGACCGATTCTGAGTACTCCGCAAGTTTTGACCAATCGATATCACTCAACGTGACCAGTTTGGACCAGCATTTTCCTATAAACTCAATCATTAGTAGTTGTCCATAGCGAATGGAATGGTTCTACTACCCGAATATCAGCTAAAATCGTTGAAAGATAATATATTGTACATGAATATTTAAGATGTTGAAATTGAGTTGTGAAAATTCGAAGCGATGGACATCAACATTCTAGAAAATAATCACCTGCAACATTAGATGGTAATATAGTATAACGTCATAAACTCATAACCGTGAAAAAATATAATGGCTATTCAATGACGATGATGACAATATGTACTTATGAAAATAAAAATATAATCATCCAATAATTAACTATAATATAAGTTCACGATTTTATGAAAAAACGTTGTCTCGAGTAAATAATTTTAGGTCTATATAAACGGTTTATTTATTTACTAAAATTACAATCTACCTACTAGCTTGTAATAGTTGCATTACAATAGTACCAATTTTTACATACAAAAAAAATTATTTATTTTTAAATATTAATAATCACAAATATTAAACATTTTACCTGTTATTATAGTGTGTACAATATAACGAAGAAAAGGAAAATGGTTCTAATATGGGCAATCCGTATCGTCCTTGCGAGAGGCTGAAGCTGCATAGTTTATGGTACATATTAAAACACATAGAACGGATAGTTATTGCGTGAAGAAACATTGAAATCAAAACAAATAAAGAGAGTATATTTTACTTGAGAGGAACTCTTTTTAAGAAATCTTAAATTTGCTTGGACTCTTCTATTAAGTTTAAATGTACATAATACTACATAGAAATAAAACGACATGGCCAGACACCCTATATAATACATGCAAGTACGCACAAAATGTTCTACAGGACAGGTATGCGTATAACATTTTAACATATACAATATACAACCACGAGTGGCGATGGTGTGTTTCTCCTTCTTACTGTCCTGTATATATCTATATAACCACCTGCTGTATAGTCGCGTCCTGGGCCGGCCGGAAAGGAATACAATATATATATACATTACATAGGTATATAATATATACATATACATATAATATATATACATATAATACCTATGTAGAATTGCGGTGACGACGGTCGGCAGTGCATGTGCGTGGCTTGGAATAAAATAAAATATTATATTATTTGCTCGATGTTCAATCGTGCACAATGTACGAATTTCTATCTCGATGATCGAAATTCCGTGCGACGGACCTACACCTATATACATGTTATGTGTGTTTATCATTCAGTGGCGGTAGTGGTGGTGGTGGTGTTGGAAGAATGCACAGATAATGTACGTAGACCCCGGTATACCTATAAGTACTTACATAATATACACAATTCCACCCGCGACACTTATTTTTAGTGTGCACACTACGAGTCCACCGACCGTCTCTCCCGAATTGACGGATCACAAACGTGCGCACTCAGACGACGCACGTATTTATACATTATATATATACATACGACATACATAGTTGGTAGTATATAGGTACATAACTATACATACTATATAGTATATATTATACTTATATACTATATATATTATATATTTATAAGTGAAGGGAGAAACGCTCAGGAATGCGTATGTGTAGGTTACCTATACTTAAAGTGTGTGTGTGTGTGTGCGTGGATGTGACGGGGTCGTAAATCCGAATGGAAAAACTGTTCCCGCACTGCACAATATTAATAATGTTACGTCTAACGTAAGCTGGGATTTTAATGCCCTGAAAAATCTCAACAAATGCCCTTAAAAAAATGCAAAAATAACTGTCTTTATGATATTGTTACTATAATATTTGTTACTTGTTTAGTTCTGGATGTACTAATTGGTTACTAATAATTCAATAATACTTATCGATGTCTAGCTATATGATGAAATTGTTATCGACGATAACTTATTGTGCTATATAATTTATCATTTGTAAAATCGGCAGTTTACCGAAAGTCTCTTGTTAATCGCAATTATTATGTTCGATCATTTTATAGAATTTTACGAATTGTGAAAATTAAGAAAATGCACTAAAATCGTTAAGAAATTAATTTTGTCAAAAAATGCCATAATATAATATAATATAATATACAACATAACATAATATAACAATATAACATAATATAATGTCATACAATAAATAGGTACACACTACACAATATTATATATATATACGTCGAACCAGTGGTGTATTTACGAGGGGTCCAGGGGTACTGAACCCCCCCCAGAGGATAAAAAACGATGCATATTCCTGCAGTATAATTAAGTAATAGTATTACTATGTATTACTGTAATACATTTAGAAATTGGTATTCTGTGTATTCTGACGACAGTTTCCAAGTTACAGCTAAATATAATGTGCGATAAAAGTAAGAGGTATATAATAGTTATCATAGTTATTATATAAATTATTTAATAATGTATAAGCTGTGGACCCCCCAGAAAATTTTTGAAAATATGCCACTGTGTCGAACCCAGAAAATGATTGTTAATGACCAGTCCAGAAATCATCTATTTTCATATACGTAATGAATCGATATAAGTCCGTCTGTTAATATTATCTCATAGCTTACAGTATTAAACTATATAATAAATATATTTAACTATTATTATTTAAGGCTGCGTAGCTGTCAATACCGATTATTGATTAAGGGGCATAAATGCAGGCAATTTGTACACATCTATAAATCTGTTGTTCATTCTAAGTTAGTGTGTCAATTATATTACATTATTAGGTACATACAGTTGTGTGTTGATTTCGAGTTGGCAGAAACTTGATGTTGATTTCAGATTTCAAATTTCAAATTTAGCAATAGTTAATTAATTATATTTGTTGTTATAGTAAAACTAATAATAGATAGTGATTAATAAAATATCAGTTGATCTTAAAATGAACTCAGTACTACAGATTATATCCAAACAAAATAAAATCATTTAAAATAAACGATTTGGGCAATTTAATATTGAATTATATTCAACACCTATTCAGAGTTGATATAACTCTTATACCTAATACTGTTTTTAGTTAACGTCTAGTGTTAAAATTTGTGTATATTATTCTACAAAAACTATTGTTATTTTAAATCTCCAAAACACATAATACAAAATAAAATCTTTTCAACAAATTCTTAAAAATGATTAAGAAATTATACAAATTTATAACTATAATAGTTCTGAGTACAGGGACATTCGGAAAATTAAATCAAATAAATTCAACGATCGTTTCTCACCTTATAAAGTATTATCAGATTTTTATACAAAAGAAGAAGACATTAGTGAATTTGCGATGAACTCTGGTTATTTAATTAAATTTAAACGTTGTTAGGGAAATTCTTTAAAAAAAAAAAAAAACGAAAATTTGTGGTAATAGGTATACAGAAACAGATGTTAAGACGTTACAATTTGTGAAAACATTTTTTTTTTTTAATTAAAGTACAATCCAACATCCATAAAATTATTATCTTTGGAATAAAATTTAGACTATTTCATTGACTGTGAGAATTGTTGTTGTGAATCATAATTTATACTTATAGGTACTTTAATAATTAAGTTATTTTCTGCTTTGTGGTGAATGGTGATCACACGCAGTACGCACTACAAAAGAGTATGTACAGTGAACAGTGTACACACAAAATATTATGGTATTAAAAAAAATTGTATATCGTATATAGTGCATCATAAAAATGTGTGCTGCAAATACAATACCTGTATGGCTGTATATGTTTTTTTTCACTGCACGACATATAAAAATATTGTCGTCGTGTCAAAACGAAATGTTTAATAAATAACATAAATCGTATAACCGATAACTATGACGGGTGGTGGGATAAAAAAAAATTACTCACATTTTTAACAAATCATTAATCTTCGGTATTCAACTCACAAAAACATATATAATAATATTTAATAATAATAATATACTAAATCTGTTTGTTTGATTTTTTTAGTTATTTTTTTTTCTAATATAAACACACAACCTTCCAATGATCGACTTCGATTATTATTTATTTATTTTTTTTTTTTGCTCGTTCAAATATGTCTTCTCCACACATTAACGACAGCGTAAAATTATAATGTAGGTACCTAAACGTGATTCATCAAGTATTCTCACCGCAAGATTTGTTTTTTTTTTTCATATGAATACATATTTTATTTAAAATAAGTAATGTGTTTTGGAATTTTTAAGTATACTTAAGAACTGCAAAAGAATTTTGATGTATATCTAATTCTAAATTTGAACGCGTGATTTTTGAGTTGTTTAACTTTGTTAGCTAAAAATTATAAGCCTATACTAATAAGTAATAAGGTTAAAAGATATGGAGATAATGATGATTTTAAACATAAAAAATATTTTTATTGATCTATGTACAACATACATTTTATAGTTTGTGAATTTTCAGAATTTAATATACATTAAAATACTAGCGGCTAACTACTTGTACTAGTGTATAACATCTATTTTGTATTTAATACAAAACCATTATTATAACTTGGTACATACAGAGTTCAGTAATTACGTCGTTAAATTTTGATTGAAATACTCAGACATTTAAAATAAAAACATTCGGTTAACCATTTGTTTTACGGGAAATAAAAGAGTGGATCCCATTCGAAAAAAAAAATGCTGTGCCGTGATAAGCTTATAACTTATAAGTTTTTAATTATTAAATAAGAGAAAAAAATTATTTTTAAGTGTATTACAAATTTCAATAATCGAAATTTAATAATAGTATTATTAATATAAAAGTGATAAAAGGGGTGAGTATGGCTTATGCATTATCGTATATTATAATATAATATTATACTTCCTCGCGGATGATACATTACACTTGTTGAACAATATACCGCCATGACACGTATAGAGGATAAATATAGGTAGGTTTTGCGCGTATAATGTATTTTCGAATAATAATTGCCGAACACAATTTTATGACCAGTGATTAAATCGCATTAAAATATTTATGGCTTATTTTAACGCGCATACCTATACCTTTATTCAATATTTTAGAAAGTTGTATAAATAGATAATAATGTTATTTAGCAAAGTTTAATGATCGAGTAGGCGTATACGGTTTTTATATCAATTTAAGACGGCATTAGGGATAAGCATATTAAGTTACCACCGAGAATAAATGTTTTTATATTATACATTTATTTTACAATAAATATATTAAAACTCGTAATTACGAGTACGATAATATTAACAGCTATGACGGAATAATTGAAGGGAAATGCGTAGTCGCTAAGAATAAATAAAACTGCATAACGAAAATGTAAAGTATATAATATTATGTGCGTATTACATGCCTACGCACGCACTAGTTATTAGTGTATACTGTATATAAAAAAAAACCAAATGATTAAGTTTTCAACTTTATCAGAGATCGATCGAGTTGGCAGTAAAAAATAACCTATTGATGTAGTATAGTATACTTTTCTACAAAGAATATAATATACAGTGAAATTTCAATATTACTAAGCCTTAACAGACAACCAAAAAAAAAAAATATTGTATTATACAGAAATTTGTTAAAAAGAAGAACATAATTTTGGTTTTAGTTCTCTACGATGTTTTGTAGAGCAGAAAATTTCATTCTACAGACGATTCATTGTGTGAAATAAAAATATTATAATACAATAAATAAAACGCACTGGAAAAAGACGTTATGGCTGTACTGTAATCATTGTTCGGGGAAGGTAAACTCACGCGTTTCTTTTTCGCCTTCACACTCGCATCAAACACGTGTCGTACAGTATGTGTAATATAGTTAGGTAGGTAGGTAGGCACAGTCTTACTCTGCCAATAGGGTCGTCGGTGGTTAAGGGTCTGAAACTATATTTTATTTGACGAGGTGGGGAATTAGGATGTTCGGGGGACGTCGAACTGTCTGTCGAACAGTTTTACGTTAACCTGCTCGGAACAAGACTAGCATTGTACTTCCAACGCATCATTTGCTGCAGGTAGGTGGATATTATTATTTTCGGTATTCGTATATTGGCTATAGATGATAATGTAAAACTCACTTTTTGACGCCGAACGTTAGCGCCACATGACGGACGGTCGTCGTTTTTTGTATGTATTTACAATAGTATGAATTAAACACCACAGCACGAATAATAATTATAATATATAATATATATCATGTGTATAATGGCTATTATAGATGATAGTATAAAATAAACTATTATTCTGATCCGGTAGCGCCTTGTTCGCTGTGTTTAAAGGCAATGTTTGTTATGTGCGTGCGTGTGTGTGTGTGTGTGTGTGTTTGTGCGTGCACTTATATGGTTTTGAAATTTGGTACAATAAGTAGGGAATTCTATACTCGAAGTGAATTTTTCAAAATTTTATTTTTAAAGAGGTGTTCGCACAGGGACTTCTTGATTCTCGAAATACGAATACTTGATCGTTTGTTTAAATTTAACCTATATTGGTTACATAAAATAAAATATTAATTAATCATTATAATATTGTGTATAATTTTAAATCTGTATTTTGTATTTGATCAAAACGACTCGAATAAATGTGTTAACAATCTGTGCAGTTGATTGAGTTCAAAAAAGAGTATTTACAGATATTTATTTGTTACAATCAAAGCCAGGTAAGATAAAAAATTATAATACAATCAATATCTACCGGAATGATATGGTTATATTATTAAGTAAAAAAAAGAACAAATAAATACTATAAAAATGTAGTGTGTTGCTTGATATTTCCTACACTGCGCGGAAAAACATTAAATCATTTATGTTTTTAAAATTATGATAAAAACAAAATATGTATTAACAAGGTTGCTATGGCAACGTAATTATTATATAAACCACCGGTTGTTCAGGGCAACTTTACAAAATATCCAATTACAAAAAATGAAATCCTACCTAGTGTGCTAGTTTGGTTTTTGGACGTTATGGTAACGTTATTTTGTTATTTACGTATTTATTTATTTATCGGTTGCTAAGGGCAACATAGTATGTACTATTCCACTGAATTACGAGTTACAACATTAATTCTATCATTAGTATTGTTTGGTTTCTACGGCAACTGTAACAGCTAAGGTAGCAGAAATCGGTTAAAAAAAATGCTGTATTCGGACAAAAAACATGAAATATATTAAAGTGACGTCCCTAAAGGATTTCACCTGTAATGACACATTGAATTCAAATCATAGTATAAATGAGGGTTATCGTATTAATTTCGTTATTTTTTTTTCAACTAATGCTAGTATTGAACCACAGTCAGTCGCTAATCTGGAACTTTTAAGTTAGAATTTTTCTATGCAAAATTATATGATTGTTTAGAAATCAAATTCATAACTATTATCAACCACAAATTTAAAAACCGTAACTTAATATTCCCCTCGGAAAATTAATTTATTTTTCAAGTGGTGCTGCTTGATATAATGATAGGTTACACCAATAACCCCTATTCAGAGAAGCACACTTTATAAAATCAAAATATCACCATTTTACTAATTTTAATGACTATTTTGATTTCATCAAGTTCACTTCTCTATAGTATGGTAGCCGGTAGGTATATGTTAGTGCCAACTAGGATAACGTACCTCAGTTATAATTAGAATATGCAATATGATTGGAAATTAATGTGTTTTTTATTTGTGTGAAAATATTATTGTCAATACAAACATTTACGTTTGAAATCATATCCGGATTTTCGACTAAACTGGCATTCTAGAATTTATGGTTTTTGCGCGTGTCCACGCTTTATTTTACCACGAGATCTGAGCACGTTAAAATCGTTCACAATAACAAAAAATACTAAATAATTTTTTACACTTACCTATAGCTATGAGTTCGATTTTTTACGATTTATGACGCATGAGGTCAGATCGGCACTAATGCGCGTGGTCACAAGGAATATAATATAATACCATAAAGTTTGTTGCGACGGGTGCCTACATAAATTTAGTTTTTAAAAAGGCGGACCATATATGCAAATGTATGTGCCTGCTTGTCTAATACTCCAATATCGATGTAATCATATGTATTATACAGATTATCGTAGATAATATTGAAACGATTAGTCAACAACTTTAAGGCCGTTTGTGATATTTTAATAAAATATGTTATTTATAACATAGGTTAAAAAAAAATCCGGAAAAATTCCTCCATTGCATTAATAAAACGATTTTTATCCATTACACTAAGCATTTAATTTATAAAATAAATTGGCTTAAGTATAACATATTATGATGACAATTACATTGTAAATACAGAAGTTGGGTTATAAGTTTCGGTGTTTTTTTTTTTGAGATTTTAAACTTTCATAATTTGCTTCAACTACATCAAAGTTAAAACACCATAAAAAGCTTCACCGGGATTCCTTAAATAATATATTTACCTTTAAGTTTTATAGTAAGTATAATGACTCTAATATTAAAAGGTCGGCAAGTGGGTACCGCTTTGCTGTACATTAGGAGGTGGGGTGGACCTCAGATTAGGGTAGGTTAAATTTGAATGCAATGATAAGTATCATTGTATACGAAAAACGATTCTGAACGGAGATGATTTGTCAGTCTAGAATATTTAACGTTAGATATAAATACAAACAATTTTATGAATTTTGAACTACAAAATAATTTACAAATATTCATGATTTTGACGAATTTTTGTCAAAATTTGAACTTTAAATGCTAATAAAAAAAAATTGTGCCTATGTATTCTTATAATTTTTTAATCACTAAAAGAAAAATATATGAGGAACTTTGTATAAAATTTTCATATAAGTATTTTGATTGGGCCAAAAAAATTTTATTAACACTTCAAACAAAATTTTTCAGAAAAATTGAAAATTTCAGTTGTCAATAAATAGCTCACAAAAACTCAAAATATTTTGAAAATTAAATCACGTAAAGAAAATGCCAATCTAAATAACTGGTAAAATTTTCAAGTATCTACGACTTATACTTTTTGAATAATAACAAATATTTAAAATCGTTTGAGGATAAATCGTTATTGTTACGCGATTTCGTAAAAATTTAAAATTCAAACGCACTTAAAATTTTTCCTATAATGATGCTTCGAGTTTTCTCTATAGCTACTTGAAGAAAAACTTATGGAAAACTTAGTGTTGTATTTTTAATCCTCAGTTATAAACATAAAACATTTTATAATTTTTCAACTTCAAAATTACTTGCAAATTTTCGCGTTTTCGACAGATTTCGTAAAAATTTGAACTATAAACGCTTATAAAAAAAAAATTGTGACTAACGATTTTTAATTTTTTTTTAACTAAAATAAGAACAACTCATAAGGAACCTTGTATTAAATTTCCAAGTTTTTTTGGTCATTCAAAATTTTTTACCGACACTTCAAAAAAAGATTCACATAAAAATCGAAAATTTCAGTGGTCTATAAATAACTCAAAAAAAGTCAAAATTTTTTGAAAATTTAACTGTATATAGATAACACTAACATAAACATTTGGTGAAAGTTTCAAGTATTTACAGTGATTAGTTTTTGAATTACAATCATATAAAAAAATCGATTCGGTCGAAAACTGGTTTTGCGTAAAAATTCCCGGTTTTCCGTAATTTTTTTTTTGTTTTTCTGGATTTTTTTGAAAACTATTGGAAAATGTTAACTTTTTACCTCTATAATGCACCAAGGATATTCACTTTTACATCGGAAACCACCCCCATAGTTTGAAATTGGAGCATTATTTCGACTAGTTATGCTGTACACAGACACAAAAAAAAAAAACAAAAAAAAAAAAACATACATCATTGTAAACTCAATACATTCATCACTCCATTCAGAATCTAAAATTACAGATCATAAAATAGATATTCTGAAAGTATAATTTGCTACCTATGTTAGGTGTTATTAAGATGGAGACAACGCATTAAATTATAGTATCTTATTAATATTATTCATGGTAATTATTTTCCTAGAAGTTTTTCTCTTGCAAATTCTTTTTCGGAGTCTCTTTACCAAGACTTTTTATCTGGCATTCGATAGATGATTAGCTGTGGGATCCACTTAAAAATCGTTCGAGACGCACTCGTCGCGCTTTTAATATAATAATGAAGTTATCAGTATTATTTATATTCACCGTCGTCGTATAGGTATAGGTAGAAGTACTCGTATTTTAAATCATGTGGCGCCGTAATAATTTATATCACGTCATGGTATGATAATAATATGATACTGTTTAATGAGCACTTATATGATGATATTGTTTCTAAACTTTTTGTATATGATTGTACCAATAATAGGTGTAATGCGTAGGTACTAGTCGTCACTATAAGTGTTGGCGGTTCGGAATATATACAAATCATTTTATAATATTATACGCGACACTTGACGACTTGCGTCCACAGCACTTCATATAATATTATTACACATTATGTGGCGGCGATATTATAAAATATTATATACATATTGTCGGATCTCGTCCGCGGTATTCGTTGTATATATAATATGATATATGTATACGCGCGATGAGTCACGAGTCCTGGTATTTTTTACCCATTATTTTTGTGACCCGAAGCCGGTCGTCGCGTAAAGAATTTAGACGTGTACCACCTATATATTATACATATTATATGTGTACTAAATAATATATATTTTTTTATTATACGTTTACGTGTTAGTCGGTGGACACGGAAAAAAACTCCCCAAACAAACAGACCAAAAACGCCGAAACATAAGGAAAAAAATAAAATAAAATTTCCAAGTATTTATCGAAGTATTTGCCAGATGCGGTAAACGATAGGCGTTCGTGTATGGTTAAAAAAAAATCTCTCAACGTCTCTCCCATTGTACAGTTATATTATATGTGCATATAGCTGCAGCAGACTTTTGACCCATCTGCTGTAGCAGTCGACCGGTATTTAGACACCACATATTATTATAATAATATAAGCACCTATATATTATATTATATCAACAATATATTGAATTTGTGTTTTTTTCATCTTCTCGAAATTATTTACGTTTTAAGAAACAAAAATAATATTATATTGTACCTAGGCATTTAATGGTCAGTATGTTATTTTATTCTCACACGAGACAAAAATCCATATGCCGTTGCCGTATTCCAAACAAATCGAAGGTGATTTTTTTTTTATCTATTTAGTTTTATTGAGTGTTTATTTCACAGATTATTATTGGGCAAAATATGTAGTACAGCTATAATTGAGCTAACGTACCATGAAATTAAATTATAGATTACCACATTGTCATTATATACATTTGGGTACCTGTAATTATTATTAATATGCATATTTATTTAAATCCTAAATAAAACAGTGTTTGTGAAATTTTAGGGGAGAAGAGGAATTTAAAAAAAATAATCAAAATTCATCTAATACTTTTACTATATATTTTCTCTGATGTTCATATCCTCTTATTTTGTAAAATATTAATAATATTAAATATATCAAAATATTTAAACATTCAACATCTATACTAAGTATATAAAAGTAAAAATTATATAGCAATAGATAACTTATTTTTAAATTACCTAATAAAAATATATATAATGTATAATATTATATATTATTATATATTTAATATATTAAATGTATACAACAATAGAAGTTGTTTACGTCTACATCTGATAAATCATAAATGATAATTTTAAAAGGTAACATTTTAAACATGCATTGTAGGTATAGCATATAACTGGTAGACTGTATGATAAATAACAAGATTGCTTGTAAAACTATACGGGTAAAAATTTTACTTAGTCACCCAACCCCTTTTCTATCAAATAACGCCACTTTATGAAGTTTAATCTATTTAACAGTCATATAACTACGTCACAAATTATGAGATAGGGGTGGTCCTGCAAGACTCAGGAGCTGAATCTGTCATATCGCTCGCTGTATAATATTGACGTTGATTGAATTTTGTCAAATCATTTGTTGACTAACCTATAAAACGTAAATACGACTATTATTGCTTTAATTAAGTTTTGAAATTGTAATCCCTTTTTCCTCCAATTCTGCGTATTTATGTGAATATAATTTAAAAATCATATTATAATATTCGACTCGGTGGAAGTGGCGTCGGGTGGTCTGCGAAAATCGTTCGAATGGTTTAAAAAATATTTCGGGGAAAAAAACAAACGCACGGTTTTTGACAGACAAAATAACACATTATCATTTTACACGACGCTATTATGTCCTTTAAAGGGTCGGTATTTTTTTTCTTCGTCGTATAACGGCGGCGCTGTTAACCCGCATTCCTTGGTATTATTCCTCTGCTTCATTCACTGTCTTTCTCATACTTTATCATTCTCTCTCTCTCTCTCTCACACACACACACACATACACACTTTCATTCTGTCTCTCCATAACCAACACTATACATTTTCTAGACACACATTATTTCACTCTCACACGCGCGAGTATAGACACCCTCCACATTTGCATAACAATTTCAAAATATTTTTTTACTTATCGCCCTGACCTGTCTTTGTAATAATATATTATATCATACAAATATTATTATAATGTCTCCGTCAAGTGTGTCCCCAATGACGTCATTCCTTCCAGGATTGTCAGTATATAATAGGACGACACAATCCGACGATATGATCTACGCGAGACCATGAGCGTTGTGATTAATACCACGTTATGTACATTATACATACTGTCGTACTAAATATTATATATTTATATTATACAACAACGATGGTCTTAAAAATAACATTCCCGAAATAACAATAATTGTTATTATAATATTATAATATTATTATAATATAATATATAATATTCATAATGTTCACTGTTGCTTCATAATAGACGGTGTGGCGGAGAGACTGCAGATATAGAGACAGGCCGCCAAGAAGTCATTATGCAGCGTTCCTTCGACGTTGGACTTACTCTGCTCGTAGTCCTGACGGCGGTTGGAGAGCAGCTGCAGCACTCGGTCGCGGTCAATTCACCCGCCAAGAAGAGCGAGACGTTCAGCGTGTGGTTTCGTGCCGAGCCCGACTTGCCCCGCAAAAAGGATATGAAAGTCGAAAAACTCAACCGACTCATCGGGTCCGATTACAACGAAATGTGGATGAGCAAAACGGCAATTGTAACGGTACATTATAAATTTATTTTTATCGAATCGAATCGATTTTTAAACAGGGGACAAAAGTATGGTTAATTACTCTTGGGAACCAAATATTCGATTTTAATATTTATTTTGACAGCGGAAAAAATCCAATAATTACTATAATGAAAAGCAAAATTTATGTGACACATATAGTTTATAATATTTTAATGTACATTTTAATTTCTGTGTAATTAAGTGTAATTTATATTCTTAATACTACCAATAAACCATAAATGCATGGTATTCCCGTATTGGTATGAACTATAGTTCGGTACCTATGTAAATATTTCTACATCGATTAAAAGATCAAATCATCATTTAAGACATTGAGTAATCAGTAAAATTTTGTCATAACTAATAAAATAAGGCGTGGATGTTAGTAGGCTAAAAAATATTCAAAAATGAATGATAATAGATATAATTCAGGAATATATTTCGTAAAAATCTATTAAAACGTTGAAGGATTTCCTCAAATAATTTAATTTAAATAAAAGGCGAAAGTATGAAACCACTCTGTTGTTCAATAGGTATAATTGACAACGTAGTTGTAGCTGTACGAGTTAAATATTAATTAATAAATCATTGTATCCAAACAACGATTCTGAGAAAAAACCGTCTGACATGGTGATATTTGTGTATATTCAGCTATATATCACTAAGTGTGTCTTATGATATATTTATATTGCTACTGGAGTATTTTTTTCACTACTGGTAGGTTGAATTAATTTTTGTAAAAAATGATTAAACTTGAAAAATATCATGATTGAATAAAATATAGTTATTAATGTTATACTTACTTAAACGTTTCAATTACCAATGGGCAATGAATATTAAATTAATTCAATAGAATAACTAAACATTTTATTCTACATTTTAGTATATAATTTCATTTCAATCTTAACATTGAATTTATAAATTTTTAGATTTATTGGCTTTACAGTTCATGTTAGAGTAAGATTTATGACAAAATGTTACTAAATTTATCAAAACATAGCTATAAAAATTTAATATTTAATTCATTTTTAATAACTAGGTATAAAATAACTGGTTTAGAAAAATAAACAATTTCTAGACGAATTTCGTAAAATTTGAACTTCGAATTATTATCAATAAAATATTAATTAACAAATTATAAATTTTGATTGGTTATTATGGGTACGTCTACATTTTCATAAAAGTGATCCACATAATGGTTTACAGTGGAATAAGGGGTTCGTGTTAAAAAAAAATTATATCTCCACGGAACACTCCTTTAATAACCCAAAAATCTTAAGATTTTGTAAGTATAATTTTGAGCTAAAAATAAAAAAATAAAATAAAATAAAGATTTAAGATTTTATGATATTTTGAACAACTACATAATTTAAGAAAAAAGGGGTGAGTGTTTGAGGAATTGCCCTGTATATTATTATTATATTATACTATACTCACCGAATCTACCGCTCATATATACATATACGTATAGATAGATGTATATGTTTTTTCACGTTTTCAAACATGCCCGTTAAATGATCAAATCTTTTGTCGTCGGATACACATATAACATTATACATATTATTATAATATAGGTAGTATTATTATGGGAAGTAGGTACGTGCCATAATCTCGTGTCGAGAATAAAATGCACACACCTACTACAATTGCCTATACATTATGCCTACATAATATACATACACGTCTTCTATAATATTATGTGTATACCTACAGCAGCCATTATATATTATATTATATTACAATATTTTAGAAGCGTGTTGTACATACCTGCATACACGTATTCATAATATAATAATACATGTATTCTGTAGGTACCACTACCACCTGTAAGACATGCATACCGACGATGTAAAGAATTTCCAAAAACTCACCAAAAGATCCGTTACACACGGATCGTATTGAATTTACATCCCTATATAGCTACTCACCCTCTCCCCTCCCCACCCCAAAAAACTATTCTGCAGTTTCTGGGTAATTATCCATATTGCTGAACTATTTATTTTTAATTGCAAATCTAGGTCGATTGCCACCCGTAGGTTTTTTAGGAATAGCTGACAATATTGGCATCTGCTGTATAATATATGCATAACTCCTACAAATAATAGATACATATATATATTATTATGATCGCGCTATTTTGGTGAAACCAAATATTATATTTTACATAAAACTTTTCTCAATTCCGATAACGTATCCAACTCACGAAAAATCTTTTATAACATTTTCAAGTTTCAGGTATTGAAATCAAACACATTTATTAGGTTTAAATATTTTAATAAGATTTGAACTGTTTTAAAATGTTAACAAGTTTTAAATTGTCTAACTGGATACAAATGTCCTATTCTTAAGGTGTTAATTAGCCGAGTACCTTTATAAGCAGTATATTATATTGAGTACAAGTAAGAACAAATATTACTGCTATAAAATAAAAGGTATTACACAGCAGTTATCGTGTATAGTGTTGCAGTTTTACAAGACGTATAAGTATATATTTATGACTAACAACATTTGATTACAGTTTACAATATTATTAAAAAAACAGATTCTTTACCTGTTTTGTGTTTTTAGTTTTTAAAAATAATTTTTAAAAATGCTTAAACAATCAAATTACACCACATCATCTCATGAAGACGAGCTTCCACCTAGGTCGTGTTTTTTGAAAGTAAAATGTACTTACAATTCGAGTTTATGATAATATTATTGTTCGTATGATATATTATTAAACAGAAGAAATTATTCGTAATTTTTTATGAATTATTAACAATTTAAATTTAAATTTCTATACAATTATTTATTTATTACGAAAATTATTGATGTCTTATTTTATTTTTGTACAAACAAACCAAATAAATAGACGTATCCTAGCGTGGGAAGTGCCCACGTGAACACAACTCTGATATTTCAACGTACCGTAAAAAATGTAAAATAATACATCCGTTTTAGCTTCTTGTCGAAGATAAAAAGATATTGATTTTATGTCTGGTTTTATTGTTTCGCTTAACATATATAAAGCGGCACTATACATATACACTCTCCATAGATAATATCTTAACGGATCCGTCTGATTTTTCCGGTTGAATTTGTTTAGTTAAAAAAAAAAAAAAACACAAAACCCATCTGTTTATAAATTATATTACTATGATCATCGTAATGGTTTTCACTGTAATAGTTTGACACCAGTTGTATGTGTATGCCATAAAAAAACAAAACACATTTGTGTAATATATAATATATAAACCAGCTTATCAATTACTACGTTCGAAAGAAAATTCGACAAGATCGATATACTATTTTTTTAGTTTAATAATATGGTTTTTAGTCATGTATAAATATTACATAAATGTTATCACCACAAAAGTAATCCTCAGTATATCACAATTAAACAAAACATTAAAATAGATTTTTTTAACAGCAATTAATAAAAAATGTCAGTTAAGTATATATATTAATATATAAATTATGTATGTATAAAATTTAATTCTTGACTTTTTTCAAATAATAACTTTTGTTTTGATCTAATTAAAAAAAAAAATTAAAAACATGATTAAAATGTAGTAGTGTAAAATAAACCAGAGTAACAATTTTATTTTTCGAAAGTAATAGTTATAACTTAAACTAATACCTACCTGTAATGTATAATCAAACAATAATAAAACCCATAGTGCATTTATTTAAACTATTTTCGATTACAATTTTTAGATAATCCGTAAAAAATAAAGTTCTTCCCTTGCATTATAAAACCAGTTTATTTTATTGTAAAATCCTAAGAAAAGACAATTTTTTACTTTTTAGATTATGGGTTACATAAATCATAACTAACAATGTCACGATAATAACCATTCTTTTTTTTTAATGAGAGTTAATAAATATTTATATCTAAAACTTTGAAATTGGAATTAATTATTAAAAAAATAACAGAGTTTCAACTCTGAATACAGATACAGCACAAAAACACTGAACATTTTAAAGGAACACCCTCATTAGTGATTATATATGCACATGTAGCTACAAAGATCTAATCGATTAAATCGAAAGGTACACTGCATATTATAATGTCATTATCAATAGAACTGATGGGCGTCCAAAAAAAGAGGATAGGTTCTTTAAGACGTATTTTATTTTATTTTTTATTAGATTCGACAGTAGTTGAAACAATAATCACAACAATCATCTTGATTCGACCAAATATGTGTGAACGAAGCGCTATGTATCGTAAACGTATTATCAAAATTGAGATCAAGGAATTTCAGACGATTTTACGGTACTCGTTTCCTGTAATGACTTCCGTTGATGATTCAATTCCCCAAACACGTCGATATTAATTCAAACTTTTATAAATAACAGTGAAAAAATGATAAGATTATTAAATTTAAAATTATTTAAACAATGTAGGTATAGGTACTTAATATGTTAATCGTTAAATGTTTAAACCGTTTAAAATATTGTAATTTACTGTAATCAGTTATAGTATTATGCAGAGGTAGATGTAATGAAGATAATAATAGTCAGATATCGACAATGTATAGATAAAATTGTTATCCGAAAATAGTAATAGACTGTTATCCGTTTCTATTTCTATGAATACTATACTTATTAAAACGAATTCAAGATTGTCCTGCGTAACCTTAAAAAACAATTCTATTCAAACTTTAAATAAATCACTTACCTAAACTTAGATTTATATACATAGTATAGTATTATATTATGTTACAACTGAATTGTAAAAAAAATAAACTCACTAGATTTTGAACAAATTTGAAAAGTGTTTGACTAAATTTTTAATATTGTTCCCCATTAGATGAGTAGCTATTTATAATACATTCAATGTAAAAGTGGGAATTAGTTAGTTAGAACGTTATATATTTTTTAACTTAACTATTACATTAATTAACTAAATAGCATAAGCTCCTTAAACAGTTTAATCGATTATTGAAATAATTTAGTTTTTTCAGTTGATTTAAAAATAATGCATCAAGTTAAAATATATTTGGTATAATAGGTATAATAGGCATATAATTAATATATATATATACATATATTAATAAAAACTATGATTTATTAACGATTTTTATTATAAATAATCTAATACAATAATTTCTGCTATGTTTTATAATAAAATAATATATTATAGACACAAAACACTCTTTATATTATGATGACGTTTTAATTAAAAAAACAGATTAATATAAATATTATGTTTTATTTTAAACCGAATGACGTTAATAGTTTTTTCATACTTATAGCGAGTTAAATTTATTATTCACTTTTAATTTAACGATCTTGTGTTCACTTACCACAACTCATCATGTGTTAATTATTTTCATTGAATTGTCCTCATTTGATTCCTTGAACGGTTCATTTCTTGGGTATGCGACGTCACTGCAATATAATAGTGTATCTATAAAGTTATATAATTACAATGTACAGGCATACCACGGAAACGCATCAGATGCGGTCGGCGTCAAATCATCGGAGACATCCGGGCCGGACAACTTACAGCTTCCGGATCAACTTCCTGCTCAATACCAAGAGTTAATGCGTACTTGGTTGGTGCACCGGAGTACGTGTCCGGTCGAATACGTATGGACAGACCTAGGAAAGTCATTTTGGCCTAGGTGGATAAAAAATGGACGGTGCGGTCGTTCGGAAACGATGAGCTGCAGTTGGCCACCGGGCATGTCGTGTATGCCTTCGTCTATCAAAGTACTCAACCTGTTGAGATGGCATTGTTGGTGAGTAGGTTACAATATAATAGGTAAAAAATGACTAACTTTTGTGCACCATTTGCCAACATTATTAAATTTTAAATGATAAAGCATTATAGCGGATTTAAGTTCTACTACAAATATAAAAAAAAAGCGTGGTCAAGTGGACACAGCTATGCTATACATTAGGTGCAGTATGGATCACTATTATATTATATAGGAATATTAAATTAAAATACAACGATAGGTATTATTGTACAAGAAAAACGATTCTGAACGGAGATGATTTGTCAGCCGAGCATATAATATGTAAAATATTTTATATTTTTCATGTTGTGGTGAAAAGGTGGTTTTTATTTAATGACCTAAATAAATTAAATAAATAAATAAATAAATAGATAAATTAAATCATGTACAAAAAATGCCAATTAAAACAAATGGTGTATATTTCAAGTTTTTGTGACTAATAATTTTTTAAATATAACAAAAATCTAAAATTATTTGACAGTAAATCATTATTTTACGAGTGAATTTAAGATTTTTTAAACATTTAAACTAAGGATAATTTTTTTTAATTGGCTAACGTTCAAGTTCTTTTAAAATTATTGTAAGCTTAACTTTTAGAAAATCTTGTATTAAATGTTCAACTATTAGCTATTTATACAAACATTTTTATAAATTTTAACTACAAAATAATTTGCCAGTATTCAAGATTTTGACAAATTCAAAATTTTTTTGAATCACTATAAGAATAACTCATGAGAGACTTTGTATTAAATTTTTTAAGTATTTTGAATTTTTGACTTTGTCAAAAAAATTGTATCGATATTTATAAAAAAAAACTAAACTAAAACGAATATTTAATTTGCCTATATATAGCTTTACAATAATCGAAATACTTTGAAAATTAAATCTTGTAAAGAAAATACCAATTTGAATAATTTGTGAAATTTTCAATTATCTACAACTTATACTTTTTGAATTATAACAAATATTTAAAATCGTTTGAGGATTAATCGTTATCGTTACGTAATTTCGTAAAAATTTAAAACTCAAAAGCTCATACATTTTTTTCCTATAATGAAGCTTCGAGTTTTCTATATAGCTATTTGAAGAAAAGTTTATGGAACATTTAGTGTTGAATTTTTTTAACCTTTGATATAAATACAAACATTTTTATGAATTTTCAACTACAAAATTACTTGCAAATTGTTCGCGATTTTAATAACATATTTTGTAATAATTTGAACTTTAAACGATTATAATTTTTTTTTTTAATTAGAATAAGAATAACTTATGAGAAAACTTGTATTAGATTTTCAAATTTTTTTGGCTCTCATAATTTTTTAATCATTTCAAAAAAAAAAAAAAATACTTAAAAAAATTGAAAATTTCAGCTGTCAATAATAGCTCGAAAAAAGTCATAATATTTAACTGTGTATAGATTACACTAATATAAATATTTGGTACAAATTTAAAATATTTACAGTGGTAAGTTTTCGAGTTACAATTTACAACCATATAAAAAAATCGATTTTGTCAAAACTGATTTTTTGTAAAAATTCACTCCCGAAGTTTGAAATTGAAGCATCATTTTGACACGTTATGCTGTACACACACACACACACATATACACACCATAAAAGTACACACACATTACTTTAAAACCAATACATTCATTACTTCGTTCAGAATCTAAAACTTTTTTGTTTTTATTCCTAAAACCAATATTGTACTTTTATGTTTTGTACTATAAATTAAAAAATATAGCTACAAGTCATCATAAGACTATTTAAAAACTACAAGATCGTTCTAGTATAAATTACAATTTTTTCAAAATCATATGGTAAATGGATATAAGTACATAAAAGTAAATATTGTGTAAAGTATTGATATAACACAAAAACGTTTGACAAAGAAAATTAGTTGTAACGTAATAGCTCACCAAAAATTTTTTAAATATGTTTTCATTAATTCACAGAAACAATAATATACTACAGCATAAAATTATAACATTAAATTATAAATACAATGTTTTTATAATTTAAGAAGATTTTTAATGTTTCTTAGTTGTAATTATGTATAGAAGCAATCTGTTTATTCACAAGTTATGTAATTAAGAATGTCGAAGACAGTGTGTTATTTTAACCTACGTATACCTAAATATGTTATTTGATTAATGGTCCAACAGCTGTACCTATTAAGTTTATCATTATTTTATTAAAAATTATTGTATGTAAATTTTAGGTTAAAAAATAGAAAAAATAAAAGAAAAAATCGGGAAAGAAAAATGATGGAATTGGTGAAAGAGCACGCGACAAGAGGTAGGAGAGCCACCGGTCCAAGGAAAAATAAAAAAAAGGACGACAAATTTAGATGTTTGTGGATAAAAGTACCATATCCGGTCACCGAAGACTGCACGTGTTCGTGTAGAAAACTTGACGAATAATCTAAATACAATTAAAGCATATTCATAAATATCTATAATTGCAATCTCGTTCTTCGACGTTTATATTATTATAATAATTTATTATTGTAAATTTAAATAAAAATAATATTTCGATAATTTGAATTTATTATTGTATTATGATATTATTTTTCCAGAAATTATAAAAGTAAAACAAGAATATACGTCGTTATTTATTGTAGATATTTTTTTTATTATCTTGTATTCATCCTCTGAATTGTTTTTATATATTGTTTGATCATTGATGATAAATATAATAAATCAATTTTATACAGATTTACACAGACTTAAAACCAAATTCAACCAGTTAAATTTTTGAATTGGATAATAATAATTTACATTTTACAATAAAATCACGATAAAATTGTGTGCAAATTATCAAATTATGTTTTTAACGATCAATTTTTATTTTTATATCCTCTTCTAGACCTACTATCTCCAAATAAAATAATGAAATTTTCGAACACGCGCTCATTCGTTATGTTTCCGCTTAAAATATAGGCCGTACAACAATAAAATATTATTTTTAAGACAAGTGAAACATATGTTTGGAGCTAAGATATTATTGTGATGATAAAACAAAACACTGAACAATATTATCATGTTGTAGGTACTCTAGTACCTAACGCAATCATCGGCGACTGAAAAATTAAAACTATGCGAGAACTTCCGTCTTCCACATCCACATGGCAGAAATCGTCAACATTTTTGGCGCCTGTTATTTCTGTATTATTATTTTCTTATAAAATAATGTATCTGCACACAACTCCAGCAGTGTAACGGTTCAGCTTACTGGCTATACATTTAATAGAACAACTTTGTAGAGTCACATCAATTATTATCGTGTTTTGATAATAAATCCGAAGTAATAATAATTATATCAACATAAACGATATAAGATGCAGCGAAGTTGTTTTCTTTGCATTTGTAAATTTATTATAGATTTAGTGGGTGATTGAATATTTATTGAAGTAAATGGTATGATACAGTATATGTATATAATCTAACCATATGAATAATATTATAACAATATATTATATTTAAAAAATAAATTAAAAATGATAAAATTATTTAACATAATGAAGAAAAGTCTAACTCAAGTGTGAGTTTTATACTAGCAGAAATATCATCACGTCATGTTCACCGTACATTATATACTGACAAAACTATATTATGTACGTTATTCATTGGATTCTTATAACTCATTTGGTATGTACCTATACTATCACTAAACTATATATTATCCAATTACATAATTGAATTATTTACAATTATATAATTTTTGGTATGCACACATTTCGCTAGTTTAAACGGTTAGTTATTTCAACCAAAAGTCTAAAATATATATTTTATAAGTCTTATCGCATTGCTAAGAGTATTAGGAAAATCGTTTATTTGTGTCCTATACGCCAATATTCCTTTGACGTATCAACTAATATAAACGAATGAACACACACAATTATTTAAATATTATGATTTATTACTGTTTTGTTTCATAGAACATCATGCCCAATAAATCGCATTTTATGATCAATGCTGAAAAACCAATTTTTAAAATATCTTCTATATGTATTATACCTTAACCTAGTTCTTTGTTTTGTTTTTAGTCTACTAAAATTCACTGACTAAGACTTAATGATAAATTTTGTTACAAATTAAGTAAATATTTATTTAACCTAGTTTTAATTCTAATAAAGTAATAATGTTTATGTCTTTCTAACAGGTAAAAACAACATAATATAATGAGCGCTATACTATTTTATAGAACAACACTTATTTTATCAAAATCTATTAACGTTTTTGAAAACTATTTAATGTTCTGGTAAGCTGATTAGTAGAATAATATTTTGTAGCGTATTCCATACCTCACCATTTGTTAAAACTTTAAATATTTATTTTATAACTCATTAACTGCTTATCCATTGAAAGACTCAGAAAAATAGTTTGCTTCAGAACACAAAATTAAAAATGTGTTGTCATTTAAAAAATAAAAAACTTAAAAAATCAAAGCAATAAAAAATATGTTTTTTTTTTTAATGTAAAACATTTTTTTTTCTAAAACGTTTATAGAATTTTAGGTAATGAGTTTTGTTTGATACAAGAGTTGATGATATCTTGTTCGTACGCGTGTGGGAGAGTTTAGGGTTTTCAATACTATAGTATATAGTATAACATAATATTATAAAATCAATGGTTTTAAAGTTACACACAATATTAATCACTGATCACTTATGCGTTGTAGGTAGCACATTTACAAGTTTTAAGTGCAAGCCTTTCAAAAATCGCCTACATTGAACTCCTGAAAAATCGTCTATTTGTAATCCCAACAAAACATTTCTGTTTTCTGTTCTTTTGTAAATAGTATTATAAAACGCCTAGAACATTTTCGAGATACGACCAAATGTACATCAAAGCGTTGAGTCGGGAGTAGACCAACAAGACGTGCGACTGCTAATAAATGTCATTCGTGGTTCACTCACGAAATTCATCAGCTATCTTCTAATATTCAAATTACAGTGCTCATCAATCAGTATAATATTATATCACGTACCCACAAAATCAGTTTTGATATAAGACAAAATTGATTTTTTTTTTTTTTTCAAAAAAAGAATTAGTATAATTGTTGATTTTTTATGATTTACCTTAAGTTTAAATTATTTTCATAGAATTAAAATAAGAACATAATATATTAAACTTGTGCGAAAACTAAAATATTCAATAATCGTATAGTACATCCAAAATATTTAAACATCACCAATATTCTATTGTAATATTGTATATAACGTATATCATAATTAATAAAAAATAATTCATATTACATTTTTGAGAAAATTCTTATTGCAAGGATATTGTATAATAGTAAAATAGACATACCGATTTAGGCTAAAAATTTTTATTCTTTAGAGGGAGTCTAAAATGTCTATAATGTACATGTGACAAACATATTTGATAAACAGTTGGAAAATTTGTTGAACAATAAATTGTGTTTAATTTCTGTAAAAACTACGGTTAAATTAATAGTGTTAAGTCGATTGACACTTAATATCTGTAGATATATATTTCTTTATACTTCTTTGAAGTACGTTTATTTTCGTCAGCCAAATTAGAAGATCTATGCTTAATGAAAGAAAAGGGAGAACACTATTTATAATATACTCCACTGCACTGCACTATCAGAAAGCTAGAAAACTATTAAATATTATTAACGAATCTTAGCTTAGTCATTGAATTTAACAATATAACCTAAGTAACTTTAATATAAGGAATGTTTTGTCAGTTAATTAGCACTCAAATAATTGGTAAATAAATTTAAAAAAAAGTCAAATTTCTGGCAGAGGAGCGTGCTAAAGTGTCAATTTAAATAATTTAAATACAAGAGTAAAATAAAAATAATTGCGTAAAATGTAATTAGTAGGTAAATGTTTATTAAATAAATGTAAATTGAATATAAGCAATGGTTAAGTACTATACCTATGCATTATGTCATATCTTCATATCTACATATTGTAATACTTTTAATAAAAATAAAAGACATTTTATAAATTTTATTAATTATAAATATGTATTTTATTAAAAAAATAATATGTTTTTAATATTTTTATCCTCATTAATTGTTATCATACTTAAATAAAAATGTTTATATATGTTTTATTGTATACTTTTATAATTTTAAAGAATTGTTTTCATGTGAGGACTCACAACCATGTATTGGCCTCTGGGCCTCTGAGGGTCTTAATTCGGACTTGGTTATTGTAGATAATATTGGTATAGCATAGATTTACTTTATTAATTACAGATAAATAGATAATAATAAACAAATACGTACTACCACAGAACAATAGTAGTACTAGAGAGCCTATGTAGTATATATATAATATATATTATCTATAGGCTCTCATGTTATAGTATTTATACCACATGGCATAGATGATATGAAAGTTTGAAAGTATGGTATTTAGTTGTTCTATATATACTACGAAAATAAAATTATATACAGATCGGATCATGGGTATCTAGTTAACTATAGATACCCATAACGTTTTTAATATTTTAATATTTAGTACGTATGTTCTTTTTAGAATCATAATATTTTCATCTGACTGTAGGACTTATAATATTTATACTGAGTGATATCAATATTAACATAATATAATATTATTGAACGTATTTAAAATATGATATTATCATACGATTTTTTATATGTTACAATAATTTTTTTATGTAGAATTATAGGTTAAATGTTTGTGAATTAAAGTACCATATCTGGTGACCGAAGATTATTGAACCTGATCGTGCAGACAACTTGACCAATAATCTAAACAAAATGAATGCATATTAAATAATAGTTATAATTTCAATCTCGTTCTCTGACATTTTTTTTTGGTTTTCTCATTTTTTTTAAAAACCACTTTAAATTTTTTACTTTTGACCTTTAAAATGCACCAAGGATATTCACTTTGCCATCGGAAACCAACCCCGAAGTTTGAAATTGAAGCATTATTTCGATAAGTTATGCTGTACATAGACACAAAAAAAAACACACATCATTGTAAAATCAATACATTCATCACTTCGTCCTGAATTAAAACGATTCTAAGCGAATACTTTCCATCTATATTAGGTACTATAAGTTTATATTTATGCCTTATGGGTATTTTTATAATTACCTATATTGTTTTCTAACATAAATGATTCTGCGGAATAAGTAAAACTCCAAGATTTCTGTACACCAATGTTATCGATAAATTACTATAAATAATGTCTCCTGTATGAATATAATATTATTATAGTATTTATATTTTTAGTTACTAAATGTTGTGCTTCTATTTTTTTAATCGTCGATTCAGCATTGGCGTTAGCAGTGTTTAATCACATTTATTACTAGTGGCATAGATTCTGCACAATACGTATTATATTATTCTAATGGTCTAAAAATGTCAAAAGAATCTGACGAGTAATCACATTCTTATTGTTTTTGTTATATTTTCGTAGTATTTTTTTTTAGCTGTGAATTAGCTAATTGTTTTACAGTAAACAGTGTTCCGTGAGGATTTACTCATTTGCCATGTAAGTTCTGAAATAACGGAGATATCATTATTTTACTATTTTTGTTAGACTCGTAGGGACAAGGATTACAAGTGTTTTATATTTTAATTTAATTTAATGTTTTTGTTGAAAAATTAAAAAAAAATTTTATTTAAAGTTATTTTCAAAAAAAAAAAAAACGAAAAAAAGGAAATTTTCTGAAAATGTAAACGTTTCACCATTTTATTTTCATAAATTTTATGATTTTTAATATTTTTTTGTAATTTTGAGAAAAACTATGAATTATTTAATATCATAGTTCCGCAGTGACATAAAATATGTGGCCCGTAGATTTTTACTGATAATTATCAGACGGTAATTCGTAAATTAGTAAATTTAAAAACTAAAAAAAAAAAATTTTAAAATCACAATGTTAAATAAAATAAAATTTTGAAACGCCAACATTGTTTTAAGGAAAATTTAAAACTTTAAATTTAATTTTAATAAACGTTAGAAATAATGTAATAGGTATAACTGCAAGTTTGGAAGTAAAATTTCTAAATTATAGAAATTGTAAATAATATGTATAGAAATTAATCTGAAATAAATCATATTTATGAAATTAATAAACCATCTAATTTACATATCATATTTAGATCACATATACTTGTATACTTTTAAGTTTAAATTATACCCTTTTATGTACAAAAATGTACATATATAGTTGTATAAATAAACTAAATAAAAATAAAATGTAAACAAATGTATATACCAATAAATTTAGAGTTTAATTTTTTGATAGTAAAAATACTTGTTTTTAAGTATGTGATTTCATAATATCTAACGGTATAGTTAATTAATTATTCATAAATAGTAAAAACCTATCAAATCAAAGTAAGATATAAAAGTTATTTTTTGCTGAATTCAAATTTTTTTTTCAGAAAAATCGGATAACATATAAATTAACTTAATATTTTTCAAAACAATACGATTTTTGTACTATAATAAAATTGAAGGTAACACGCCTCCAAGTGATTGTACTCATCGTAGCCAGCACACCGTGAAGGGATGGTAGAAGTAATATATTCATGGCTAAACAATTATTTGTTTTAGCTATGAAACAATTATTATGTTCACGGCTGTTATGAAAAAAGTAGGATAGCATAGGAAGAGGAAGCCGTCTTACCTTATACTAGGACTGCATATTTTTTAAACGTAGTTTAGAGATCGTAAGCACATAAAACATTAAATTAAATAGGTCAACGATGTCGATTTAGATATTACCAAATTTAACTATTACTAATTAATAAAACAATAATTTGATGTAATCGCATTATCTTTATTATTTTTATTCAATTAATATGCTAGATATGCTAGATAAGCATAATGCTTAGATAATGCTAGATAAGCTACAGAGGCTGAATGGATGAATAATGAATACGGTAGTAATGCGGTATTAAAATAATATTTGTTTCTCTTTATATCTGTTAGTACTTAGTAACCACGAGATTATCAGTCGTCAGCAATAATATTTTGGCAGGGCGCACAAAAGATTTGACCGACCGGCGTTGGCGAGAACATAGGTCGGAAGTTCGCGGCTAGTATTTAAGTACGATGTCTACCAGTATTTTGACTGAGTAAAAGTGGACGAAAGTTGTGCGCCGAAAAGTCATTTTCTACCCTGGTCGGTTGAGGTGAACATCCAGATCGCGCTATGCGCCCATGCGCGTAGTGTTAATATGTGGCCCACCACAGCATCATTTTATGCAAGGTGTATCGATCGATACAGGGGCCAGTACAGTGTGTCTGATATCTACTCACTTATCGGTTCGTTATCATTGAGTTTACGAAGAAACGGGAAAATAAACAGTAATTACTCGTAATTATTATAGTTTAACACGGTGAGTTATATAAATTACTATTGTTTTAAATTCTTACTGAGTAAATAAAATAAATTCAGTGGCGTGCGGTCAGGGCGAGCGAGGTAAGCGCCGCATGCCCGCTCAAAAAAGAAGAAAAATAAATTTTGTTAATTCATTATATCAATGAGCAATACAATATAAGTTTTTTATTTTAAATATAATAGTTATACTCATCAGTACCTAATTATACTTCATTGTCTATATTATAATTTTATAGTAATTGGTAAGAAAATTAATAAATTTAGTTCATGTAGGTAGGCAATATATTGACAGAAGAGCTTCTGATTTTGATTACCTGGCTCATACTATCTAGTATGGTAGGTATGGCGGGGCGCAGAAGGGCGGGGTGTCAACGATTTTATGCAACAGTCGGAAGCCGCTACATCGAGCGCTTTTATAGTTTTAAATACTTTTTCTGGTACCAAACTTTCGGTAGTTGGTTTTTTTTTTTGGTTAATCATGATAAAATAATCTTAATATTGTTTTATAATATTTTATTAATAAAAACAAAACACGATTTAGATTTTTATGATAAAGTTACCAATGAATTTATGAAAAAAGATAGACGAATGGGTTTTATTTGTAAATAGGTAAATAAATACTTTTTTTCAGGTTTGAACCGACGACGCAGCGGGAACTGTTTTTACAATACTTCTGCGGCGTTAAGGTAAATAAATACTATACATTATAAAAAATAAATATTTTTTATTTACCTTAATAAGTACCTAAAGGTTTTTTTGCACTTACCCAGCTTTCGATACTACCACACTCCACTAAATTACTGACTATTGTGCTAGAAATCTAAAATACTATTATTATTACTTTCATATTTCTTGTCGTAGTTTTTGGTGTCTTCAATTGAGCGTCTCATCGATTTACTCAATTGTTTGTGAATCTTTGTTTATAATAAATTGTAAGTTCTTTCTACCATTTAATTCATCCTAGTATATTTTTTTTTATATTAAAAAAATCATTAAAAAATAATTTTATTCATATGTATTGGTGAAAGATGGTTAGAACTGAATAATATTATGATTACATACCTATAAAATTTCATCGATACAATGTATAATATTGTACAATTGCACGCAAACATTTTTATTCAATTACAGTGAATTCCACCTAATGTGGGCACCGGTTAATATGGGTATTCGCTTAATATGAGCAAAATGGCTGGTCCCAATACAAATGTATTTAACTATAAATGTTAAAAAAAAATTGCATAATATGGGCACTTTTCGGTTTATGTGGGCAATTTTCATTTTATCATAACGTTAGAATGTATACATTACACGTCATAATGAGTATTTAAAAACGACTAATATAATCGGATTTCGTTGGATCATGAGAAAGTTTTTGTCGAAAGTAATTAAAAGCATAATCATTTAAACTTTTATGTTTTATAATACTTCCTTCTCAAAATAGTAATTTTATTTAGTATGTTATATTTAGTTTTATTTATGCAGTAATTTAATATTTTTTTCAATTGTATGATTCACATGTGCAAAATGACAACTTTTTTTGATATTATAAATAAATTGTTGTATTTTTGAACTAATTTCGGTTTTTATGGGCTTAATATAGGCAAATAGGACTGGTCCTGACACCCTCATCGTACCCACACTAAGCGGAATCCACTGTATATGTAAGTAGTGGAAAATTATGGTAGCATCCAGGGTATATCCTTAAGGTATTCCAATTATGAAAAATATATTTTGATATGGTCATAATTCTCATCATAATCAGATAGGAAAATGTACTTATATAACATAAATATATCTTTGACCAGTTTCCACAAAAATAAATTTTAAAATTGGGGTAATTCCTGATGTAATCATTCAGAGTTAGGGTAAGCACTTTCATATCACCCCAGCATCACATGCTGAACAAGTATTTTTTTTTATTTAATTAGTGACTAGATTAGGTTATTTAATAATAATAAAAATAATAGGTACTAAATAATTACCTTTATTTTATATTTTGTATTGTCTAAAATTAATAAGTGACTGAACTGTTTGAAAGATTTATTTTCAGAAACAAGTAAATGCAATTTAACCTGATATGATGTGTAACACAAAATATTTTCTTTGGTAACTTGGGCGAATCGACCCAAAATATAGTGTGTTTAGGCGAGAGTTTATTCAACTAAAACTACCGTTTGGACGAATAGATATATACCGCTTGGGCGAGAATTATTCAATTAAAAATACCGTTTGAACTTGATGAAAATGCAAATCATATAAAACAGGGGTGGCCAAACTGTTTTTGGTCATGATCTACTAAAAATGTACTTCACCTTTGAGGATCGACTTCCATATAAATTTTTTTTTATTATTGAATAACTATAATTATTAAGAAACATATAGGGCGAGTGGCTCTAAAAATAAAATCTAACACAATCGACTTTGAAATTGTCCAAGATCGACCGGTCGATCGCGATCGACTGTTTGGCCGCCCCTGATATAAAATATAAGTAATCTACAGTCAAAAATCATATTATATAATATAAATAATTAATAATAAGTCAAAAATTATAAATAAAATTACATATAATATAATTATAGTATAGTTTAGAATAATTTATAATTGATAATATTGATTAATAACGATTAGCAATAATATCATCAGTATCTGTCACTCAGTTTTTACCTCGCACAAGTAAAAATAATTTCACTCGCCCAAACATAATAATATTATTTTTTTGGTAAAAATTATTACCTCCGCCCAAATGATCACCGCCCGGTATCTTTTGGGTTCTTCATTTTTTCATATATTAATTAGTAGGGCGATTGTAAATTGCGCCCATAGTGAGCAGGTAGTGAAAATAGTATAGTAAATTGCGCCCGGTAATTTTGTGGTATAAATTTTTATGTAGTAAAATGCGCCCATAGTATCTAATCTAAGTGCGACCTTGAATTCATCCGTTTTAAATACTTTTGAATATTTATTGATGTAAAAATCAAACGTAACCGTTAATTATTATAATATTAGCGATTTTGTTTGTTAACTTTCCTCCGAATACTTGGGCATTAGCTTCCGTAACATTAACACGGACTTCTAATGCCTGTGAATCTTTCCACAGTAATTTTAATAAAAGCTTTTATATTCCTCATCATCATATTTATAATTTTATGGATAAAATATTAGAGTTAAAGTCAGAAATTTACATAAAAATTAATAGTATAAATGAACCTTATAAATTTCAAAACAATGGAAAAAATTATTCAACAATACAATTAAAATTAAAAATACTATTACGAAATGATGTCTCATTACTATGCTGATATATAACTTATACATTTATTATACTATTTACTCTATGTATAGTCTATATTATATAATTTAATTGATATTTTAGTATTGAATTTTTTTTATTATTATATACTGTAAAAATTAACCTAAAAATATTTAAAACAACTTATTAATCCCATTATATTAAAAATAATTTTTGGAGGATAGCGATAGTCGCCTTTTCGCGGTGTCCTCTGGGTAATGCTAAATTATTATAATAAAAATAATATTTCTATTGAGCGCAATTTACAATTTTTTCCTTTCGTTTGCCCTTAGTATATTATGTACCTACCTAATTAGATATTAATGTTATAAACAATGAATAATGAAAATTATTATTTTATGAAAATTTAACGATCACTAGAGGTGAGGGCAGATTAATGATATATTTTAGACTTGGAAATATAAATCTAAATGGCTCACAATAACTTTTTTTTCTTTTTTTTTTACCTTATACAATTATTTTATTGTAAATTTATTAAATTAATAAATAAAATATATTCATTATATTATTATATAACATTAAACAAAAATAAAAAAAGTAAAAATATCAAATTATAGATATTTTATTGCTAGTGTCCCAAAACTTATAACCTGGTTCCCTCCCCACTGTACTATGGAATTGTGGTACACTAAGTCAGTCTGCTATTACTTTGTTTAAGTTATTTATACCTGTTTGTTGGTATTGATTTATAAACTAATAACAGCTAATGATATTACATTGAAAAAATAGGAATATCTAGTATTTAAATAATTTAGTTTTTAGAAAGTTTGTAGTTTGGTTTCCAAAAACCCATCTGCTTCTTAGAGGTTTATGTTACTAAGAAGTATCCATTAAATATAATATTCACTGTATTCAAGTATTCACAAATATGAAATAATATTTTAATAATTATTATAAAATATAAACGTTTTATTTTAAGCAAAAATTAGTTCAACTTACTGAGTATAATTCATAGAAAAATAAATTTCTTTTAACAATATAATTTATTAATATAAAATAATAAAATTATAATTTGTCTCTATTCACGCCCGTTTTTTTATATATATGTTATGATTTATTATTGAATTCAAATTCAGCACATCTGTACATCTATTGTAATGACCTACTCGGCTACTCAATAACGAAGTACATTTGACACTTACTCTTACTATATAGTTGAGTGACTTCTCCAGCTTATTTTTTTATTATTAATACTTTTTTTTATGTTTTAGTTGATTTAAGCAGTTATCAAATTCTTAAATAATGTTTTGTGTACCATGTGTGCTTGGGCCATTGTTGTTCTTCTTATGGGCTATTATCAAGATGACGATGAACTGGTTCAGGAGGGCACCAGTTGAAAATCCCGAAGACCAAAGTAGTGACGATGATCAAGTTTTTCCATTGTTCCCATCCTGCCCATGCATTAATAAAAACATTAAATCACCCGAGAATCAAGTAGATGAAACCAACAAGAGTGAACAATTACTCAAAGAACCACTTGAAACATCTGATACCGAAAAAAAGAATATTTAAATGCACTATTACAGTAATTTATTTTATGAATATAAGAATTAATTTTTTCATAGATGTGATTAATTGAATTATTTTGTGGTTCTTTCTGTTAGTTTAAATAATCTTTTTATTTTAAAGCTGTAGTATGCATTTGATATAATGTTATATTCTATAGTTTAGTGTCTTATATTAATTTTTTGGATCATAAATGCAATAAGCTATTGTAATTTGGTATCAAAAATGATTTTATCTGGATTTTATTAACGTTTATGGCGTTGTCATTTTATGTTTTATTTTTATTTTATGTACAATCAATTCATTATTGTATTAATTATTTGTTATGTATCTATACATAAATATTTTATAATTGCAATAGTTTATATATTTGTGAATTAATTTTACACTATTGTAATCAATAAACTATTATTCACTAAGTAATTAATCACACATCATTTTTAATATGCATTTATAAATTATATTATTGGTAGATATATATTATATATAATATGAAAATAAATTAGTATATTTCTATGCTTGATACGTGGTTTTAACTGATTTAAAGGTATTATTTTGTTAGTTACTTTATGAATAATATTAAATAAGTATATTTTATATTTTTTTCTGATATGTATACAATTAACTTGTAATATCATAACCATGAACTTTAGATGAACAGGCCAAATGATTTGCCAAGTGAAATAGGCCATGTTTGTTAATAAGCTACTTTTATTTACAATACTAAAATACATAGTGTAATTGTAAAGTTTTATCTGTCTCATAGGCGCAGTTAGAGTCAATTTTTTTTTGGGGGGGGGGAGAGAAGGAGGGGGGCTAGAACAAATGCAATGCATGTATATTTTGTTTATGGAATGCGCAACATTGATAATATCTGAAACAATAATAATATTAATGGAGGCTAGCCAAATATTGGGGGGGGGGCTAAGACACCTAAGCCCCTACCTAATTGCGCCTTTGATCTGTCTTAGTTTTTGATGGGTATTGCAGAATATTACATTCGAAACGAAATTATTTTATGTTCAAAACATTAAAGATCTGCCATAAACCATGTTCTTATCAGCTCTAACATCACAATTTATGTAACTTCAATTATTTTATTTATTTTTATACAATAATCATATAAGTCATATAAGTATCTCAACTATAATTATAATAAATATTGGTTGTTATCAATGTTACTAGTTATGACTAGTTTGAAATTAAATTATGTTTTGTTAAATAATTTTAATAGTTTTAATAATTTATTAATAGGTATTTCCAGTTGAACTTAAATAGTATTTGGTAACTAACTACAAGCATTTGCTTGGTTTTTTTTTTTTTTTTTTGTCATAAGAGTTCTTTGAATAATATGTCTATATGAGATATTTAAAAATTGTAAAACCTTATTTTTAATCAAAATTATGTGTAGGTATATAGTATATACACTATAATAATTTTTATTTTGCTAATATTAATCTCAGTTTTCATCTCACGCTTTGAAACAATTGCCATTAGAACTAGAAATTAATTGTTACGAAAAATTGAGTAATATCTAGTGATGGAAATTATTGAATTATTTATCATTACAATCGCTTGAAACCAAATTTTTAAATAATAGTATTTAATTGGTAAGAAATACAGATTATTTTTTACTACAGTAAACTGTTAGTTATTACTAATTATTATGCCTACTGAATAATAGAAAACATTCGATGCATTATTAATTTATTTGAACATGTATGATTTTGTTATTTTTATTACAAGTTATTATAATTTATTGTAAAAAGAGCGTAACCCTCATAATTGAAATTGTCGAAGAGGAACATAAAACTGCATGAAAAATACAATTTTTAACATACAGTTGGCGAAATTATAATTTTAGAAAATTGAAAGAATATCAATTTTATTGATCATTATTAATTTGCAATACTTATCTAAAATAGTTATTTAATTATTATTTAAAACACATGATTCGAGGGTTAAGTCCATATTGAATTATACATTATATAGAAGCCCTTTTGATTAAAATAAGCTGTAGTGGTAAAAGCCCTTTATGTATTTTTTTTCACAAGCCCTTTTTAACTTTACATAAAATTATTATTATATAAGTGGTAAGTGCCACTTACATAATATTATTTTTCAATAGTCTTTTTTCTATCCAAATCATCAAATTTTAAAATATTATAAACTTGAACAAAATAAATATAATATACACATTTTATCAATATTTTTATAAATACATTAAAATTATAATATAATAGTCAGGTATCTACCTATATGTTATAAAATTAAATTTAAATTATAACTTGATTAACAAAAATAATACATTTTAAACAAAATAAATTTAAGAGGAACTGAATCAGACTTTGATAAAAAGTTAATACAAACAATTGATTTTTATTCAATTAATTATCATTTTAAAATATAAACTTGAATAAAATAGTTTTTATTAATAATAATAAGAACTATAAAAATTAATATGAATAAAATAGTTTATAATATAACAACAAACTTAATAATAATCTGCATTTTAAAATAAAAACTAAACAACAACTTGGTTTGTAGTATTAAAGACATTAGGTAGGTATAATAATAATAGATATCTAAAACATAATTTTTGATTTCAGTCTTCTTCATTATTTTCAGCTAACTCATCTCTAATTGTTGCCTTAAGTAAAAACCCCACCCCCTAATGTACAGCAGAACGGTACCCACTTTCCCACTTTTTTCAAATTATTTCAATCACATAAAGTTTAACTTGTAAGCTGTAATTAATTGTTTATTATCGTGTATCTATGTCATAAATTAAATTTATATATTATAAACAATTCATAGATGCACACAATATTATGTTACTATACTATTTTTTTGTTATGCAATATTTTAATACGCTGGCTTAAATTTATATTGACGATTTTCACAAAATAAAACATTTTGTTTATTTAAAATTAATACACTAAATAATATAAAGAATTCATAATTTATAATTGCATTTCACATTTGACGTGATATTCATAAAATATAATTTTGAATAATAGTATTTAATTCGAGTACCTACTTTTCATTGTTTGTTTGTTTCAAAAGTTTGTGGCATTTATCAATCCTACTTTAATAGTGAGCAATATTGGACAATTGTTTAAATTGTAAGTATATATTTAATTATTTCAAGAGTGTGTTTTTCAATAATCAAACTCGCCTACGTAACTTTACACAGAGATAATTACTAAAATGTATTATTAACCTACTTTTATCAGTTAAATCAAAAATTGTATTTGTTTGAAGGTGATATTTCAATTGTGCTTAATTCATTCAAGATGAATTTTTTGAACTCCTTGCAAAAAGTAAAGACGTGGTCGGCAGATTCATATTCGTTTATTCGACGGTTATTAGGAATCGTGTATTTATTCATTCTGGACTCGCTCATGCCCGGCGAAGTCGATATCGCCGATGCGCCTGGAACAATTATTGACGAGCGCCTCGGTGCACTAGAGGACGCCGTCCGGCTACTCTCGGCCGAGTTCGCGCAGTTCAAGTTTAACCACGCGCTTACAAACCAGGCGCCAACAGCTCAAGGGTCAACAAATCGAGCGCCAACAGTTCAATCAGTAACAAATCGCGCTCCAACAAATCGCGCGACGCCAATTCAAGCGCCAACCAATCGCGCGCCAACAAATTGCGCGCCAACAAATCGCGCTCCGCTAATTCAAACCCCTGGACAAACCCATACAATCCCAAAGTCGTGGTGTTATTACCACGTCCGGTTCGGAAAAGAAGCGTACAAGTGCTCTAGCGAGCTTTGCACGTTTACGCCAAAGATATCGACAAAAAATAAAACATTTAAGAAGACGTTATATACGTCTAATAAACCGGAAAAATGCACCTACCCGTGCTCTGAATGGAGAGACTTTTAGTATATTCAGACCTTAGTCTTAGTCTTTATGTTTATCTTTATCTTTATGTTTCTTTCTTTAAAAAATGTTTTCTTTTTTTTTCTTATCTTTATTGTAAATTGTTATATAAATAAAACTTATCAAGAAAATATAATTTTTATTTTTTTTAACTGTGAAAGGTCAAATTTTAAGTTCAAAATTTAAAATAATATACTGTTTCTAAGGTGAAGGAAAATAATATTTATGGAAATGAAATGAATGAGTAAAATATATTAAACATTAAAATTAAGAATATAACCTCCAAAAATTTAAAAATTTAAATTATTTTCGAGACATAATATTTTACCATTTTATTAAATCAACTATGGCTTATGTATTTTTTACGACGTATACATATTAAATAATAATATTAAGTCATATTAAGTCTTTTTACCCCATACTAAAAACTTATAAGTCGACGTATCATTCGTTTCATCGGTAGCTCACTGTTTTATACGTCTATTACGTCTTCTTACATAGAGCGTCGAGACCATCGGTTACTGTATATCAATGTTTTATGATAATCCATGCTACTCTATGTGTTTATCGTTTGTCATGAAATGACTGTTCCATTTCCAAAATATTAAAACAAAAGTTATGAGTTTATGACGCATCTTAACAATGTGAATTTTTTAAATAAAAAGGGAATTTTTAAAATTGTATTTGTACAAAAACATATTATTTCTCAAGTTGGTTTAAACTATTCTACTTAGTTAGTTCAAAATTTACTAGAAATGTAGAGACTGTTATTGATTAAAATTCATCAAAATACAATATTCATTATAACAATACTTAAAAAAATATTACCAAAACAAATAGTTACATTAATTTGTAAATTATACTGAATTCAAGCTATATGGCATTACTATTTTCTATTACTTTTTCTCTTGTTATAATGTACCTAATAACTATTTACACAATGTTTATTTTAAGTAATCATAAATTATTATTCTAAAATACATTTGTTATGATTGAAAAAAAATGAAGCTCTTAAATAATATTTTTTATAATTTATAATTGTTGATATTTTGTTAACATTATAATCATATAATTATATATAATATACACTTATCTATCTTGAAAATTGTTAATTATACTTATACACTTGTTTATAAATATAATATGTATAATACTCTTAATTTTTTTAGAGCATAAATTAGAATCTGTTGAAAAAGAAGTTGCTGGATTACGTTATTATCACAGAATCTACTATTAATACAGAAGATGAATTACAAACATTGGAAGCAAAATTAATTAACCGTGATCAAAACCATGAATTTAGGTCTCAATATAAGTACCTAAGTGATATTTTTTTATATGAACATTTTTATACATTGTGTTAAAACTTAATAACCTAAAGCATTTTTATAGTTTCATGTAATGGTACAAAAATATTCATTTTATAATTTTATTTTAATTTTTTATTTTCAGATTGTTGAAATTACAATATAGTCAATGGGTAAAGATATAAAACATTCAATTAAACGTATTAACACATGGCATATCAAATTGGATGTTCTGGCTAAATACTCTAGTTTAACTAGGTACTTTTTGGATATTACACATATTTATTTATCTACTACAATAAATTCAAATATAAAAAATATTATTTTGTGAGCCTCATAGGTTTTTTTAAAATTATTTTTTACCTAGTATATTGAGAATAAGAGAGTTAATATGGATTATTCTGAATATACAATTCATGCTATGTTATGCATTTGTAAGACATAACAAAGCATGCAAGTATAGCATTTTTTATAATGTTAATAATATTATTATTATTATCAAACAATTTCAAAAAAGTAATTTTATTTTATTTTATTTTTTGATACTTAACTAGAATTTGTTTGTTTTAAATATTTTATTTACCAAAGTATAATACTTTTCAAAACAGTATAAAATAATTTATCATTTATTATAAAATAAATTGATGTCATTTATCATATCGATTACACATTTAAGTTTACAATAAATTAATTTTTATTATGATGAAAAAACTAGTATTTAATTTATTTATTAAACACTATTATTATTTAATTTTATACAGAAATAGCAATGTTTTGTAAATTTTGGTTAATCTTAAAGGAATATTTTTTTCCTAGATTTGAATATAATGTTTGTGCTATATCTAGTATATTACAACAAAAGTATAACTGAATTATATAATGACTGATACCTTTTATTAAATTATTAGTAATGAAAATTCAGCTGTGAATAATATTTAATGCATATTGAATATAAAATTTAAAATATAAATCCAGTAATGGTTAAATATTAATATTAAATATTATGAAAATTTTGATGAAGCAATGTTATTTTAATAATTTCTGAATGTTAAAGATTATACAAGCAATATTCATTTAAGATTATTTTCAACATCCATTTAATACTGATACAAAATATCTATGTATGATTGTAAATTCAATATTAAATACATAATTTTAGGTGGACAAATAAAATTTCGGGGATTTTGCATGGATATTAAAAAAAGTACATTCAACTCGCATATGATATCCACTCAATTTCATAATTTGAAATTAATTGTCCATAAAATATCGAAAAAAGATTTTTTTGCTATCCGTACCAATATTGTAGGTTTAGACCTAGTTAGAAAATGTATTATTATATTTTAACCATGGTTCAGTTACAGTACCTATAATCATCGATAAAACCATTGATTATACGCATAGTATAGATTTCCCGAGGTTTATAGATAATATAGATAATAATATATACACCTTGTAGAACGTATAGATTGCTCACTGATCGCGATTATGCGTTGTGCTAAATTTAAATTCATTTATTGACAATAGAAAGCGTTTGTCGTCAAAATTAAAATAATAATTCGACCGGCGGTAGCGGTTTCGTTAGTGTATCGCACATCAACACATCCAAAGAGACTTTTTAATGTTATGAATGGGTCAGTCCAGTGGCGGTTCTAGCGTATTGGCAGGATTGACAGCTACCATTCCATAATTTCTGGTGTCCCTTATTTTAAAAATTATAATAATTAATTTTGTCATATCATTAATTTATTTTGAATTTTGAATTTAAGCTTCACTATTGAATTGGAAAATAAATAAATTACCTAGTATTTTTTTCATCGCTCGAAAGTATTAGTATCAATATTCTATATTCCGTAATTTGACGGTCCGGGATTTAACGTTTGTTTTCTATTTATTTTTACGGTGCAAAGTATGATGGTCCGTGCGTATAGACTTTACGTAATTCGACATTCCGTAAAAATACGGTTAATCTATCTCCGTAATCTGACGGTCCGTGATGTTTCGTTCCGTATATTTACAGTTAATAATTCTTCGTTCCGTTCTATTATTTTCCGTGATTTTACATGCGTTCCAGAAAAAACAAAAGAAAAACAAAATCAAAATAAATTTGTTTTATAAAAAACTTAACAACTCAAAGAATTTTTCCTTTAATAAAGATTTATGTTATGCTTAGTTCATTTATTTCAATCACACAAACTTAAATACTTATAAAGCTTAACTTGTAACGAATTATTTAACACCGTGAATCTATGTTTTAAATAAAATTTATATATTATAAACTATTCATAGATGCACACAATATGTTACTATGTTATTTTTTTGTTACGCAATATTTTAATACGCTGGCTTAAATGTAAATTGTCGATTTTCCCAAAATAAAACATTTTGTTTGCTTATAACTAATACACTAAATAATATAAAGATTTCATAATTTATACTTGCATTTCACATTTGACGTGTACCTAACTCATAAAATATAATTTTGATTAGTAATATTTAATTCGAGTATCTACTTTTTATTGATTATTAAAAGTTTGTGGCATTTATCAATCCTATTCTTATAGTAAGCAATATTGGACAGTTGTTTAAATTGTAAGTATATGGAAAAAGAAAATTGTTACGCAAAACCAGTTTTTGACCAAATCGATTTTTTTTATATGGTTGTAACTCAAAAACTAATCACTATATTATATACTCGAAATTTTCACTAAATATTTACATTAGTGTTATCTATATTCGCCGCGGAATAAGAACGTACCTGGGCGGGGGACCAAAACAGGTTTACCGCGCGCAGGTAGCCAATGTAGGTATATACAAATGGTCGGTCAACTATGACAGGATGCAGTGGGGAACTGGTCCGCCGCCCTCGCGACGAGGTACGTTCTTATTCCGCGGCGAGTATACATAGTTTAATTTTCAAAACTTTTGACTTTTTTAAAGTTATTTATAGACAACTACAATTTTCGACTTTTCTGAGAATTTTTTTTTTTTGAAGTGTCACTAAAAAAATTTTAGATGGGCAAAAAAACTTGAAAATTTAATACAAGAATTCTTATAAGTTGTTTTTATTTTAGTTAAAAAAAAATTAAAAATCGTTAGTCACATTTTTTTTATAAGCGATTATAATAGGTTAGGTTAGGTTAATATGTTTTATAATTGTAGAACAACAAATAACAACTGTAAAACAATATATTTTTCACATACATACGCAAATCATACATAAATAAATTAAAAAAAAAATTATCTAGGTCATTGTCAGAGTAGTACTTACTTTATTTCTCTACAAAATAATTATTTAATTAATATGACAATACGATAATAATAATTTTTAATCATTAAAGTATAAAATGCAAAATGAGTAAATAAAATTTAAATAGCTTTAAATATGTATGAATTCTATGTCATAATTATAAAATTTAATTTAAAAGAACAATTTCAGGAATATTTAATTACGTATACACAATAATAAAAACAATGTTTATATATGAATGTTCATTTTTATTATAAAAAAAATAAATTATTTATATGCCATTACCATTATATTATTAGACAAAGTTATATTTATTAAATAGTTTACGAATCCATTCAACATGGTACTTAATGTCTGTAAAAACTGCTATTGAATTATTTGAGGATTTTTCCTTGAGACTCAATACACCGGTTAAATAATAAAACTCGGAGTGTATGAAGGTTAAGCCTTCACCGCTATCTCCCTCGCCCATTTCTCGTCCTGAAACTAAATATATTTTACACTTAAGTAGTTAAGTTATGAATTAAGCATTCGAACATAAATGAGTAGTTAATAAAATTACTAAAATTACCTTTTACATTAATAAAAAAAGATTATTTACAATTATTACTAAGTATTAAGAATTTTTTAACACTTATATTTATCAAAATATGAAAGGGATGTCTTGAAACATCGTACACTTTAAAATTCAGTGAATTTATGCGTTATGCACACAATACATTTTTGTCACACAAAATCAATCAATCAATGCGAATTGTGAAGACTACATTAATGTCTAATTATTGATTTCACTCACAATAATTTGTTCTAGATTGTAAAATATCTATATTTAATTAATCATAAAATCATAACTAATGGTAGATGTAATGAAAAAAGCAGAAAAAAACATAAACAATTTTAATAGATATGTTATAGTAAAACAAATGTATTTTTCCATCAGTAAATAATGGCTTGTTATTATATTAATTTTAGTATATTATTATTATTAAACGAAATTGAAGAATTCATTAATATTTGGGAGTATAATGATCATAATTTGTGGGTATAAACTCCATTTGTTTTTTTTTAATTTATTAAGTTAATTTATACAAACTTAACCCGTGAAAATCGTAGCCCATTAAAAATCATAAGAGGTAGGACTGTTTGTTAAATTCGTTGGATTTCTGTCTGTCTGTTAGTTTATCCTTTATTGATTCCTATACGGCTGGACCGATTGCAATGAAATTTTACATGTTTGTTTCCATGGCAACAAACAAAAGATACACAGATAAATTATTATTATTAATACTAAAAGCAATCATCTTTAAGCAAAAATGTCCATCGTAAATCTCAAAATTTCTGTTTGAGCATCCCCCTCGCCCTGGGGATGACCTACTTTTTAACTTAGCCTATATTCTTCCCATAGGTCTAATAGAACTCTGTACATTTTGCCCATAGGCCTAATATAACTCTGTGCCGAATTTCGACGCAATCAGTCCAGCCGTTTAGGTATGCATAAAGGACAAACAAACAGACAGATAAAAATCGAACGAATTTAACACACAATTTGAGAAATAATATAAGAGGTAGGATTTTTAACGGGCTATGAAGTGCATAGGTTCAGCTAGTTTATTATATAAGTAGATATATCATAAATTAATTGTAAAATATGGTTTTACAGATAAGATACATTTTAAATTTAACTTCATATTTAAAATATGTATATTATATCTTAAACATAAAGTATTTAATATCACCTAACCTATAAGGTGAGTTTGAAGTGGAAAAAACAGAATGAATTTAAATTATCTATTGATAATTAAATATTTTATTACCCAAAGGAAAACCAGCACAAAACTTATCAGCAGTCACAAACCAATAAAATTGTCCATTTTTCAGTATAACTCGACAAGATTTACGATCGATGTAAGGTAAATATGTTTCTAATAAAATGGGACTTGATGTACCCTTTTCCGTTCTTCCCCAGCCAACAATCTGTAAAAATGTTATAAAGGTATATAATATAGTACAATTATAATAAAGTTATAATATTTATCTCTATTGTTAAGATGTTGTTACTGAGGCTCATTAATTTAATTAATTACAAATGTTCAAAGTTTTTAGTTTTTAAATAAATCAAATATGAAAATAAAAACAAAATTTAATTGTTTTACAATTTTATTATAAGATTATTTTTTTAGTTTTGTCATACAAACATCAAAATATTTTTTAAATACTATAGTAGAGTATATCTCATTGTATTTAAATTACAACACAAATTAACAATAGTCTATGTTGGTAAGAATATAGATTAACTACCATTAAATCAAAATTTTAAAGTTGAATTAATGATTTTATGTAGGTTGGTACCTAAGCCATAAATCAAGTACTCCCATTGAAAAATAGATATGTACTTATAAACATGAAAAAACGAGGAATTATGTGTACATAGATAGATAGCACTATCTATCTATGTTTAAATTAAAACTACACAAAAAAAAAATAAATAAAACGAATTGTAAAAAATAATGTCTAAAAATCAATTATAGGGTTTTCAAAAATTGTAAATTTGTAAATTTCTAGGGGATTATTTGTAAAAAAAAAACAAACGAAGTCGACAACATTACATAAATCCCACCACTTTGTTAAAAGTCCATATATGTATTTTATTTGTTTATTGATTTTAATTTATTCTTTAAGAAGATAATGAGCCCCACTGTTCATGTTGAAGCTCATAAGTTCACAATTTGAAATATAAATTCATTAAATAGTTCATGTAAATAAATTAATTACAATTTGCATATAACTATAATATTAATAAAAGTTAATGTATGTTTTCTTCTGTTTGCTTATATAATACAATAATTTGTAAAAAATTGTTTAGTTAAAAAATACAAAATAATATAGTAATATAAAATAAAAATTAACAATAATTACTAAAGTAACTCTATACGTTTGTACCTAACCTAACCTATCTATATTTTGTTCTTGTAATAACCAAAGTGTGATTTTTTTTTTAAGAATCTTAAAAGAGTTGCTACGTTTAATTTTAAATTTAAGTATAAATGAAATACCTATATAAAAATAATTTGTACAATAATATAGAATACAAAATTTACCTTTCCTTCAACTCCATTCAATACATTGTAAATACTATTCCAATCAACACATACAGGTGCAACAACACTACTAAAAGAAAGTCTGTTTGATAACACAATAACAGCTATATCATTAGCGTGGAGATCTCTAGCCCCATTATAATCTTCATGTAAGTAAACAGTTGCAACCTATAAAGTTATTTGAATACTTAATAATAACTATAAGTTCTCATAGTATTAAATTAATAACTTACATTAATTATTTGAGTAAAGTCATTGTCAACTATTGTAAAATTTATGTCATATTTACCAACGGCAACTTTATATGAATCTCTGTTTATTGATATATTATTCGATAAGATCCCTTTGTACCAAAAACAATGAGCCGCTAAAAATATTAAATATGTATATATTATAATAATGCCTTTTCAAAACATTGTCATGTATTTACCTGAAATGACTAAATTTGGAGCAATTATTGATCCTCCACATATTAAGTCGTAATTCATTTTATCATTATTTAATTGATATATTCCAACATTCCAAGGTGCTGTTCCAAAAAGTGCTTTCTTACCATTGGCCATCAATAAATGACTATTACTATATACTCTACCACAATCTAAAAAAAATATTTGAATGTTTTATAAATGATAATAATTTATAAGTGGGGCTCGGATTTATATTCATTAGCATGTTTTTTTCTAAACAGTCCATATATACTTAACCAATCGAAATTACCTAACCTAAGGATTGTTTGTTCTTTTAAATTTTAAAATTTTAAAATTTATAAAATATACACTAGAGTTTGGATACAGTTGCAGCTTAGTAATACAAATATTTAAATTAGATACGTATGATTTCTGATAAATATTAAATATACAATTACATGGAGTGCATTCATATAGTTGATTATTCCACATTCCATTAGGTTGACAAAGTAATTCAGTTGCAGTGTCTTCGTGCCCATTTGGTAATATATGTGTTGGTTTACATGATTGTATAGCTTTTGTTTCGGGAATCGATGGATTTGAACAATTAGCAAACTTGCCATTTAGACTGCATTCAAAATCTAAACTATCCGATAATAAAGGCGGACACATTTCTATAAAATTACAAATTATAATCAAGCATAACCAAACATAGGTAATATTTAAATACGTGTATTTATTATAGCATAAAAACTACATTAAATAACTTACTAAAACATAATTTCTCAGAAGTTGTTATCCATTTTCCATTTTTCAGACAGAACTTAAAAGCATTGGGGTAAGCCTTATAATATCCAACATCACAGTTTTCATTAATGATACGATTCTGAATAATAGTTGTTCCGTTGGTTATAGTCTCATTTGAACCATCGTAAGAATATAGAACTCCATCAACGGTTGGTAAAATGCAAAATTTATTATCCTATAAATCTCTTAATCGTTAAAATATTTAATAAAATTAATTAATTTCTTAAAAAAATATATTAGTTTTATAGAATACTATTAGAGTGTTATTATTGGTATGTCTATAGAATCAGATATACTCACATTGCTTCTATATTTATCATAGACCTTACGAATCCACTTAATGTAACGATAAACATTTGTAAAAATTGTGGGTAGATCTTTTAGGAGTGATTTATTTGGGTTTGTATCCATGACACTAGTTACTCCAGTTAAATAAAAATAATTAGAGTGTTCAAATGTGAATCCTGCCCCTCTAAAGTTCACAACCCGTCTTCCTTTAGAAATAAAAGTATTTTTTAAATAAGTTACATGTTAAATAAAGACAGCGAACTGTTTTATTTCCAATTGGTACAATATAAATAACAATTATTCATTGTAGTTTACAAACGAGTCCTAGCACCGTTGGATAATATTTACAAATGGTTCTCAAGAGTCTTATGAATATTTAAAAGGACTTAAGTCAATACCTCTTGGTATACCACATTCAGAGTTTTATTTTGTAGAACTTAATGTCCTTATGGTTAGATCTTCCAATTCTATAAAATGTTATATGCAAATGTCCATGTGAGAAAAAGTTATTTTCTAAATCTTCACCAAAATAAGTTAAAGCCTGACATTGCCTAAAGTAAAAGATGATATTTGGTACTAACTATTAACTTGTGAAAAAAAAAACATTAAATTATTTAAAAATTAAAAGACACACTTAAAACTATAACCTTTAAACAGAAACCCTCCTCATCTTCCATCAAATAAAAAAAGGAAAAAAGGAAACTGATAACTATGATAAGGCACTATAAATGGATGCCGAGTTCTAGAGAATGATATAACTTTAGATTTATCAATATTCAATATATAGTTTATTAATTGTACACCAATCTGACAAAAAATTTAAATCCATTTGTTATAATAGTGCATCATTTAGGCAATTTATTTATCGAAATAATTTCAAATCATTGGCAAAGAGAATTTTACTTGATTATAGAAAGTTTAAATCTATAATATAAAAATGAATCGCAAAAGTGTTGTAAGCGCATAACTCAACAACGCCTGGACCGATTTCGCTCATTCTTTTTTTGTTTGGGTCGTAATTGCCAGGAGAAGGTTCTTACGGACGAAAAATTTGAGAAAGTTATCGGGTTAGAGAAATATGACGAGGTGGTGATGAAATTACAGAAGCGCCATCTATCCAGCAAATAGTCAACTAAATTATTTTTGGTAGTCAATGGCAACCATTTAAATAAAATAAATCATTTATTTAAAATGTTTTTAAAAATGCATGCAAATAGACATACAAACTTAAATCGTTGTCATAGTAAAAAAAGAAATTAAAAATCTTTATATATAAAAATGGAGACAAAAATATATAAAGATTTATCAATTGAGAACAGCTGAACCGATTTCGCTAATTATTTTTTAGGAGTATTTGTTATTGTCTGGAGAAGGTTTTTACGAAAGAAAATTTTTAAAAAGTCAACCGAATAAGTAGAAAAAGTGCAAAATCTATTCATTGATGTCTGGGATTTGAACTCGATACCATTGTCTTTATTTACTCTATGGTAGACATCTAAACATCAGCTCGATGTACAATCAATATAATCTATGGTTTCTATAGTTATTTTAGTTTGGAAATTTGAAATTTGTTGAGTGAATTTTTTTTTAGTTCACAATAATCTATCTATCTTCTATCTTCTATATATATAAAAATAGAGACAAAAATGTATAACATTTCATCAATTGAGAACGGCTGGATCGATTTCGCTCATTCTTATTTTGTTTGAGTCGTAATTTCCAGGAGAAGGTTCTTATGTAAGAAAAAGTTAAGAAAATTGAACGGAAAATTAAAAAAAAATACAATGAAAAATAAAAAATACCGATGACTACTATTACTATTATTATTATTATTATTATTATTACTATTTTATTTTCGGTAATCATGGTAACAATTTTTTTGTTATTATTATTTATTTTCCCCATTTTCGTAACATTTTTCACTGATGATTCGCTCCTATTGGTCGCAAGAGAAGGTGCTTATGTAGTTATGTAGTACAATTTTAGTAAAATCCACCAGAAAACTTCGGAATCTGGATGTAAAAAAACAACTACTGTCACTGCAGTCCAGCAAGAAAATAAACTATATTAAGGTCACTATTGATTACGATTGAATATAATAATTATAGACCTGTTGTTATATTTTGTTAAAACCATAACAACAAAAATAAGAATTAGCAAAATAAGTCAATGTCTACAGTAAATTTCAAATTCACAGCAATAAACTAACATAACAAGTTATACCAAGTTTTATTGTTTTACCAACAGGCAACAATATAAAAATTACGAGATGGCACATTATTGTACTTTACCCACCGTAGTGTAACGATTGTTACATATTTATTTATAAACATAATAATATTATACAACCGTATAGGTACATATTATATACTTACACATATTATATATTATATAGTATACGTGCATATATGTATATAGGTATATGTATGTGTAGCGTAGACCAAAACATGTAAAATATATTATGATGAATGTACATTATGCCCCTCCTGTGCTGTCTCATATTTAACTATTGTAAAGCTACGGCTAAATAAGAATATATGTAAGAGACAGGCAGTTCCCCGCGTTACACCAGCGCACACGAACTCCAAGCCAATCCAACAGCTTGTAAACGTTTTAGTTAGGTAAGAATAAACTTGATATATTTATAAGTATTTGGATCAATTCACATTTATTTGTATCCTGAGTACCATTTGCTCCCAAGCTACGGTTAACTTATATTCATAAGAAACCAACTTCTTCCCTGAATATCATATATTTAACGGGTCATCCCCGACCACGTTACAGTAGTAAAATAAAAAAATGATATAACTTTGAAACTTAAGTGTTAGAAATTATAAGCTTACGTACACATCTCGCGGGGTCCGCAATCCACCATGTGTGGATTGCCTACATGATAATATACTGCTCGCATAATCATAAGAGAGTCTCACGGCAACGGCAAGCAGAATGACTATAATATTATGACTTGAGTAACTCACTGACTAATAAACGTAGAGCCTGAACAATGATAGATCGATGCTTAAAATTTACACGGTACATTCGTAAAATCGTACCACAAATTTAGTGTGCAATAAGAAAGCATTTTACAAAATTCGCATATTAAAGTGGTGGTTTCACAAGATTTTTGAGAATTAAAACGGTCAATGAAAATATTTAAGTTTTGAACACCGTTAAACCCTAATATTAAATAACAAATTAATCAAAATTCGAATCATATTATATAGAATTGTCATTTTTAACGGGCAACGAAGTGCACGGAGCCAGCTAGTCATTAATAAATAATAAGAATAATAAAGGAGAGAAATGAGAACCTTGAGAGTTGAGGTACACCTGAAGTTACATTGCATGGATTAAATTTAAAATTTTATACTTCACAATTTGTTCCCTTTTTTGATATATATGAAGAGATCCAAGAAAGAAATGGATCTTGAATACCAATGTTATACAATTTAGATAATAAGTATAGAATGGTTTACCTTATTGACAATTAAATAGTTTATTAGTTATAACCTAATGTAGAACCGGCATAAAACTTATCAGGAGTGACAATTATTTTTAATCCGTTTGTATACAAATTTTGAAAAGAATTTTGGTTGATGTATGGAAAAGATCCTTCTATTAAAACACTTCTACGTAATGTGCTTCCCCAACCAACAACCTATTATTGCACATACCTATCATTGCATTCAAATTTCATTTACCATTTTTAGTGACCTACTAAGGTCCACTCTAAACCTACTATATAGCAGAACGTTACTGACTTGACCGCCATTTTTTAATCTTGAATATTGATTGTAAAATAAATTTTAAGGTGAGTTTATAAAAAAAAATTATAAATTTCATGGTAACTAAAGACAATTAATTATTTTACCACTCAATACCGAAATTGTAGGCACAAAACTTGTTGTCAGTGATAAAATTTTCTGTTATGTTTTCCCATTTTAGGTATTTTATAGATCGACAATAATCACGGTCCATATATGGTTCATATGATTCTAATAAAACGGGGCTATATGTGTCTTCTTTTGTAGTTTCCCAACCAACAACCTGTTAAAGTATAAAACAGTTTTATTAATTACATTAATCGTAATATAGGTATAATGTTATTATATTTTTTGGTAAGTGTTTTTACTGAGTGTAATTTGTTTAATAAAGTTTGATTGGTTAATGTTTTTGGGAGTTAATAAAAAAAATAATTTATTGAAAGGTATTAAAATAAGTGAAAATCACTTGTACAGTAATATAGCATATACTTATGATAATAGATGCATAATATAAAAACGTTTTAATACCTATTGGAAATTAATCGAATATGAATTTACGTATGATTTTACAACAATCAATTTTGACCTGTAAATGATTTTGTAACTTTTCTTACTTGTATCACAATCTCAATAATTAAATAATACATTAAACTAACCTTTCCGTGAACTCCAGTTGATACATTGTATATACGATTCCAATCGACACAAACAGGTGTAACACCACTACTAAAAGAAACTTTGTTTGATAACACAATGACAGCTATATCGTGATCATGGAGATCATTTACTCCATCATAATATTCATTTAAGTAAATAATATCCACCTATAAAATTATTTTAATTAATACTTCATGACTACTATAAGTGTTTATATTTTAAAATTAATAACTTACATTCATTATTTGGGTAAATTCATTGTCAACTATAGTAAAATTTTTGTCATATTTACTAACAGCCACTTTATATGAAGCATTGTTTATTGATATTATATTAGATAATAATTGTCTTTCCCAAAAACAATGAGCCGCTAAAATTTTAATATGTATTATAATAATACTTTTTCAAATACATTGTCATGTATTTACCTGAAATGATTAAATTTGGAGCAATTATTGATCCTCCACATATTAAGTCGTAATTCATTTTATCTTTATTTAATCGATATATTCCAACATTCCAAGGTGCTGTTCCAATAATTGCTTTTTTTGCATCGTCAGTGAGTGCTGGAGGGTCAGTAATGTATACTCTACCACAACCTGTAATAGTATTTGAATATTTTATAAATGATTAAAATGTATAAGTCAATTAAACATCAGTAGGATAAAACATAATTATATGTTGAAGGTTTAAAAATTTACATAAAATGACTTAACTAATTAAAAGTACCTAATCTAACGGTTATATTATTTTATCTTCAATAAGTGTCACGTTAGGTACGTAATAATAAGTGGCACAGTGTTATATTTATTTGTCATTTTGGTAACTATTGTTCGAAAACTTTTCTTTGCTTTGTTTATTCGCTTTTTTCTTTTATTTAAGATGACACATATTAGTACGGTGAAGTTGCTTGTTACCCTCTGCTGGTGATGGTAGTGTCAGTACTTCGGTGAGTGGATTAGCAGTGTTACTGTGTGTGAGCAGGATCACTCTGTTATTTTTATTGTATATTTTAATTTATACACATACGGATCCTGGCAGCACATAACATCATAACTTAACTTAAGGTAGGTAGTACACCACAACACTTAGTATTATCAAATTTATTAATTGTCTCATCTGTGTTATCATGCCAGCACTTGTTACATTTATTTACATTGGTACATAGCAGTTCAATAAATCAAGTCATTTACTATCATAGAAGTGGTTTATGCTGATCCTATTGTACTCAAAAATTCGGGAGGTCGATCACCTGCGTTAAGGTCAGCATATATAATATATTTATTCGTGTGTACAATTAATAAAGTATTACACCTCGAATTCAGCTCCGATTTGATCCATGAAACCTTTTTGCTAGCTTTCGTCCGTTTTTTAGTATGACATTGCTCTTTCCAAGAGATTGATAGTGACTGTGGCACCAATTTCATAGGTACGGCATGACTACTTACTCCTTTAAATACCCCCAAACATTCTGCTTCTTTTCAAGATCGGGTACATCAGCAGCTAGCTAAACAGCGTATAGGTTGAAATTTTAATTCACTCTCCTCACCATATTTTGGCGGAAACAGGCGTCAAATCAACTAAATCACTGATTTTCCGGGAAATTAGTATCCATAAATTAACCAGTAAAGAATTAATGACGTTCATCACACAAGTAAAAGCCTCTCTGAACTCTGGGCCATTCAGTGATTTGAGTAACAACTCCCTCTTATTATTCTGCTTTAACGCCAAGTTATTTTTTGACTATTGATCCTACAACTAACTTGCCTAAATACGACTTAGAGATGTATCCAAAGTCTAAATTGCAGAGATGATGTCTCAACAATGACATCCATCACCATTTCTGGATGAGGTTGAGAACCGAACCTAATGTCTATTTAGCTTACAGATTCACAGTAAAAGGTTGAAGAATCATGGAGAACTGACAGTTGGTAATCTGAAGCTTATACGGGATAACTACTCCTTCATTTTACTAGCAACTCGGACGAGTATTGGTACGGCATTTTTCATCAGATTGAAAATCTCGCATCATTACGTTGTATTCCATGTTTGGTCATAGCTAATTATTCTGTGGTCTATTATTCTTACGGCTGTAAGAGAACTAAGCCTAACCCATTAAGATAGCATATGATAAGATTATAAATGAACTTTTTCACTAATATAATTTTATTCGTTCTAATTACACAAATTTTTAACAAAATTACCGTTGTTCAAAATCAATTAAATGTGTTAAATAATTTATTTTATGAAAAAATAGCTTATCTTTTATGCGATTATGTATACGTTACAGTGAATATTTCTCTCAATTCTAAAAAATTTAAGGGACTGGTAATCGACACCAAGGTTTTAATTTATAATTTTTTTGTATAATCATTAAAAATATAAAAAATAACAGGCCTTTTTTATACAGCCATTCTGTGGTATTTAACTTTTTCCGATTTTTTTTTTCACAAAATTGTTCCAAATAACTTCTTATAAGTGTCACCACGTTGGCCGATTTTCAAAATTTTGATTTTAAAGGGTTGAAATTGGTAATAGTAAATTAAAAAATAAGATAAGTCAGATTGTTTTACCAACTATATAAAATCCATGAGATGGCACATTATTGTATTTTATCCATTGTAGTAAAAAAATTGAAATAACTTTGAAACTTAAGGGTTAGAAATTATAAACTTACGTATACATCTCTATAGTGCTTGCATAATCATATATGTGAGTCTGCCGGGCAACATCAAGCGAAATGACTATAATATAACCTGACTAACTCACTGACTGATAAACGTAGAGCCTGAGCAATGATAGATCGAGGCTTGAAATTTACAAGGTACGTTTGTACCACAAATTTAGTGTGCAATAAGAAATTATCTTACGAAATTCGCATTATAAAATGGTGCTTGCAAAATTTTTTTGAGATTCAATATGGTCAATGAAAATGTTAAAAGTTTTGAACACCGTTAAACCGAATATTAAATAACAAATTAATCAATGTTCGTATCATATTATATAACTGGCATTTTTAACGAGCAACAATGTACACGGGGTCAGTAGAATACTATTTATTTATTTTACTTAATTTATTTCAATAATTTTTAATTAGTAATATTATTTCTATTCTTTATAATATAAACTTGATTAAATTGTATCATAAATAGAAACGGACACTTTTTACTTCTTCTTCTTCTTATTTTTCCTTTATACTCAACTGTCAAAATTTAACTTAATATGTTTACCTATTTAAAAAATATTAATATTGTTATTAATATTGAATTCTTAATAGTATAATAATTATGTCTATTGGAAAGGTTGAACTCATTTATCGTACGATAGCATAGTGTTTTTGATGATCATTAGAGAAATCATGCACAAATATTCATGCTACTTTAAGGGACAAACATATGCAGTCATGTACCTATCATTAGTCTATTATTTTTTTCATTAATCTTAATTTGTATAATATAAATAAACATATTTAAAAGTAGTCATAGTTAAGAATATTAAATAGTGAAAAAAAAATAAACAGATTATAAACTTTATTACCTACTTATATTATAAGACTTTTTGTGCCCAAAGGTGTTCTCATAAATGCGACCAAACGTGTTAATAATTTACAAGTAAATTATTTATACTGCGCCCAAACAGATCATCACCTTTTTCAGCATATCATATAATAATAATAAATTAAGATTACCTCGGCAATAATTATATTATACTTATTTCATATAATATTGTTGTTTACCTTCGATATTATATTTTTCAAAAATAAATCGATCACATAATTCAATTTTTTCGTCTGAACCATCTAAGCAATCCACCTGACCATCACAAATCGACGACAATGTGATACATAATCCATTTGAACAAACAAACGATTCCTCAGAAGATCTGTAATTTTATTAAAATGTACATTTAATTTTTATTATCAATTATTTAGTTTTACAATTGATATAAATTTAAATTATAATATATAATATTTTATATATGAAGACTCTTGCATACAGAATAACATATTATATAAACGGATCAATTTTTTTTTTAACAAATCAAATATTTAATGTACTTGCGTATTACACAACAAAAATAGTAGCTAATTAGGTACATTTCAGGTATAACGTTTATGGTTGATAAACAATACTAATAATCTTCAATCAACACATGTATAAATGTATTTTTGTTATTTCATATTATATTCTATCTTTAATAAGCATCCTACATCTTTCTCCTAGTTAGAAGATAGAACCGACAGAAATCGGTTTAGCTGTTCTAGAATTTAAAATAGTGTAACTAACACAACTTTTTTTTTATATAGATATTTTTATTTATTATTATTGATACTATTAGACATGTTTATTTATGTTTATAAATACAGTCAAATATGACACAGTATTTTCTGAAAATACCAAAAATATTATAAAACTTTAAAAATGTACACCTACTTCCTAATTGTACTTCATCATCACCTTGAAGAAGATATTCTCTGTGGTGAGATGCGTCATTTACCATGTTCTATTCTTCTATATATTTACATACTTTTTAAAAATTGTAATTACCTACTTGAACAATAAATATTATTATGTTATTATTATTATTGTGCCCCGTGTAGCGTAAATAATATGGTAATAAGATAAACCAAATTTTTTTTATATGAATTAAATTTATAGAAATAATGGTCATCATTTATTATAATTTATCAGTTAATTGTAACGGATACTGTAATTCATATAAAATGTTTATTTATAAAAAATGTCTCTAAATATGAAATAATTTGTTTAAAAAGTGATGGATTGAAATATTATATTATTTGAAGTTGAGACTACTTAATGAAAAAAATAAAGTGTACAAAATGCATAAATTTAAATCATCCTTTATCTATTGTTTTACGAGGATTGTTATGCATTTGGAACTTAAAAGACTCCAACCACCCTTTTTAGGAAATATAGAATAACATGATATTTATCTGTGTAACTGTTACCTACTCTGAGCAAGATGATTCAGCTTGTAGTTTTTCAATGTTTGTGTCACACACAATTTCAGTTCCTGAAAAATTAAAAAATATTTAATATTTAATACTTAAACAATGTTTATTGAATTAATATTATTATAGATATGCTAGTATAGTCAATATTTGTTTTTCTCAATTCTATTACATAATATTTTATATCGTGCAGTACAAATTCTTCTTTGTAATTTTTGTAATTAAATAGATTAGATGTAGAAATAGATAGATAGGCAAAGTTTAAAAGAAAACATTTACATCTCTCGTAAGATACGTTCCGTATTAGATATCGTCTAAATAAAACGTTATTTTACTAAATATAAACTATAGTAAAATACTAAAACATAGAACACCTAGTATAAGATTATTTAATATCTAATCTTACAAGATAATTGAAAAGTTTAAAATATTAAATATTCTTGAATTTTCTTTTGTAAGAAGTAATTAATTCTATTTTAAAAGTGATTGTTTCATTTTTAGAATGTTTATTTAGAAAGTAAAATATACTAACGAACTAACCATACTATTCGATATTACTTACCGAAAATTAAAAATGAATATATCCACCAAGAATACGTCACTTTCATGACTAAAGAATAACTAAAATCAAGTAAATATATTATCAAATATTGAAAATATTGTATTATATAAGTTATATAGACTTCACTTAATACTAAATAATATAAATATATTCATAACAATCATTTAGGTATGGTAAAATATAATATAAATAGGTATTATAAATAATGACAATATCGTTAGAAAATTTATTATTTTTTAACTTCATAAGATAGTAATACGATAGTACGATTTAACAACACTGATCACATAATATTATTGGATCTTTTAAATAACTATATGATGCTAATACGTAGTTGATATCGATGGTCCAATGAGATCGAAGCTCATAAAATATATTTTTTAATAAGTACTTGGAGATTCAAGGTCATGCAATATTGTATTACGAATCACATGATAATAATAACTAATTATACTTATTAGTTATAATTTGTTGGAACCGGCTTCGAAATATCATATGCCTATATAGTAATAATCATCAACTAAAACAGCATACATTAAAGAAAGGAAATTATATGAACGCTACGAGCCAAAAATTAGATTATTTTTTTTCGATTGTGCCATGAACAATTTTATGTATTTTGCACCTCGTTATAAAATTGGGTGAATGTAAGTTCCTACAAGAAAAAAAAATGCATCTATAATAAATAATACATATATTTGATTCAGCGGTTAGTTTTTTAAAAAAATATTTGAATATAAGTTAACTAAAAGAGTTATTCCTTTTCCATGTACATTTAAGAAATTACTTTCATTTTTATAACACGTAGTGTTACCTCTGTTAATAATCTACGAGTACTGAATTCAACCTGTGGATTACTATTTATTTAATCATATGTCAATATCAATGATAATGTTAATGTCAATGCACTATAATATTTTAATTAGTATAGTAAGCAAAAACAAAATAATAAGAAATTTAAATATGTATAAACTAGAACAATCGATAGTAACTCGATTGTAAGATTAATATAATATAATAGATATGGCTAAGGCTGTGAAAGGGTCAGTGGTGGTAATCGTGTGACTCGATCACCACTGGACACCGCTTTCGTGTTTTTGGTTATTTATTTATTTTTATACGTTCGAGCAATCGGAGTATACGACAACATTTAATGCTCAAACACCGTAAACAATATTTATTTAATTAAATAATAATATGATACACATCGAAACATTATTATCATTAAATGATATAAAATAACAAATTTTGTTATTTTAAATTTTATACTCTTACAGTATGCAGATGATATTATATAGATCATGTATATAATAGCATGTGTATATATTGTGCGTTCGTATGAATTATGTGTAGTGGCATTATTTAATTTATAAATAACGGCTGGTTAGGATTTTTGGTTTTTCTCGATTTTTTGAAAATTGTTGGAAAATTCTTTCTTTTGACCTTTATAACGCACCAAGGATATTCACTTTGCCATCGGAAACTACCCCGAAGTTTGAAATTGAAGCATTTATTCGACTAGTTATGCTGTACACAAACAAAAAAAAAACACACACACACACATCATTGTAAAATCAATACATTTATCACTTCGTTCAGAATCTAAAAAATTGATGATAATCCAGATTTAGAAATCGTTACTGATTTTTAAAAAGTTGTAATTAATGCATTAAATGATATGTTCCCTCTCGCGACGTATTCTGCATGTTTCTTTCATTTATCACAAAACATTTTCAAAAAACTTCAAAGTCTTGGTCTCTCTTCAAGGTATTTTAACGATCCAGTATTTAATTTATAAGCAAAGAAAATACCTGCCTTGCTATTTTTACCAGCTAACATGTATAAATAAAATTTAAATAATCCTTAAACATATATGAACTGTAGGTCATCATTATAAAATATAATTTAAAAGGACAATTTTAGGGATATTTAGTTATGTATACACATAAAAACAATATTTATATGAATGTTCATTTATATTATAAAAAAGATAAATTAAATAAAAAGTCATTAGACAAAGTTATGTTTGTTATACAGTCGACGAATCCATTCAACATGGTACTTAATGTCTGTAAAAACTGCTATTGAATTATTTGAGGATTTTTCCTTGAGACTCAATACACCGGTTAAATAATAAAACTCGGAGTGTATGAAGGTTAAGCCTTCACCGCTATCTCCCTCGCCCATTTCTCGTCCTGAAACTAAATATATTTTACACTTAAGTTATAAATTAAGCATTCGAATATAAATGAGTTAATAAAATTACCTTTTACATTAATAAAAAAAGATTATTAACAATTATTACTAAGTATTAAGAATTTTTTAACACTTATATTTAGTAAAATATGAAAAAGATGTCTTGAAACATCGTACACTTTAAAATTCAGTGAATTTATGCGTTATGCACACAATACATTTTTGTCACACAACCAATCAATGCGAATTGCGAAGACTACATTAATGTTTAATTATTGATTTCACTCACAATAATATGTTCTAAATTGTAAAATATCTATATTTAATTAATCATAAAATCATAACTAGTGGTAGATGTAATGAAAAAAGCAGAAAAAAACATAAACAATTTTAATAGATATGTTATAGTAAAACAAATGTATTTTTCCATCAGTAAGTAATGGCTTGTTATTATATTAATTTTAGTATATTATTATCATTAAATGAAATTAAAGAATTCATTGATATTTGGGAGTATAATGATCATAATTTGTGGGTATAAACTCTATTTGTTTTTTTTTTTAAATTTATTAAGTTAATTTATACAAACTTAACCCGTGAAAATCGTAGCCCGTTAAAAATTATAAGAGGTAGGACTGTTTGTTAAATTCGTTAGATTTCTGTCTGTCTGTTAGTTTATAATTTATTGATTCCTATACGGTTGGACCGATTGCAATGCAATTTTATATGTTTGTTTCCATGGCAACAAACAAAAGATACACAGATAAATTATTATTATTAATACTAAAAGCAATCATCTTTAAGCAAAAATGTCCATCGTAAATCTCAAAATTTCTGTTTGAGCATCCCCCTCACCCTGGGGATGACCTACTTTTTAACTTAGCCTATATTCTTCCCATAGGTCTAATAGAACTCTGTACATTTTGCCCATAGGCCTAATATAACTCTGTGCCGAATTTCGACGCAATTTGTCCAGCCTTTTAGGTATGCATAAAGGACAAACAAACAGACAGATAAAAATTCAACGAATTTAACACACAAATTGAGACATAATATAAGAGGTAGGATTTTTAATGGGCTATGAAGTGCATAGGTTCAGCTAGGTAGTTTATTATATAAGTAGATATATCATAAATTAATTGTAAAATATGGTTTTACAGATAAGATACATTTTAAATTTAACTTCATATTTAAAAAATGTATATTATATCTTAAACATAAAGTATTTAATATCACCTAACCTATAAGGTGAGTTTGAAGTGGAAAAAACAGAATGAATTTAAATTATCTATTGATAATTAAATATTTTATTACCCAAAGGAAAACCAGCACAAAACTTATCAGCAGTCACAAACCAATAAAATTGTCCATTTTTCAGTATAACTCGACAAGATTTACGATCGATGTAAGGTAAATATTTTTCTAATAAAACGAGACTTGATGTACCTTTTTCCGTACTTCCCCAGCCAACAATCTGTAAACATTTTAAACAGATTTATAATTAGTACAATTATAATAAAGCTATAATATTTATTTCTATTACCTATTAAGGAGTTGTTACTGAGGTGCATTAATTAAATTAATTTCGAATAATCAAAGTTTTTAGCTTTTAAAATAAATCGAAAATGAATACAAAAAAAGATTTGACGATTTTATAATTCGATTATACTATTATTTTTAAATTTTTTCATACAAAACATCAAGATATTTTATAAATATTTTAGAAGAGTAGGTATTACATTTTATTAAAATTACAATATAGACTATCGATAGTTAATGTCGGAAAGACTATAGATCATAAAATCAAAATTTTAATGTTGAACTAATGATTTTAAATAGGTATAGGTACCTAAGCTATAACTTAAGTACACACATTGAAATATAGGTATGTACTTACAAACATAAAAATACGAGGAATGATGTGTACAATGTTAACCCCATGTCCCCATCCATCTATGTTAAAATAATTTCTAAATAATCATTTATTTGGTTTTCAAAATTTGTAAATTTCTAGGGAATTAGTAGTAAAAAAAAACAAACGAAGGAGACTTACTTTACATATATCCCACCACTATGTTAGAAGTCCATATATATATATATAAAAAAAAAAATCAAAGATTATCTACACTATATTCAGATACATCGGTACATGTCGGTACAATCGGTTGCAATCATTGAAATATATGATATAGTATAGTATATATATATATATATGATTATCATACAGTTCAATGGTTACAAAAAACAATCACTGCCTCAACTGTTAACATTCTGCTCTATGTCACACAAATTAACAGAACGACCCACAGCCATAAGACATATAAATGTCAATAATTTTGTACAATAATATAGAATACAGAATTTACCTTTCCTTCAACTCCATTCAATACATTGTAAATACTATTCCAATCGACACATACAGGCGCAACAACACTACTAAAAGAAAGTCTGTTTGATAACACAATAACAGCTATATCATTAGCGTGGAGATCTCTAGCCCCATTATAATCTTCATGTAAGTAAACAGTTGCAACCTATAAAGTTATTTGAATACTTAATAATAACTATAAGTTCTCATAGTATTTAATTAACAACTTACATTAATTATTTGAGTAAAGTCATTGTCAACTATTGTGAAATTTATGTCATATTTACCAACGGCAACTTTATATGAATCATTGTTTATTAATACATTATTTGATAAGATCCCTTTGTACCAAAAACAATGAGCCGCTAAAAATGTTATATATGTATATATTTTAATAATACCTTTTCAAATATATTGTCATGTATTTACCTGAAATGACTAAATTTGGAGCAATTATTGATCCTCCACATATTAAGTCGTAATTAATTTTATCTTTATTTAATCGATATATTCCAACATTCCAAGGTGCTGCTCCAACAAGCGCTTTTTTACCATTGGCTATCAATAAATGGCTATCACTATATACTCTACCACAATCTAAAAAAATATTTGAATGTTTTATAAATGATAATAATTTATAAGTGGTGATCGGATTTATATGCATTAGTATGTTTTTTCTAAACAGTCCAAAAATAGCTAAGTAAACTACAAGTTTGAACAATCACAGTCAATAGATGTGAGATATAAAGTTTTATTTTGCATATTTTGTCAGTTTTGATATGTACTGCTTATTTTATATTTTATGGTTTTTTTTTTTATTTCAAATATACAGTGTATAAATGCATATTAGGTAATACTTTGCTTATTTAAATTAAAATATTTTATTTATAGTTATATAACATATTATATAGAAGTGATAATATGTTATTGAGTAGGTTTTTGTGAATCATACATCAGTCGTGTAAGTTATGATCCAAGTGCGCGTAATTTTCATTCGATTTATTTAATTTGTATTTAAAATGTCGAAAATACTACAAACAATTAATCATATAAATATAATATAATATTATGTAAATATATGAAACAGAATGAAAATAAAAGATATTTTTTAATCGTTTTTTTTTTTTGTAATTTTTTATTTTATAAGGCATATTCTTAAAAAATAAGAGCCCAAATGTATATTTCATAGTACATATTTCTGAGAATTTTAAAGCATATAAATCCAAACCCTATTTATAAGTTAATTAAATACCTTTATGAAAAAACATATTATGTTAAAAATTGAAAAATTTACATCACATATACTTAACCAATCGAAATTACCTAACCTAAGGATTGTTTGTTCTTTTAAATTTTAAAATTTTAAAATTTATAAAATATACACTAGAGTTTGGATACAGTTGCAGCTTAGTAATACAAATATTTAAATTAGATACGTATGATTTCTGATAAATATTAAATATACAATTACATGGAGTGCATTCATATAGTTGATTATTCCATATTCCATTAGGTTGACAAAGTAATTCAGTTGCAGTGTCTTCGTGCCCATTTGGTAATATATGTGTTGGTTTACATGATTGTATAGCTTTTGTTTCGTGAATCGATAGCTTTGAACAATTAGCAAACTTTCCATTTAGACTGCATTCAAAATCTAAACTATCCGATAATAAAGGCGGACACATTTCTATAAAAATACGAATTATAATCAAGCATAACCATACATCAGAAATATTTAAATAAGCGTAATTATAGCATACAAATTACATTAAACAACTTACTAAAACACAATTTCTCAGAACTTGTTATCCATTTTCCATTTTTTTGACATAATTTAAATGCATTGGGGTAAGCTTTATAATAACCAATATCACAGTTTTCAATAATGGTACGATTGTGATTAATAATTGTTCCGTTGGCTATAGTCTCATTTGAACCTTCATAAGAATATATAACTCCTTCGACGGTTGGTAAAATGCAAAATGTAATATCCTATAAAACACAAAATTAATTAAAAATATATATATATTAGTTTTATAGCAGTATATCAGTTAACTTAATAATATTAGTATTATTATTGATTTGTCCATCGAAGCAGATATTATACTCACATTGCTTCTATATTTATCATAAATCTTACGAATCCACTTAACGTGATGATAAATATCTGTAAAAACTATTACAGAACTATTTATGTTTGGATACTTGACACTTGTTACTCCAGTTAAATAAAAATAATTTGAATGTACAAAGGTTATTCCTGCACCACTAAAATCCACAGTAGGTTTTTGTTCTGAAATAAAAGTTATTTTTTGATATTATCTCCCAAAATCCTAAAATCATTATATTACAAACGAGTAATTAAAAAATTGTCATATTTCAATTGTTTGCGAAGTTATATTTTAATATCAAAAATTTAGTCTGTCCGTTCTCAAATAGAATTAACGACAAATTCATATCTGTTTTCAGAATTCTTATCGGTATACTGTATCAACCTGTACGTTGAACAAAAAAACACGTCTGAATTCTTAGGTATCACGTGTGTTAGACAAAAACAGGAAATCACCGTCACTAATCCTCTTAATATCACCATTCTAAACGAAATTTCAAGCTACACAACAACGTACCAGACCATCGTTACGGTAATGAATGAAGACGAAGACACAAAGTTGTCATAAATCCAACTGAATTGTTAAATTAATTTGATTTTCCAGGCATGGCACTGCACGTTTTAACATTGAAATTTAGCATGTCTATCATTTTTCTACAAAATATCAATCCACTACAATTTTGCAATGGTACCAGGCTTTTAGAGTAAAAGCTGATAAACAACGTTATCGAAGCTACAATTTTAAAGGCGAATACGTACTGTAGCAATGCATCCCAATGATTTCATCAGATATGCCTTTCAATTTCAAACGTTTTCAGTTTTCTGCGCAACTTTGCAATGGCCATCAACAAAGAACAAGACGTACAATCATTACAAGGGTGTGGGTGTAATTATAGTTATAAGATAATTATATATTTTTTTATTACACTTATAATATTTAAATTATTACTACCTATCATTGAATTCACATTAAACACAGATATTACTTTGTCTATCATCCCGGTTACCCTCAAATTAACGACATTCACTTAAAATGTATAGTATATCTAAGTGATGGCCGATAAACTATGCACAACAAACGATTTAGAATAACCAACATTTTTAAGTTTGCAGTATTTAATGTAAAATTCATAATTTATCTAGGTTAAATTTATTGAAAAATTAAATAGTTTATAAAATATTACCTAATGTAGAACCGGAACAAAACTTATCTGGAGCGACAAATGTTTTAAATCGGTCTGTATAAAAATGTTGACAAACATTTTGGTTGATGTACGGTAAAGATGCTTCTATTAAAACATTACTACGTGTATTTTCATCAATGCCTCCCCAACCAACAACCTATTTAGTATAAAATAGTTTTATTAATTAAATTAATTGTAATATAAGTACAATATTGTTATCTTATTTTATAAGTGTTATGACTGAGTGTAATAAAATTAAATAAAGTCTAACTGACTAAAGTTTTTAATATTGAAAATTAATCGAATATGAATTTACGTACAATTTTACAACAATCAATGGTGAATTATTACATAACTATTCTTATTTATATCACAGATTCAATAATTAAATAATAGATACTTTAAACCAACTTTTCCTTTATCTTCATCCAATACATTGTATTTAGCATTCCAATCGACACAAACAAAAGCAACACCACTACTTAAAGAAACTCTGTTTGATAATACAATAACAGCTATATCGTGATTATGGAGATCACTTACTCCATTATAATATTCATTTAAATAAATGATTTCCACCTAGAAAATTATTTTTATTTAATATTTGATGATTACTAATTACCATACGTTATTGGTTTCATATTAATAACTAACATTTATTATTTGGGTAAAGTTATTGTCATCAATTGTGAAATTTCTGTCATATTTACTAATAGCAACTTTATATGAATCGTCGTTTATTGATATGTTATTTGATAAGATCCCTGAGTACCAAAAGCAATGAGCCGCTAAAAATGTAATGTAAATAATAAATAATATTCAAACATTTTTAAATAGATTGTAGAATTTTTACCTGTAACAACTAAATTTGGAGAAATTATTGATCCTCCACATATCAAGTCATAATTAATATTATCTTCATTTAATCGATATATTCCAACATTCCAAGGAGCTGTTCCAAACAGAGCTATTTTAGCATTGATGTTCGATAATGGATGACTATTAGTAAATACACTACCACAAGCTAAAATAAAATTTGAATATTTTATAAATGATTATAATTTATAAATTAATTAAATATTTTTATGATAAAATACGTGATTATGATTTTAAAATGTAACATAACTATGACTTAACTAATTAAAAGTACCTTATCTAAAGATTATTTGCGCTGAAAAATTTTAAAATTTATGAAATAAGAAATAGAATTTAGCTGCTAGCTCAGTTGTAGCTTAGTTGTACATATATTTAAATTAAATACGTATGATTCGTGATAAATATACAATTACATGGAGTGCATTCATATAGTTGATTACTCCATGTTCCATTAGATTGACAAAGTAATTCAGTTGCAGTCTCTTCTTGCCCATTTGATAATATATGTGTTGGTTTACATGATTGTATAGCTTTTGTTTCGGGAATCGATAGCTTTGAACAATTAGCAAACTTTCCATTTAGACTGCATTCAAAATCTAAACTATCCGATAATAAAGGCGGACACATTTCTATAAAAATACGAATTATAATCAAGCATAACCATACATCAGAAATATTTAAATAAGCGTAATTATAGCATACAAATTACATTAAATAACTTACTAAAACATAATTTCTCAGAACTTGTTATCCATTTTCCATTTTTTTGACATAATTTAAATGCATTGGGGTAAGCTTTATAATAACCAATATCACAGTTTTCAATAATGGTACGATTCTGATCAATAATTGTTCCCTTGGCTATAGTCTCATTTGAACCTTCATAAGAATATATAACTCCTTCGACGGTTGGTAAAATGCAAAATGTAATATCCTATAAAACTCTTAATCGTTAAAACATTTAATAAAATCAATTAATTTCTTAAAAAAAATATATCAGTTTTATAGTAGAGTATTAATTAACATACTAATATTATTATTATTATCGATATGTCTGTAGAAGTAGATTTACTCACATTGCTGCTATATTTATCATAAACCTTACGAATCCACTTAACGTAACGATAAACATTTGTAAAAATTGTGGGTAAATCTTTTAGGAGTGATTTATTTGGGTTTGAATCCATGACACTTGTTACTCCAGTTAAATACATATTATTAGAGTGATAAAAGGTTAATCCTGCACCACTAAAATTCACAGAAGGTTTTTCATCTGAAATCAAAGTTAATTTTTAAATTAGTTACATATTTAACAAACAACTGCAGACTGTTTATTTTCCCAATTGGTATAATATAGATCAACATTATTGATTGTAGTTTACATACAATTTCTATCACCATTAAATAATATTTAAAAATGATTCTTATAACTGTAGGGCTAGGATTTATATGCATTTGCATGTTTTTTTCCTTAAGTCCAAATTTAATGGTTGTCAGATTTTACTGAGTTATAAGTCTATAAAAATTAAAATTATAATTTAATGTTCACCAAAATAATTAAAGCCTGACATTGCCTAAAATAAAAGATGTCATTTGGTTCTAATAAGTTAAAAAAAACATTAAATTATTTAAAAAACACTCTAAAAACCATAACTCTTCTTCATCCTCCATCAAATAAAAAAAGGAAAATCGTGGTGATTATTGGAAAAATTCTGTAAAAAAAAATTGAAAAAAGTTTATATGTCGTCACAAAATTGGAACATATAAAATCTTGTTCTTTTATATTATATAAAGGATATAGATTTGAACTTGGGCTGAGTGAATGAAATGTTTAAATGTATCTACTTCTCTACGATAACGCTGTGATTTTATTGAATAAGTCTTCTATATTTATAAGTTAAAACTAAGTTACTATAAATTATGTAACACAGTATACTTATACTGAATTATTTTATTTAATTTGTAGGATTATAGCTATAAGATCAGTACCTATAATATGTTATAATTATATTGCGATCATAATATTTTTTTTATTACTATCATTGAATTCAAATTGACTACAAATATTACTTTGCCTAGCCCTGTTACCCTCAAAATGACAACATTCACTTAAAATGTACAGTATATCAGAACGATAATCCTTAGATGGTAGATGATTTAGAATAACCGACATTTTTAAGTTTTTAGTATTTAATATAACACTTATAATAAATTTAAATTAAGTTAATTAAATATATAATTCATGGAAGCTATTCGAAATTAAATAGTTTATTACCTAATATAGAACCGGTACAGAACTTATCAGGAGTGAAAAATATTTTAAATCCGTCTTTATACACATTTTGACAAGAATTTTAGTCGATGTATTACTACGTATATTTACTATAATGCTTCCCCATCCAACAACCTGTGACTGCAACCTGCCTATCATTGCATTCAAACTTTTTTGAACATTTTTGTGACCTATTCTATGTCTGAGGCCCTTTCGATACCTACTGCATAGCAGAGGAGTAAAATGCTCACTTATTATATATAAGCAAGTATTGAGACCTTTAACCTTATACGCATGTCCTATACAGGCAGCTGTGATAAAACCCACTTAAATAAAATTCAAATTTATCAAAATAAAATTCACCGCATAATAACGGATGTTCCCGTGTTGTACGCAACAAAGCCTTGCATAATGACTTGAAAATCTCTGCTATTGATGAGAGCACATAAACCACATATCAAACAGATTCTTTCACTCACTTACAAACTCGAATGGTGCTGATCACTATAACTTAAACGAAAGCCCTCCAAAAATGCACCGTCTCAAGAGAGAAAGACCCCACGATCGCAGAAAATTACATTTACCACTTCGTATACACCTAGTTTAAACCTATTATTTAATATTTAATATTTTTCTTATTATATCGCAATTATTTAAGAAAGAAAAATTGTAAAAAAAAAAACTGTAAAAATTTGTATACATTATCAGTAGGCTTAGATAGCTATTCTAGCTAGGAATGCCTTAAATTAATAAATTAATAATAAAAAAAAAATAGCAGAGGAGCAAATTTTAAAGTGAGTTTATAAAAAAATAAATTATAGATTTCATGGTTACTAAAGATAATTAATTATTTTATTACCCAATACCATAACTGTTGGAACAAAACTTATTATCAGTGATAAAATTTTCTGGTACATTTTCCCATGATCCATATTTTAAGACTTGACACATTTTATCGATAATATATACATCATATCCTATTAATAATTCGGGACTAATGTTTTCTTCTTTCGTTCCCCAACCAACAATCTGTTAAAGCATAAAACAGTTTTATTAATTGTAATATAAGTATAATATTATTATTTTTTCTGATAAGTGTTTTACTCAGTGTAATTTGTTTAGTAAAGTTTAGATGGTTAAAGTTTTTTGCAGTTAATATAAAAATAATTTATTGAAAAGGTATTAAAATAAGTGAAAAACACTTGTATAGTAATATAGTCTATACTTAAGATAATAAATGCATAGTATAAAAACTTTTTAATAATGTAATTAATCAAATATAAATTTACGTCTAATTTTATAACAATCAATTATGGTGAATGATTTTGTAACTTTTCTTATTTGTATCATAATATCAATAATTAAATAATACATTAAAAACCAACCACTCCTACATCTCCAGTCGATACATTATATTTACAATTCCAGTCGACACAAATGGTTCCAACACCATTATTTAAAGAAACTTTGTTTGATAATACAATAACAGCAATATCGTGATCATGGAGATCACTTACTCCATTATAATATTCATTTATGTAAATAATTTCCACCTAGAAAATTATTTTAATTAATACTTTATGACTACTATATGTTATTGGTTACAAATTAATAACTTACATTGATTATTTGGGTAAATTCATTGTCAACTATTGTGAAATTTCTGTAATATTTACTAACTGCAACTTTATATGAATCATCGTTTATTGGTATTATATTAGATAATAATTCTCTTTCCCAAAAACAATGAGCCGCTAAAAATGTAATATATACATATTATATATTATATCTAATATTCATACATTATCAAATATATCGTAAAATATTTACCTACCTGAAATAACTAAATTTGGTGCAATTATTGATCCTCCACATATCAAGTCATAATTAACATGATCTTTATTTAATCGATATATTCCAACATTCCAAGGCGCTGCTGCAATAATTCCTGTTTCAGCATCGACAATCACATCCGATTCTAGAGGGAATGCTCTACCGCAACCTGTAGTAGTATTTAAATATTTTATAAATGATACAAATGTATAAACTAATTAAACATCTTTAAGATAGAACATAATATGTTGATGGTTTAAAAATGCACATGATATGACCTAACTTAACTAATCAAAAGTACCTAATCTAATGATTATTATTTGTTCTTTTAAATTTTAGTCATAATTTATATTGTCTTTACTTAATTAATATATTCCAACATTCTAAAGTTCAGTTCCAATAAGCGCTTTCTTACTATTGGCCATCATTAAATGGGTGTTACTATATAGGTAATACTCTACTACAATCCACAATCGATTTTTTGCATATTTTTTTATTTTATAGACTCTAAAAGTATACTTTTAAAAAAATAAGAACATAAATGCATATTTCCTATTACATATTTCTGATGTTTTTAGAGCTAATATACAAGTGGATCAGGTTTATAAGTAAAACATAAAAAAAAAAAGTAAAGTTAAACATCTTTATGATAAAACATATTCAGTGTTATTCATAGTCAAATTAGATCTGATTTAACAATGGTTCAATACTATTAACAATAGTTTATTTTTTTGGTATTCATAGACGATAAACTTTACTAAGACCATAGAGTGAGTTTAACGATAAATTCCAAAGTTGCTCTAGCTATCGATCCCCATCCCTAATTGTAAGTATTATCAGAATAACATATTATCAAATTATTATTTTAATAAACATTTCTGAAACTACAATCACCGGGTCATCTGCTTAAGTTCGGTCTGGTGAACAACTCTTCGTTTTTAATCTTATAACTTGAATATAATAAAATTTAAAAATTTAACATAGATAAAATAAATCAATAAGCTGTGTAGTATTACCCAGCGTGTTCCATTTCAATTTTTATCGGTAAGACACCGTCATATCGATTACTAACAATCGAAAAGAGTTTAACGCTTAACCAGTTACGTGACCTGATACTCACTTTTAGATCTAAGAGACATTCCAGTAACATGAATAATACCGTTATTTTTGATGGATAAACCAACCTTAATCATGGATAACCTGACGAACAAAACCGCCATTCATTAGAGCGACTACTTGTAAGGCATATTTTAACAAACGGAGGACGAAACGACGACTAACATTGACTACGTCTATTATATTGTGTTGAAAATATGATTTCATAAATTACATATAGTTTATTATCCTGCATTTCATTATACTGGACATGCAATTCAATCGTTTCCATATAATAAGGTGTAAATCAACTTATTTAATGCCATTGCTACAGTATTGGGTATCAACGAATGGAAATATTCGAATAATTATCATTAAAAGCAAATATAATTTCTAGTAAATCTGACGATTGTACTGAACGTGATAAGCGCTCGTAATGTATTATCTTATCAATATTATTATATTATTAAAACTTATTACATTATCTATATATTATTATTATTATATATTCTTCTTATAACATAACCTACGTTATAAATGTTAAAGAACTCAAGCATGCCTAGTTTGCATTGATATATTTTATACAGTGCTCCGTCAACCATGACGGTGTTCAGAGATTGACCAAAGGATTACATGTCATTTCTAAAGACCCGATCGCTTGGATTTGGTTGATGATACGTCCGGTCTTGTAAAAGTGGAAGATCGACTCACTAATCCCAATATCCCAACAAGCATCTAGTGTTCTTAACTTCGTCTCATCTATTAACAAGCTTCTCATCGACCATTATCATGTCCGGTTGTGCCACCCTAACAATGATAGATCGAGGCTTGCAATGTACTAGGTACATTAATTGTACCTTAAATTTAGTATACAATAAGATATTATTTTACAAAAGTCGCATTTTAAAGTGGTGCTTACACAATCTATTTGATATTCAAATGAAATATACGAAGTCAGCTAGTATAATATTTATTTATTTCACTAAATTTATTTCAATAAATGTTAATTATTAATATTATTATTATACTTTGTAATATAAAACTGATTGAATTTTATCATAAATAGAAATGGACACTTTTTACTTTTTTTTTTCCTTTTTACTCAACTGTCAAAATTTAATTTAATATGTTTACCTATTTAAAAAATATTAAAATTGTTATTAATACTGAATTCTAAATAATATAATAATGTCTATTAGAAAAGTTGAACTCATTTATCGTACGATAGCAAAGTGTTTCTGATGGTCATTAGAGAAATCATGCACAAATATTCATGCTACTTTAAGGGACAAACATATGCATTCATGTACCTATCATTAGTCTATTTTTTTTGTCATTAATCTTAATTTGTATAATAAAAATAAACATATTTAAAAGTAGTCATAGTTAAGAAGATTAAATAGTGAAAAAAAATAAACAGATTATAAACTTTATTACCTACTTATATTATAAGACTTTTTGTGTCCAAAGGTGTTCCCATAAATGCGACCAAACGTGTTAATAATTTGCAAGTAAATTATTTATATTGCGTCCAAAAGGGTCATTCCCTTTTTTAGCATATCATATAATAATAATAAATTAAGATTGCCTCGGCAACAATTATATTATACTCATTTCATAAAATATTGTTGTTTACCTTTGGTATTATATTTTTCAAAAATAAACCGATCACATAATTCAAGTTTTTCGTCTGAACCATCTGGGCAATCCTCCTGACCATCACAAATCGACGACAATGTGATACATAATCCATTTGAACAAACAAACGATTCCTCAGAAGATCTGTAATTTTATTATACAATTGATATAAACTTAAATTATAATATATAATATTTTATTATAGTGAAAACTTTTGCATACATAATAACATATTATATATACGGATCAATTTTTTTTTAACAAATCAAATATTTAACGAACCTGCGATTTACATAACAAAAATAGTAGCTAATTAGGTACATTTCAGGTGTAACGTTTATGGTTGATAAACAATACTAATAATCTTCAATCAACACATGTATAAATGTATTTTTGTTATTTCATATTATATTCTATCTTTAATAAGTATCCTACATCTTTCTCCTGGTTAGGAGATAGAACCGACAGAAATCGGTTCAGCTGTTCTAGAATTAAAAATAGTGTAACTAACACAACTTTTTTTTTTTTATATAGATATTTTTATTTATTATTATTGATACTATTAGACTTGTTTATTTATGTCTATAAATACAGTCAAATATGACACAGTATTTTCTGAAAATACCAAAAATATTATAAAACTTTAAAAATGTACACCTACTTCCTAATTGTACTTCATCATCACCTTGAAGAAGATATTCTCTGTGGTGAGATGCGTCATTTACCTATGTTCTATTCTTCTATATATTTACATACTTTTTAAAAATTGTAATTACCTACTTGAACAATAAATATTATTATGTTATTATTATTATTGTGACCCGTGTAGCGTAAATAATATGGTAATAAGATAAACCAAATTTTTTTATATGAATTAAATTTATAGAAATAATGGTCATCATTTATTATAATTTATCAGTTAATTGTAACGGATGCTGTAATTCATATAAAATGTTTATTTATAAATGTACTCGTATTTTTGTTGTTTCATATTATATTCTATGTATCACTATTTATGTTTTTTTATATTATATATATATATATATATTTTTTTTTTTTTTGTTATTTTTAATTACTGCAAAACATGTCTATTCATTTTTTGTAAAAATGTACACCTATTTCTTAATTTTTCTTCATCATCACCGATAACCTAGCCTAATCTCAGTGGTGAGATGGGCCATATACCTATATATCAGGAGTGACCAAACCGTGTCTCGCTAGCCATATAAGGTTCGCAACTTACCGTAACATTTTTACAAACAATTCTTTTTAATATAAATTTATGTATTACATATAATATAATAATCTGACTTATTTTTACATTTTGGCTCTTCCATATTTATTTATATATTTGTTGGCTTGCGAGTCTCTTCCCGCTGGCTACCCTTGCTATATATATAAATATATACTTACTTTTTGAAAATCGTAATTACTTGGCCAATAAATATTATTATTATTGAGTCCCATGTATCGTTTATAATAAGGTATTAAGATGACTAACCATTAATTATTATGTGAATTCAACTTAAAGAAGTAATGATCACTATTCATTTTAATTTATCAGTTATTTGTAAGGAATATTCTAATTCATATAAAATGCATACTATTTGTAAAACATTTGTAATGATGTGCGTTTAAGCCATCATATCTTTTAAATGTAAAGTATATAAGAAAATAATTATAATAATTATTAGCCATTAAGATTAAGCACACACACATACACACACACACATTAAGATATCATAATATTATAAAAACTCCAGTCTGCCGTTCAGGCGGCCTTTTGAGTGATCTGTGTCTCATCGTACGAACGGCAAGCGACTTCGCAGACCGTCTGGACAGTAAGACACAGTGAATTAATCATAAACGTTTTAATAATAATTGAATATATATATATATTAATGTGTTTAAAAAGAAGGTGTTAAATAAAATTAATAAATAGTGATTAAAAGAGAAAAGTTTTTTATTCTGGAAAATAAACCAGTCACCTAATTCCACATATCAGACGAAAGCCACGATTTCAACAAACAAGTCGACACGGAAATCAGAGAGGTAATATAAGTTATGGTTATTTAATAAATAATGAATTTAGAAATATACAATCTCCCCCGATTAACTAAGTAATCCTCTTTTTTCAAATCACTACACATTTGTACAGTTTTTTCTTTAAATATGAAATAATTTGTTAAAAAAATTATTGATTGAAATATTATATTATTTGAAGTCGAGACTACTTAGTGAAAAAAATAATTAAAATATTTAATACCTATTAAACATTTAATAAACAGTTTACCAAATGCATAAATATAAATCATGTATTGTTTCACGAGATTTGTTATGAAATTGGAGCTTAAAGGACCCCGACCCTGACCCCGATCACCCCTGTTTTGGGAATTTAGAATAATATGATATTCATTTATCCAACAGTTACCTACTCTGAACAAGATGATTCAGCTTGTAGTTTTTCAAGTTTTGTGTCACACACAATTATTCCAGTTCCTGAAATTAAAAATTATTAAAAATGTTATACTTGAACAATGTTTAATAAATTAATAATGTTATAACTACACTAGTATTAGTATAGTCAAAATTTGTTTTTCTCAATTCCATTATATTATACTTTATATCATGCAGTACAAGTGCTTCTTTGTTATTTTGGTAATTAGATAGGTAAGATTTAGATATAGATAGATAGCTTAAGTTTAAAAGAAAACATTTGCATCTCTCGAAAATAATGTTTCCCTAATAGATTTGGACTAATAAAATGTTATTAAAATAAATATAAATTAAAGTACATCACTAAAATATAAAATAGAATAGTAGAAGACTATTTAATATCTAATATTACAAGTTAATTGAAAAGTCTAAAATATTACATATTCTTGAATGTTCTTTAGTAAAAACGTATTAATTCTATTTTAAAAGTGATTATTTTATTTTTAGAATTTTTATTTAGAAAGTAAAATATATTAACGAATACGTCGAATACCTCTTATGTACTAACATATTCGTTATGTTTTTTCCTCTTATTATTCCATTTATTTTGTAATATATGAACTTAAAGTTATATTTTTTAACCACATATTTATATTTGTCGCCGCCAAGACGTCCCTATATTATTATTATTATCGCGTCATTATTATATTATATTATACATCCCGCTGCCGACCGATCACACACACACGCACGCGCATTTTAATGTCATTTATATTATTGTTTAAATTTGTATTTGTGAATTATATAGTTATATAATAGTAAGATTAAGCGCAATCAGCCGCATTTTTATGTTTTCCGTCGGTCCGCGGCGGCCGTGTATTATTTTAATTATGTTAGTCGCTCTTCTCCAGCGTTTCATGCCATAACGCACTTTTTTGTCACGTGCGCTAATCGACGGGTTTATTTTGTTTGCAAAGTTGCAATTTGTGGGCGCGAATCGCCACATTTTTGTTATACTACACGTACGGTTTCGTGTGCGCAAATCGCTACCATTAAACCATTTGTTCATTATTATATCGCAGGCGCGAATCGCCACGGTCTATTATATTATATTTGTGTGGCGCGAATCGCCACATTTCTGTATTATTATATTTCATAGGCGCTAATCGCCACATTTCTGTATTATTATATTTCATAGGCGCTAATCGCCACATTTCTGTATTATTATATTTCATAGGCGCTAATCGCCACATTTCTGTATTATTATATTTCATAGGCGCTAATCGCCACCTTTCTGTATTATTATATTGTGTACGTGCATCAACCGCCGTAATTTGTGGTTCTTATTAAGACAATAATCTTACCTGTCATTTATTTAAATTTGTGTATAATTTCAATTATTATTTTCGTGCTGTATGTGTCAATTTTATTATATAGCTGTATAGGTAGCGGCTGGCCAGCAATGCTCCACAAATTGTGAGTTTTTATTTATTTATTATTATTATTTATATTTTTACCTATAGGTTTATTATTGAATATTGGTCGCATTAATAAATTATCATCGTTATTTTGGTTGTGCCGAACCGGCAAATATTATTATTATACTATACATATTTTTACCTGTTGGGCCAAAAGGGCCGTAAATTATTATCATAATTATTATTTATTATACTATAACCTTTTACAAAAATTTCTACTGCGTTACCATTTATTTTGAATTACCATATTTTTATCATTTACCTCTTTGTTCTTAGCTATTAGTTGTTACACACGCATACAAATATACACACATACACACACCACCGCACACTAGCACTCTCAGATCTTGCTCGGCGAACCTGTCCACTTTCTGTTGAGTGCTATACATATATACACACATTTTACACAGGTCGGTCGGTGTGTGTGGTACGAAGTATTTCGGTGACCGGGCGCGCGTATTATAATTATACGCACCCGGCCCGCACATTTGGTGACCTCGACGTGATATCATACGACGGTATCGCGATTATTTATTATTATTGTTATCATTGATATCGCAATTTTATAATATACGTGGCTCATTAAATCATACGTAAATTCGATGCAACTTTCTAACTTTGAGCCTTTATTGTATTAGCTCGTGCTTACGTTGTATTTTATTTTAGCGTGCATTTTTAATTATAAGATACATCATATTTGGAGTTAGACTGGTATTATCTGTCTTATAAATTGCTACAATAAAGGTAGCAATGGTTTTAGACGGAGAAACATCGAAACTATTATCGGATCTAAAACGTAAGCGAGGTGTTGTGAAAGCTGCGCTTACACGAACGCTAAAATTTATAGGAAATTTTGATCCAAAGGTTGAAGCACTATCCTTGCTAGAGTTTAGGCAGGAAGAGTTGCCACAAATTAATAGAAAATTCGATGATATTCAAGTAGAGATAGAATTGCTCAGCACTGATGATCCTTCGGAAGAAGAAAGGGAAAGAGAAGAATTTGAAAATAATTATTTTGCTGCACGTTCTCTAATTCAAGAAATCATAAATAAAAATAAACGTCGTAATGCATCAGGTGATGATGCTTCGCTTGATTCAGCGGCGTCGTACCCTCGATCGCGTCTAGCTCCGATCGACTTACCGAAATTCAACGGGAATATCCAAGAATGGGAAGCTTTCTTCGACAGTTTCAAGGTGATGGTACACCAGCAAGACAGCTATTCACCAGCTCATAAATTCCACTACCTACGATCAACGTTAAGTGGACAAGCACTAGACCTAATAAAGTCTCTACCAATGACGGATGCCAACTATGGATTAGCAATACAAAAACTTCAGCAGCGATACGACAACAAGGGTTTAGTAATCCAAACACATATTCGGGAGATTATGAATAGTCCTCGAGTACAGTCTGCCACTGCTCAAGAATTGTCAAGGCTACAATCACATGTCGCCGCGCACTTAGCAGCATTAGAAGCGCTAAGCATGCCTATTAAACATTGGGACGCATGGTTGGTAACTATTCTAGTGGAAAGAATGGACGGAGCATCCAGTCATGAATGGCAACTCCGACAAAGGAATACAGAGTTACCCAAATATAATGAAGTGATGGAATTTTTGGCAAGCCGCAGCATCGCCTTTGAAAGCTCGGAAGCCCTAGCGATTAGGGTAAACGAAACCAACCACTCATCGAAAAGGGCAAGTCAAGGAACCATTAGCAAAAGAATAGCACTGGCGGCGTCATCAGAATCGAAGCGTGATAAGTGTAGCCTGTGTGAAGGATCACACAGGCTATATGCCTGCTTGAAATTTAAGGAACTATCCGTGTCAGATCGATTTAATCATGTGCGTGGGAGGCGTTTATGTTTCAATTGTCTGGCGCCACATCACATGTCTGATACATGTCGGTCTAAGTATTCTTGTATAAAATGTAGACGAGCTCATAATACTCTGCTACACTTTGAAGGGCATGTTCAAGACGTTACGTCTGCAGTTACTGACCCAAAAGATAACGAAGCCGCATTTAACGTCGAAAAGGGTTCTGATGGAGATCAAGTGTCATTATTAGTAAATTACAAGAACAGTCACGTGTTTCTGTCAACCGCGGTTGTACTAGCAGCTGATAAATTTGGTAATGACCGTCAATGTCGGACTATATTGGATAGTGGGTCTCAGGTAAATTTCATATCCAAGAGTCTGTACAACAAGTTGCAACTGCCGACAAGGTGTTCAATTCTGCCAATAAACGGTATTGGATCAAGTCACGTGCAGTCAAGTTCCTGTGTGGAAGTGCAACTCAAGTCAAGAGTGACAAATTTCAGCTTAAATCTATCTTGTTATATATTGCCGGTAATCGTGGACACACTACCCGCAGTAGCCTCCCCAGCGCATGGTTGGAATATACCAGAAGAACTAGTAAAGGGCTTGGCGGATCCGATGTTTTTCGAGGCAGGGTCAGTAGACTTGCTTATTGGGGGAGGCTCGTTCTTCGATCTTTTGGACCCGGAACGAGTTCATTTGGGAGTGGATTCACTGTGCCTGCAAGGTAGCAAATTCGGCTGGATAGTGACAGGTGAAATTGGTGTAATTTCTCTCCCGGGCGTTGCATCGATGGGACAGTTGTTAGAAGAAGATTGGAGAGCGTTGAAGGACAAAGAAGATAATCTATACGGACGGCATTCAAAAACCAATCTCAAGTTGTCGGAAGAGAAGCAGACCGTTGAACATTTCAAGGAGAACACAAAGAGGGAAACGGACGGCCGGTTTATCGTAAGATTGCCATTGAAGCCCTTAGTCGAAGAGCTCGGTGATACGCTGAAAATCGCAACCACCCGTTTTTTAAGTGTAGAAAGGAGGCTAATGCGAGATGAGAAGCTTAAAGGGGAATACACTAGATTTATGGAGGAATACCTTGCTCTTGGGCACATGGAAGAGGTAATTGATGAAGATCAAATACCTAAGCGATCATTTTACCTACCTCACCATGCAGTGATTAAGGAGTCGAGCCTAACCACTAAGGTCCGCGTTGTATTCGATGCTTCTGCAAGGAGTTCGACTGGTGTTACGCTCAATGATGTTTTGATGTGTGGACCAAATGTACAGGAGGATGTCTTCTCCATATTAGCAAGATTCAGGAAGCATCAATACGTGCTAACATCAGACATCGAAAAAATGTTTAGACAGGTAGCAGTTGCTAAAACAGATTGGGATCTCCAGCGAATAGTGTGGAGGGCAAACCCCAGTGGCCCGCTGCGCACGTTCCGACTCACCACCGTAACTTATGGGACAACATCGGCATCATTTCTCGCAACTCAGTGCCTAGTAACCTTAGCGGAAAATGTGAAAGAATCCTACCCTGATACAGCTCAAATAATTGGAAGAGACTTTTACATGGATGACCTCATGACAGGAGCTGACACCGAAGAGGAATGTTTGAAGTCGCAACAAGAGATAAGTGATATTTTGAACTCCGCCAAACTCAAATTGCGAAAATGGTGTTCAAATTCTGTGAGGGTATTAGATAAGATAGACAAGGTTGAGGACGACCCGCTCTTTACCCTAGAGATTAAAGATGGAAGTACTGTGAAGTCTCTGGGTTTAGGTTGGAAACCATTAGTAGATCAGTTTCACTTCAACATCTCCATAGATCCGTCGTTGAACAAATGCACAAAGAGGTCACTATTATCTGATTTGAATCGTGTCTTTGACCCACTTGGATTCTTATGCCCTGTCTTATTAAGAGGAAAAATGTTTTTGCAGCAAATATGGTCGATGAAAATAGATTGGGACACGGAACTTTCTTCTGACATTCTAGGAAGGTGGAAATCATTCATTAGTGACTTACAGGATCTTAAATGTTTATCTATCCCAAGGAAGGTGAAACCGTTGTCAAAGCATCCTCCCGAAATACATGGGTTCTGCGACGCCTCCCAGGAGGCATATGGAGCTTGCATCTATATCAGGACGAGAGATAATCAAGGAAAGTGGAGTTCACAGCTTCTTTGTGCAAAGACAAGAGTGTCACCGCTGAAGGAATGGACCATACCTCGACTAGAGTTAAGTGGCGCCTTGCTGCTAGTGGAATTAGCAAACAAGGTCGCTGAGTCATGGTCTGTTGAACTACATACATTCCAACTGTGGACAGACTCATCAATAGTATTAGGGTGGCTAAATAGTCAAAATACACGGTTAAAAACGTTTGTAGCTAACCGAATCAATCAAATACTAGATTGTACCAACGTTAAACAATGGCACCACATTAGGAGCGAGGATAATCCAGCTGATGTGGCATCAAGGGGATTAAAGCCGACAGAAATATTACATTGCACTAAGTGGTGGAATGGACCTAGTTGGCTCACAACAGAGGAACACAATTGGAAAAATGAAGCTGAATCAATAGTCAAAGAAGAAGACCTGCCTGAGATAAGACCAATTCGTCTTGCGCTAATAACGACCAGCATAACCAGTGATTTGCTGCCCTTATATTCAGATTGGATCAAGCTTGTTCGTGCAATCGCTTGGTTAGGAAAATTCATAGAGTTCAGGCGAGCCAAGAAAACAGGAAG